>NC_134782.1:83403075-83405575 GCF_046742065.1 Oratosquilla oratoria | reverse complement strand
TTGAATTCATGCACCAATAGTTTTTTTCTCCTTCTCCACCTTGCACCAATCCGGAAAGCCATTACAATGCCACTAGCAATATCGTTTACCTCAGCATTAGTCAAACGAAGCTAACCTGCGCTTACAGAGTTTTGATTACATCATCGATTATAAAACAGTCACCACCGTCGGTGTGTTTACATAGACATAGCGTCACCTCAATGTTATCAAAACAGCAGGTGAGCAGGCAGGCTCATTTCCATTCGTACAACTACCGGCCTCTTACAGTTGGACTCTGTGGAGAATGGTAGTAGAGTCAATTAATTTCTGAAGAGGCGGTTTTTTGTCATGATAATCAATTTAATGTTGAAAGATGGATCCTTGGTTACGGTGGTATTGGAGGCGTCTTCTTAAAGTAGACAGCAAATGAAGTCCTCTCACCCTGAAGAAGCCTCTTAGTGAGGCTGTTACACTTTTAATAGTATTTATCGGCATTCTCCAGCGCTTTTCCTTTTCCGTTCATCATGGATAATTTCGTTCATAAGTTGAATGAAGTTGATACGAAGTCCCTCCTTAAACTCAAGAAAATACAACTTAAAATAGTTAAATCTATTAGCGCGCTTGATTTTAACCAAAATTGTCTCCGTGAGAACCTGTGCCCTAGAAATATGTATATATATGTATGTATATATATATATATATATATATATATATATATATATATTTATATATTGTGTGTGTGTATACACATATATATGTATATATATATACATATTGTGTGTGTGTGTATACACATATATATGCATATATATATAATATATACATATATATATATATATATGTATATATATATATATATATATACATACATATATTGTGGTTGTTAAAATGTATCTCTAATCACTGGGACCCATTCAGTGTTGTGTATATATATATATATATATATATATATATATATATATATATATATATATATATATTATATATATATATATAATATATATATATATATTATATATATATATATATATATACATACATACATATATGTATGCATGTGTATATATAATATGTATATCTATGTATGTATATATGTGTGTATACATGTGTAACCTAATCATACACAATGTATTTGGAGAAATGTACTCTAACCAACATTACACATGATATGGGTCATGGACTTAATGCGTGCGTATCTTTAATTCCAACGTTAATTTTCTCATTTAATGATTGTAATCGAATTCAATTCGTCGCATTTGATTAAGAATATTTTTTCTTCTATTTTCACGTGGTTCATTCGGAAGCGTACGGGTGTCGGTTTTTCCTAGTCGCGGGTTCGAGTCTCGCACTTCTCTCCGATTCCCAGTAGTACTGTTACTTGGCTCAAGAGTCCTTCAATTCACATAGGGTAAAGGTGATGGCTTCGGCCGCAGATACTCAGCGCCTTCTAGCGTCTGCTCCTCACGTCTTCGCTGGGAAGTATTGCCACAGAAAGAGATAGCATTGTCCCTGAGGTAGTTAATTACCACGACGGGATACGGAGAGGCTGCAAGCCTTTTGGCCACCGATGACGTGAATAAAATCGCCTAAGGACAAACATAACGATAATGAAAAAAGGAGTACCCAGCATGGAATGAGTGAATAAGGACTCTTTGATCTTTATTTATCTTTGGCTCAGGTGTAATGATGATTCTCTACTTCCCCTCTCGCCGTGTTGGTCTTTTGATCACTTTCCGCACGTGTGTCTCTTTCTCTTTTGCGTTTTTCTTCAGCACAAGCTCACAGCTCCAGTATACATTTCTTTGTCTATTCAAACTTTCCCCCTCCTACAAGATTTATTATTCTTTGCTTCCACGTTTTTATCACTAAGTTCTTATTTCCTTTGTCTTTGTCTCGCATCTCTCCAAATTATGCAGTATTGAAAAATAGGTTCATGTTTTTTCTTTGTTCTTCTCTGAAGATGCATTTTGGAGGTACGGAATTCCGGTCTGGAATTGTTTGTTGTACATTTTCCCTCACCTCCCCTTCTTTCCCCCTCTCTCCTCTCGTTCCCTCTGCTCTCTTCACCTTCCCCCTCTTTTCTCCCTGTTTCCTTTCTTCCTCTCGTCTCCTCCCTCTTTTCTCCTCTCCCTTGCCTCCCTTTCTCCTCTCTCCTTCTCTCTTTTTGCCTTCCCCTCTCCTCCCTTTGTCTTCTCCCTGTTCTCTCTCTTTTTCTCCCCCACCCTCCTCGCATCTCCCGTTCCTCTTCCACTTTACATCGGCCGTCCTGGTTCTGACAATCTATATTGATTCCACTCGTAAATGATACTGAATCGTCATGTCGGAGTTTGAATAGTGCCCTCTAGCATTACTTCGATTGTACCTGATGAGGACACGTATACACATCTACCTACGGACGTACATGTCCATTCACATATGCTCATACTGTACATACATACATACATACATACATACATACATACATACATACATACATACATACATACATACATACATGCATACATGCATACATACATACATA
>NC_134782.1:83385575-83398075 GCF_046742065.1 Oratosquilla oratoria | reverse complement strand
TGACATACCGTGTATCAGGCTTGGATATCTAGCATGGTACATGGAATCACATGGCTGAAACTCGACTCCCCTGCCCTTCTGCTGGTTGTGTTTTGGCGCCTCTGCATGACCACAGCCTGAGTGATCGACCATGAACACGCCAGGAGCTTTGAGGACCGCTGGATCGATACGAGACTAAAAATAAAAGACATGTTTTGGTGTCGGGAGTGTCTATCACACCCCCTCCTCCTCCCCCATGGCTACACTTTCCGACCTGGGGGAACCTTCGCCTGGCGGCAGAACGTGAAACCACCATCCGGGGCATTCTCGAACTTCCGTACTCTTGCGCTTCGAAGTCTTACGACCGTCGCGCCAAAGAAGTGCCATCACCCTCTTAAGCCTTATATTTCTCGAGGAATACGTCATGGATTCTAATCTCCCATTGGACAGACCGTTAAAAAAAATCACTCGTATTTTAATTGAAAGGGTTATGGGAGGTTCACATGGTGTTATTAGAGTACATTTCTTATGATGTATTTCGGAAGCAGACATACAAGCATTCTGTCTCTCCCTGACTATAGAACCGAGGTCGTTATGTTATATTTGCACATCTCTCGTAAGTTTTGGTACGAGCAAGTTCACAAACGGTATCAAACATGTCTCTAACATGTTAGATACGCGTCTATAGTAGTTAGACAATGTGTCCAAAAAGAACTGGACAGTATCCCAAACAAATTGTTAGCTTGTTTACTGTCGTGTTAGATACATGTCTACAGTAGTTAGACAACTTGTCCAAAGAGGGCTGGGCATTAGTATCCCAAACAAATTGTCAGTTTGTTCACTGTCGTGTTATAAACGTGTTTGACTCAAGTTGTTGTTCGTATGGATTGTATTTTACCAGCGCTTCTATCTTTGTGGATAATCCTTTGCCGCTGTCGTGTGTATTTGTCTCAAAAACAATGCTTGCAACAGTAGCTAGATAAGGGCCTGGACATCAGTATTCCAAACAAGTTGGCAGCTTGCCCACTGTCATAAACCTAATTGATTCGATAGGTAGATCGTGTTTGCAATAGTATTTGAGCAAGGTGGCCAAAAGGACCTAGACACTAGTTATCAGAACAGGTTCGCAACTTGTCCATTGTTATGCTATAAAGATGCATGACTCAAGAGATAGATGAATATCTGTTTACTAAAGTTTAATAGAGTCACAGTTCATATGAGATGGTGAAATATTCATTTGAAAGTATAGAAACCCGTGGCCTGTATACAGGGCACTGGCTCTTAATCTGGGCTATCTGTGTCCCAAGGGGGTACGAAACATTAATCCTGGGGGTACGAGACATGATAGCCAGTGCAATGGTACTGTATATTTACCGTGAGAAAGCATAATGTGCATTCATTGTATCCTACTATCTGACATTTTCATTTTCAAATAAAAAAGTACCTTTGTTCAATAATGGCCTATATCTAATCCTTTCTCAGCAAGGTTTGTATCACTAATCCTTTTCATATGTTTTCATTGGATTTATATTGGATGGGGGGACGAGATTTTTTGTTTTGAGATAATCAAGGGGGTACGGGCACTGAAATAGGCAGAGAACCATTGCCCTAAGGGGATGGAAACGGTTGAGCATGAGAACGTTCCTGTGACAGATGAAGGAGAGGATCCTGGTCAGAAGGAGTTTCAAGTCCCTCGAGGAACCATAAAAGAGGAACCAGCAAGGAATAAAACCTAAACCAAAAAACTTTCTTTTATATTCTAAGAATTATTTTCGTAAGCCGTGGGCTTAAGGTAGAAAGCTTACGAAAAGATGATTGTATAAAAAAAAATGCACCATATAGATAGAAGGGATGGTGTTAAATCTGTGGAGAATTCATAGGCCACTTCCTCAGGAGTGAAGGCTTCAGTGATTTATGTCCGAACACAGGAGATTACAAGCAGCTTAATTGATAGAAATTCCCCTGCTTGAATTGTATGATCGTGATGATGACGGTGATGATGATGATACTGAGTAATAATGATAATAATAATAATAATAATAATAATAATAATAATGATAATAATAATAATAATAATAATAATAATAATAATAATAACAATAACAATAATAATAATAATAACAACAACAATGATAATAATAATAATAAAAAATAATAATAATAATATTAATAATAATGAAAATAATAATAATAATAATAATAATAATAATAATAATAATAATGATAATGATAATGATAATGATAATAATAATAATAATAATAATAATAATAATAATAATAATAATAATAATAATAATAATGATAATAATAATAATAATAATGATAACAGCAACAACAACAACAACAACAACAACAACAACAACAACAATGATGATGATGATATTAACATTAATAAAATGATAATAAAACACAATGACACTTAGTCACTGTGAAATATAAATCTCCCATTGTTCCCATGCTCCTTCATTGTACAGAGAATGCCCACGCAGTACAATACCAATAGCCTGGATAGCCTGAGGAGGATTTGGACCTCAAATCTTCCATAAACCTACAAAATATGTATGGAAATAAGATGAGAGAGAGAGAGAGGAGAGAAGGCGGGGGGGGGGGCAGTCGCTACAGTAGATCGAAAAGGATATTTATTTCTTTTTAAGGATAACGTTTCATTTTGATTTTTATTCCCAAGAGATGAAATCTAAGCCTTGTCGTAATGTACTGCTCGTATCGGAAATTTTAGAGAATTTTTTTGAGAGGGTCATAAGTATTCATGGATATACATATCTCCATCCCATATAAACACATACACACACACACACACGCACGCACACACCCACACCCACACACACATATGCACACACACGCATACACATACACTATCATACACAACCACAAACACACACACGCGCAAGCGCACACAATCACACACACACACACACACACACACACACACACACACACACACACACACACACACACACACACACACACACACACACTCACACAATCAAATACGATCACACACAGTCACACACAATCTCTCCCTTCTCCCTTCTTTCCCCCCATAGTTGTTAATTCCAGAATCGCCGGTCTTCCATCTCAGAGCTCCTCTGGACTAATTTTGAACACCCGCTTTTACGACCCCCTTTTGTCCCAAGTCTAGTTATAAGATGAATAAAATCTACCAGTATTAGCCATAATCAAATCGGCAAAAGGGATCGCCACAAGGAAGGGATATAGATAAAAAGCTCAAATACTTCCACTCCAAATGCTTATCTTCCATTCTGTTTCTTTCCTTCCCTCTCCTCCTCCTCCTCCTCCTCCTTCTTTTTCCTCTGAGCCATATTCTCCTCTTTTACTCATCCCTCTCCTTCCTTCACCTTCTCCCCTTTCTCCTCCTCCTCCTCCTCCTCCTTCTTCTTAACCATATTCTCCTCCTTTCCCATCCCTCTCCTTTCTTCACCTTCTCCATCTTCTCCTCCTCTTCCTCCTCCTCCTCTTCCTCCTCATTCTCCTCCTTCTCCTCCTTCACCTCTTTATTTCCCTCTTCCTCCTTTTCTCTCTCTTCGTCTTCCTCCTCCTCCCCTCCCCCTCTCCCTCTACCTCCCTCTCTCCCTCCACTTTCTCCTCCTCCTCCACCTCCTCCTACTCCTTGTCGTTCCTTCTGTCACTTCGCCCTTCAGAATCCTACCCCGAGACACTTGACGTCGTCCTCAAGACCTCTGCCTATCCCCCAACTTGATCTCCGTCCCACCCACCCCTTCTCTTCCACCTTCTCCCACCGCTGTTCCTCCCCCTACCCCACCTCTTTCCTACCATCTTCCTTCCTCTTCTCCTACCTGGGCATCTTAAGATCCTCGACTCGATTTAAATAGTCTTTTCAGTTTAGTTCAAGTCAAAGCGGCCTGGCCAGAAGAAGAATGCGATCTGACAAAGGAAGCTGAGGGAAGAAGGAAATGAAAAAAAATTGTGAGGGAAGAAGAAGGGGGTAAAGGTGTGAGTAGCGTGAGGGAGAGAGGTTAGGAGGAGGACTAGGAGATATATATATATATATATATATATATATACAGTATATATATATATATATATATATATATATATATATATATATATATATATATATATATATATATATATATAAACAACCACAATGCACTTTAATTTTAAGCCATCAACATCAGGAGACCTAATGGAGGCCGACATGCAGAAATTGAAATGTTGTACTGCCAAGGACTCGAACCCAACAATCACATGACAAGTGCCAACTACGCTATCAAGAGCTCGAGTCCTTGGCAGTACCGCATTTCAATTTCTGCATGTCGGCCTCCATTAGGTCTCTTGATGTTGATGGATTATAATTAAAGTGCATTGTGGTTGTTAAAATGTATATCTAATCACTGGGACCCATTCAGTGTTGTACACACACACACACACACACACACACACACACACACACACACACACACACACACACACACACACACACACACACACACACACACACACACACACACACACACACACACACACACACATATATATATATATATATATATATATATAGAGAGAGAGAGAGAGAGAGAGAGAGAGAGAGAGAGAAACGCAATGTCCTGAATTCGTTTAGTTCTTTTTCGTTGTGTGTATCTTATTGTTTCGTCGACAAGGATGATTACTTCCCCGGTCAAAGAGGAACCAGGAACCAGGAATGTCTTATTGAGAACGTCATAATGTTTCCTGTGTTTCGTCGACGTAAAAAGATTCCTGGACTTACTGGAAGGACGACCAAGAAATGAATATCATCGTACAGTTGAAAACAAGTTTGTGCAATTTTT
Organism: Oratosquilla oratoria; assembly: GCF_046742065.1. NCBI lineage: Eukaryota > Metazoa > Arthropoda > Malacostraca > Stomatopoda > Squillidae > Oratosquilla > Oratosquilla oratoria. The sequence goes on along the minus strand of NC_134782.1, from coordinate 83,393,267 downwards.
ATTGTTTTTGGTAACAGAAGTCAATAAGAGACGTTCTTTGATCAGTCGTGGCGATCTGATATGACGTTTTTCTGTTCTTTGTCACCGGATACTAAAACAGCGCAAAAATAAATAAATGAATGAATGAATAAATAGATAAATAAATAGATAAATAAGTAGATAAATAGATAATGAAATAAATAGATAAATAAGTAAGTGAATAAATAAATGAATAAACAAGCAAATAAATAGATAAATTGATCAATGAATAAAAAAATAAGTAGAAAGATGAATACGTGAATAAATAAGTAAATAAGCAAATAAATAGATGAATAAATAACTAAATAAAGATAAATAGGTAAATAATCAAGTAATTAAATAGATAAATAAATAAATAATTAAATAGATAAATGAATAAATAAATACAAACAAATAAGTAAGTAAACAAGTAAATAAATGAATAAATGAATGGATAGAAAAATGTCGACGAACATGTCCAATAATTAATTGTACATCATCGTCTACACACTTCTTTTAGCTGTCACCCAATGAATAAACAAACTAGTAAATAAATAAATAAATATTGCACTTGATGGTATTAGAAAATGAGATATGAGCTCTTATATCACAAATATTGATAACAACTGGCGAAATCAACCGAGCGGGCAGCAGGGCTACCAACAGAAATGCTTCTCCGAAACGCACAGCAGGAGCACCAACCAAACAAAATTTTCTCCCTGATAAGGAAGAAATAACCTTTGCATAGTTTTGGTGATATGGTCCCGCGGCAGCCTCTGCCCAGGAAGGAAGGAAGGAAGGGGAACCAACGCTAGAGTCGTTCGGGGGCGACAACAATTTGTGCCTTGACAACTTTGCCCCAGATGGCCAGATGGTCGGCCGCCCTTTCTTGAAACCCGGTGACTGTCCTTCCTTCCTTCCTTCCTTCCTCGTCATGCCTCCTCTGCTGGGTTTCTTCATCGCATGCATGCCCCTCCCCCCTCCCCTCCCCTCTCTCTCTTTTCCTCTCTCTCTCTCTCTCTCTCTCTCTCTCTCTCTCTCTCTCTCTCTCTCTCTCTCTCTCTCTCTCTCTCCTCGTCTCTTTGTCTGCCTCTCTTCCCCTTTTTTCACAACAAGAATTTCTCGTATTTTGCCGATGACAGTCAGTAGCACAGGCCATTACAAGAGAGAGAGAGTAGAAGTTAAAAGTTATCGGCAAGTGAGTCTCTAACCCTAAGATAATGCTTCGTGACCCTGGTCCGTAGAGGTCAAGATAAGGGAAGTCTGATTTTTTGTTCTTTTTGTTCTTCACCCTTGGAACAGAGATTCGGATTGGGTTCTTCTCAAGAGCAGGCTCCAGGATGTTGTTCAAGTAACCATAAGATAATTAGATAACTAGATAGGTAAATAGATAATAAAAAATAAATGAATGAATAAAATAGAAACAAATGAATAAGTAAATAAACGAGTAATAATCTACTACACATTTATTTGCCTACTTATTAATTCATTGATTAATTAATTCATTCATAAATGCATACATTCATTAACTTATTTGTTTTTAATTGATTTATTTATCTATCTGACAGCTATTCGACTCCCGCCTGGTAGCAAGCTAGTTCGTAGTGAGGACATCCTATTCCATTAAATCCCCTCCTTCAGAAAAGAACTGAAATGTGAAATCACTGTCCTTGCTCTCTCTCTGAAAGAGGGAGTTCATGACGCTGAACTGAATAAATGAATAAATAGGTAAATAAATCAATAAATGAATAGATAATTATAAAATAAATGAATAGATAAACAATAATGAATAAATGATAATATAGATAAATGAATGAATATATATATCTACAAATAAATGCATAAATTTGAAGATAAGTAATAAACAAACAAACAAATAAAGAGAATATAAATGCAAAGAAACAAATAAACAAATAAATGAATAAATAACACGTTGCCCACCTCTTCTTTGATAAACATTTCCTAGAGTTGTTGACGTCACGAAGAGGCATTGAGGACGTCATGCCTCAGACACGTAGGGGCGTCGACAGGGGAGAGGGAGCGGGTGGGGGAAGGGGGAGGCAAGACCTCTAATAAGATACCAAGAATCTTCCGTGCTCTGAGATGATCATACCCACGCTCAGCCAAGGGCGCTCGCCAAAAAAAAAAAAAAAAAAAAAGAGAGAGAGAGAGAGAGAGAGACCCCCATACTATGAACCCTTTAAGTGAGGATGGAAATGTCAAACAGGATTAAGGTCAACTGAGAAGGGGGAGGTAAGAGAGTTAGGGGCCTCTTCTTGTTTACCCAGTGGCTACCAGAATACGGGAGGAAATTCTTGTGGAGATCCCAGGTCACGAAACTTGGACCTTCCCTGCCCCTTTCCTTTTCCCTTCCTTTCCCTTACTTTTCCTTTCTTTTTCACTTCCTTTACTTTCATCTTTTGTCCCCTCACACTTCCTTTCCTTCTCTCCCATTTTGTTTTTTTTTCCTTCTCTTTATTCTTAATCTATTTTCTTCTCCTTCCTTTCCCTTCATTTCTTTTCCTTTCCCGTCCCTTCTTTATCTTTCCTTTAACTTTCGTTCCATTCCCTCCTTTTTATTTCCTTTTACCTTACATTTCTTCCTTTCCTTTCTATTCTCTCCGTTTCCCTTTTCATTTTCTTCCTATCTCTTCCTTTGCCTTGCCTTCATTTCATTTTCTTTTCCTCTTTCTTTCTGTCTCATTCATTTCCCTATTCTCTTTCTTACCTTTCTTACCTCCTTCCACTCCCCTCCCTTTTCCGTCTCCCCCTTTCCTTCTGTTCCCTTACCTTTCTATCTCTTCCCTTCCCTTCTTTTTCTCCTTCTCCTACACTCTTCCTCCCTTTCCCTTTCTTTTCTCCCTTTCCTTCAATTCACTTTCTTCCCCTTCCTTTCCAGTATCTCCATTTCCCTTCAGTTGTACTTTGTTTTCTTAATTCCTTCCCATTTTCTTTCCGCTCCTTCGCCCTTCATTGACCTTATCTCCCATCTCCTCTCTCCCTTCTCTTCTTTTACCTTCCTTCCACTTCCCTTTTCTTGCCTCTCTTTCCCCTTGTCTCCCCTTCCTTGAACGAAGGCCAGCAGCTATGGCGGGGTTCCTCTCCTCCAGCGGGGATTGTAGTCTTGATAAGAACGAGATGAACTCTTGATGAGATCTGATTGGTTCGTCGCGCATTCACAAGGTCAGGGCGAGATTTGATTGGTCCATCGGGTGTCCACCTAGATGAAATAGCTTGGCAGCAAAGCAGATGGGATTATGTACAACTACGAGCAAAATATATGACCCACCCAGATTTTTTCATCGTACAAAGTTAAAATTCTTTGTCCAACTACTTTTTTTTGTCTATTCAAGAAAATCAACTAAGTGTTATCGAAGTGCAACATGGGAAAATGCATCACATACTAGACAAAAAAATAAAATATTAATTTTTGTCACCACACACAAATCCACTTCTCCGCCAAAGACGTTTGTCTGGATATGCAGCCGAGTATAGAAACGATGGTGAAATATAAATACGATCAAACTCTCACCCAGTCAATCAATAGGGGCGTATATTGCAACAGTGGGTCCTGTCTTGTGAGTCATTACTGGCACGGGACCAGGCAGGCTCTTTGTTTCCAGGAAGAAAATTTACAGAAATAATAGTCACAAGAGAGAAAAAAAAGTCTTAACCTTACAAACCTAACCTAACCTAACCTGACCAGACCAAACTTAACCTAAGCTAACCTGACCTAACCTAACCTATCCTAACATAACCTAATCTAGCCTTAACATGACCTGTCCTAACCTAATCTAATCCAATCTAATCTAACCTGACCTGACCTAACCTAACCTAATTAATCTAACCTTAACATAACCTGACCTGACCTGATCTAACCTAACCTAACCTAATTAATCTAACCTTAACATAACCTGACCTGACCTGACCTAACCTAATCAATCTAACCTTAACATAACCTGACCTGACCTAACCTAACCCAACCTAATTAATCTAACCTTAACATAACCTGAACTGACCTGACCTAACCTAGCTTAACTTAACCTAACGTAGCTTAACCTAACCTAGCTTAATACAACCTAACCTATCCTAAACTAACGTATCTCTCTAGGCACAATTACTGTAATTTTTTCTACGCCTTGTCCTCTGGTACCTTTTTCCGAACATGATCAATTTTCATTCCCTCTAATGATATTTCACTTGTTCCCTCGTTTACACTGAATCATTAATGAAGCAGTCTTCACTGGTAATACTTTTGCTGCTATATAATATTTTTTATGTTCAAAAAGCGACAAAATTTCAAAGGACTCTTTCGAAAAAAAAAATAAAAAAAATAAAGCAAAGAACGAATACCATAGCAGTTTGAAGTCAAGTGCCGGTGGAGGGGGAAAAGTGTCTTGAAGTTCCCTTTTGGACAGAGTCTAAGTTACAGACAGGTGGGAAAGTATCAGGGGAGAGAGAGTTCCCGAGCCTCCCAGTGGACTCTTGATGAAGATGATTGCACAAGAAACGGACGAGAAGTTTAAGAAAATCCGGTGTCAAGTCGTCTAAATAAAGCAAAGAACGAATACCATAGCAGTTTGAAGTCAAGTGCCGGTGGAGGGGGAAAAGTGTCTTGAAGTTCCCTTTTGGACAAAGTCTAAGTTACAGACAGGTGGGAAAGTATCAGGGGAGAGAGAGTTCCCGAGCCTCCCAGTGGACTCTTGATGAAGATGATTGCACAAGAAACGGACGAGAAGTTTAAGAAAATCCGGTGTCAAGTCGTCTTCTATTGAGGGGAGGCACACAGTTACCAAGTTCAGAAAAAAAGTTGATATGAAAATACTGGTAGTAAATAAGAAAGAGAACTAGCAGTGCGGCGGAGAAGGAAACGTAGAAGCTCGTCAATAATTAAAAGAAGCGTTGACAAGGGTGGAATGCTTGGTCTTACTCCGTCTTACTCAGAGAGGCAAGTCATTCCACATGTGAGATGCGTACACCATACAAGGAATAATAAAGTCCCACACAGTTCAATTGGATAGAAAATATGATAGTAACAGTAAATAGATTAATACATGAATAAATGAATGGCAAATTGTATAGAATTTTAGATTTATTAAAGCTCTTTTATCAATAGCTAAGATGTATTTCTCAGTCAGGTTTACTTGATAAATTGAGTGTTTAACATTGAAAAAAAAAGTGCCGTTGAGAAAGAGCGGTTATGTCAACTAGGAAGATGGAGAAACAGTCTTGCTAGCATTGAAAGACACTAAGTTTTCTTCGTTCTAATCACATAATGATAGGCAGGTCTGTAGTCAGGTGTCTTGCAGTATTCCTTTGAGAACAATGGAACTCAGACTATAAAGATCGTCTGGAGAATGACGTCGCAAAATATAGAGTAGTTTCGTCAAAGAGGAACTAATCAAAACTGGAGATGACTACTGTCATTACTACTATTACTACTACTTTCATCACTACTACAACTACTATTACTACTTCAATTGCTGCTGTGCTACTCCTACTATTGCTACTACGCTTATTATTACTACGGCTACTGTTATTTCTACTACTTCTACTTCTATTTCTACTACTTCTACTACTACTACTACTACTACTACTACTACTACTACTACTACTACTACTACTACTACTACTACTACTACTACTACTACTACTACTACTACTACTACTACTACCACCACCACCACCACTACTACTACTACCACCACTACTACTACTACTACTACTGCTGCTACTGCTTCTGACGCTGAGATAGTCTATCTCGACAGCCTCAACCCGAGCCGTCCATGAGACGGACAAGTCCTAGTGCAGATGTGAGTAACAGTGAAGAGTGAATAACAGAAAACGAGGGTACGAAACACTCTGCAGGTACTTAGGCTATAGTGTATTGAATGGGGGTTGAGGAGACGAGGAAGTATACAGTATATCCCCTTCGTCACCAGACATTAAGAAAGGGGGATAGGATATGGGTAAGATGGATTACTGTCAGACTGATTTGTTTTCGTTTCGCAATCGGCGCGCGGTTACGACTTAGAGAAACAAACGCCTCCAACTACAACACATCTTCCTTTGATTCACCATCTCTCCCTTCCCATCTCTTCCTCCTCCTTCTCCCCCTTCTCCCCCTTCTCCCCCTTCTCCCCCCTTCTCTTCCTCCTCCTTCTCCCCCTTCTCCCTGTTCTTTTCCTCTTTATTTTCCCCCTTCTCTTCCTCCTCCTTCACTCCGTTCATTTCCTCCTCATTTTCTCCCTTGTCAGACTCTTTCATTTTAAACTTTTCTCTTTCCTCTTTTCGTTCCTTTGCTCCCTATTCCACAGAGTCCTTGTCTCCCATCGTACGCCTTTCTCCCCCCCCTCCTACACCCTCTCCACTTCCCCCTTACGCCCATAAGTAGGGATCCACTCCTCCTATTCTTCCTTCTCCTCCTCCCCTCCTCCTTCCCCTCCTCCTCCTACTCCATACGTCCTTCTCATGTTACTGCAGCACACGCTTGCCCTTTCCGAGGTTCGGTACACTCTGGATATTGTTTCCCTCCATGGGTTACTATTTCATGCTCTGTTCATCTTACGTTGGTTGAGGTTGAATAAAAAACAAAAAATGAGAGAGAGAGAGAGAGAGAGAGAGAGAGAGAGAGAGAGAGAGAGAGAGAGAGAGAGAGAGAGAGAGAGAGAGAGAGAGAGGGGGGGGAGAGGATGGTAAAAATCTGTACATACATACATACATATACCAAGGCTTTTTCCCCCTTTCAAGGGAGGTAGCCAAAAAGGGAAAGGCACAAAAACACTCCCACCCATTTCATCCCCAAATACACTCCACACCCCTCCCACCCTCCCTCTCATCTGAGCACCTCCTGGATGACGGGTCATCCCTGCACCTTGCCCACCGCCCTGGGTCAGAAGCAGTGTCGCAAGATCTGTAGTTTAGTGAAATCTAAGATTTACAAACCAACATGATCAGCAATGTTAGTGAAGAATATCTTTGCCAGGTTATGAAAAGTCTACGTCCCGTCGCTGTACAGTCTTTCAGTCTCTTCGTATTCATTCATAGAAGATTTGCCCTCTATTCATCATCTCCTCCTTCTCTTCCTTTTCCTACTCTTCCTCCTCCTCTCCTTCTCCTTCCTTCGCCTCCTTATCTTCTCTTTCTTTTTTCCCTCCTCCTCCTCCTCCTCCTCCTCCTATTCATCTTTCTCTTCCTCCTCCTTTTCCTCCACCCCTCTTCTTCTCTCCTCCTCCACTTCCTCCTCTTCCCCCTCTTCCTCCTCCTACTACTCCTCCTTCTCCTCCGCCCCTCTTCTTCCTCCTCTTCTTCCTCCTTCTCCTCTTCCTCCTTCTCCCACTCCTCCTCTTTCTCCTTCTCTTCCAGCTCCTCTTCTTCCTCCTTCTCTTACTCCTCTTCTGCTTCTTTTGGCTCCCGTCTCTCCTAATCCTCAGCAGTAAACTGCTCCGTCCTCGCCTCCATGGGTCTGTCGCTCTCTCCTCGGAAGGTCCTCCGCCTCGAAGGTTCTGTGAAGACCTTCCGCTCTCCACGCAAGGAAGGCCTCACAATCCGGTTACTTTAACTTGATGGAGAATTATTAGGAAACAAAAAAATAATTTCGGTCGTTGGGATGAAAAAGTCTTTTCGAAATGTCACGAAGAAGAGAAAAAAAAGGAGAAATTAAAAGAATAATTCTTTTGGAGGGGAAGTGTTCGG
>NC_134782.1:83338075-83358075 GCF_046742065.1 Oratosquilla oratoria | reverse complement strand
CACTCAACACACGATACTTCAAACATTTCAATCCTTTTCTTGTTGGGTGTCACTTTTTCAAATGGCTCACAAAGTTACCCAATTCATCTCCGTAGCTCTTCCACCTCGCTAATAGAATGGTTTACAGCCGATCCCACTTAATTGGTAATTTCCTAATTGGTGTTAAATTGACTAACGCTAATTAGGCTTCCCCTTAATTAGAAAACAAGGACCCGACGTTCAAAAATTAGGGTGTTCGGCTATAGTAGGAAGTCTAGAATACAGAAACTACGGCCTTGCGTCACGATGGTGACCTTATGGATTTTTTCTGGCTAAGAACAGGTGTTTTTTAAAATAACTGTTCTGTTCCTCAACTCTCAGGGGATTATGAATGCAACCAGTAAACCTCACTAGTTTTCGGTTCATGGGTCCCAACTGGGAGACTGTGGACCTTCTCGGGGTCCATGAAGCCAAAGCTCGAGACCCCTCTTTGCTAACGAGGGAGAGCCACGAAGAACAGAAGTGAAAGTGTCATCCAGTACGAAAGGGGCTGAGACCTCGAGTTACGGTACTCTTGTTTGGGGTAAAAAAAAAAAAAAAAAAAAAAAAAAAAACCGAAGGAAATATCATCCACTAGGACTAGAAGAAACAAAAACGGGACCTCATGAGCTTATATATTAACCTGTATATTACAGTTGGGTGAAGACACAAGCAAAAGACCCGCTGAGAACTGACTAAGGAAGGACACGAATAAAATACATTTCTCTTTCTCTTTCTCTCTTTCTCTCTCTCTCCCTCTTTCTCTCTCTCTTCCTCTTTCTCTCTCTCTCCCTCTTTCTCTCTCTCTATTTTCAGTTATGAGTACTACAGAGCCTGATATCCTCTTCTAAGGAACCATGGAAAACTTAAGTCTCTGAGTCGTAGATTTATGACGTGGGTGAGCCTCTTTACGACCTCGTAAGTTTCACTCGTGCAAATGCAAAAGCTCGACTTAAAGAATTTTTCTCTTTTTTTTTTTTTTTCTCCTCGACGTCGCACAAGAAGTCGGCCGCTGTGGTACTCAGGAATGAATTCAGTTGTTCGGTTGACAGAGAACGGCCTTGCCAGGTCCTGGTAGGGCTTTTTTCCCAATGCTGAGGACAGCGGCCAGAAAATGGGAATGGGAATGGGAATGGGGATCGATATAGGAGGAAGAAGGGGAAGGGGAGGGGGTACAAGAGGAGGGGGAAGGGGAGGTGATAGAGGAGGAAGGGTAAGGGGAGGAGGTAGAGGAGAAGAGGAAAGGGAAGTGAGAGAAGGGAGAATGAGGAGAAGAATAGGGATATGTAGAGGAGAAGAGAGGATAGGGAAATGAGTAGAGGGTATGGATGGTTGAGGGGGAATATGAGGCGGAGGAGGAGGAGGAGGAGCAGTAGAAGGAGGATTGAGAGGGAGAAAGCTAGGAAAAGGAGAAAGGGTGAAGGGAGAGGGAAGGTAGGTAGGGGACAAGTAGAATAGGAGGAGGAAGAGGAGGGGAGGAGGAGGAGACAGGAAGGGGTATGAGGAGAAGGGTAGGGAAAAAGAGGAGTGGCAGGAGGATTGAAGTAGAAGGGTTGGGTTAGTTGAGAGGAAAAAGGGAAGAGAAGGGAACTGCGGAGGAACAGAGAGAAAAGAAGGTAAGGTGGAGAAGGGGATGTGGAAAGGAAAGGTAGAAATAGGGCTAAGGGGGAAGGCGTAAAGAAGGAAAGGGGAAGGGGAGTGAGAGGGGGAAGTGAAATAGGAGGGCAAAGGAAGTGGAGGGGGAGAAAACAAAAGGGGAAAGAGGGGACAGAAGGAACAGGGAGAAGGGGGAGGTCAAGGAAAGAGGAAGGGGGAGGGCGGATCAGACAAGACGTTGAGATTAAATTTCCTGAGACTTCTTGGGGAAGGGCTCCGAGTGAAGAGCAGAGGGCTTCTCTGTACCCGAATAAAATCACGTGATGGCACCAGGGTTGTTGACTCTATCCACAGAGGTGGAGAAGGTATTCCTTAGTGAAAAAAAAATTCATCTGGTGGTTCCCAGAATCAAAACGTAAGGCACGAAACGCAGAGTGTGGGTTAGTCCTTTCGGTTCTGTCTGCTCCTAAGTAATTTTATTCGATTTTCGGGAGATTTTATGTGCCTCAGAACTTCTGCAACTTGATGAACTCTTCCCAGCAAGGTTAATTCAATAAATTAGTCCTTTCTGTCCACCAAGCAATTTTATTCGGTTCTGGAGAGGAACTTCTTACCCTCAAAGGCTTCCAATCAGATTAATTGTGAATCTGACCGACTCTTTTTGACCTCTTCCTTCTTGAAGAGAGATTTTGAAAGACGTTTTCAAACAAGATTGCAGTGATGGTGGTGGTAGAGGTAATGGTGATGGTAGCGACGGTGGTCGTAATGGTAATAGTGGTGGTGGTATTAGTAATGGTGGTGGAGGTGATGGCAGTGGTGGTTGAGATGATAGTGGTAGTGGTAACAGGGTTTGCAATCGCTCAAAGATCCTTTCCCTCTGAGGAGAGACGGAAGACAGGAAGGCTAAGTGAAACTCGAAGACTACCTGGGGGAAAGGAGAGGAACGCCTTCTTCAGAAGGAGACTCCAGCATCTCCTTTGATTGATATCAATCGCATTATGAGAAAAATTAGAAAAAGATATACTCTTGTCATACAAGAATCAGTAGTGCCAAAAGTAAGCGCAAGGATTTAGTCAAGGAAAAAGTGAGTGGATAGGAAGAATGAAGCCTTAATGCTCCCTCCGTTCTGATATATATATATATATATATATATATATATATATATAATATATATATATATATATATATATACGCATATATACGCGTATACATGTATTTATTTATATATATACATATATACATACATATATATATATATATATATAATATATATATATATATATATATATACGCATATATACGCATATATATGTATTTATTTATATATATATGTATATATATATATATATATATATACATATATACATACATATATATATATATATATATATATATATATATATATATATATCAGAACAGAGGGAGCATTAAGGATTAACAATGACCAACATTCATCTTCGAATAGAGATTTGTCTCCAATAATGAAATAATGATACATATCTCTGGGCCGTAGGGGGTGACCTCTTCTAGTGTTTGCGATGTCAACATTAACTTTTCGTCCTTATTAAATAATCTTTGTCATTAGGTTCTTCGGCCTTTTTTAGACACCTAAGAAACTAAGAGGTTTTGTTTTGTCAACACTTGTCCCTCAACAAAGGTTTTTCACTCGTATCCTTTTTATTACTCTGTCATTAAGGTCTCCGACCTTGTTCGTTTACAAAGGGACTTGGAGGGTTATTGAAACCTGGGAAAAACTGAGGGTTTATTGAATGTTGGCGCCTTTAGAGGAACGGCATCTGGGATTTCATTTTATTTTCTCTATTTTTTATTTATTCATTTATCCATTTACTTGTTTATACATCTATTTACTTATTTATCTATTTGTCTATTAATTAATTTATATATCTATTTACTAATTTATTCATTTACTTATATACGTATTCATTTACTTATTCGTCTCTTTGTTTATTTACTTTTGTTTGGTCGTTTATTTACTTATTCATTCATTTATTTATTTATCTATTCTTGTTTATTTGTCTTTTTGTTGGCGGGGATAGGTGGTTCACGTCAATGCCCTTCAAGCCATTTCTATGAATCCTTAACTGAGCCCCTCAGGAGGAGGTGAGTCATCTTCCTCCGGGTTCCTTCACACTCCGTCAGTATGACCAGCTGTTTTTACCCTTTTTCACCCAAGATGGTGACATTCATGTTGTTCCTTCATGCCTCGAAAAAAAATAATTTTTTTTTTTTTTCTTCGTGTCTCAGTGGTTTTCTTCCTGGGGTCCAAGCTCCTCCTAGGGGACCCAGAGGGACCCTAAACCGAAAATTAATGCGAGTCAGTAGATATTTAGCGATATTATTTAGTGTTGAAATGTGGTCCTCCAGAAGGCTGAAAAACAACAACACATAAGCACGCTATACGTGAAGGAAGACAGGTTGAGAGCCCTTACTCTGTGTCAACGGTCTGTTTGGACCCTGCTCCCTCGATCTCTCCCCTTCCCCTTTGCTCACAGGGACCCAACCACGTCCTCTCTGCCAACAAGAAAGGGATACTTCTATCTCCCTCCCCCCGTCCTTCGTTCTCTCTCCCTCCTCAAACCCACATCCCATGGTTTCGGTTCTTTGTGGTGGAGGGCTTAACCATGGGAACGCTTTTGGCTTTATCTTACTCCAATACTATCCCAGCTTTCCTAGTCATTAGCCCTTTTGTGTATCTTCAGTAGGTCCCCCCTTCCTTTCAGGGGATTTTTTCATACAGAAGTCCATTGTAACCCCTTAGAATGTCTTTGTCCACGTTTTGATGGCTCCTTTGATCTTACGATAATGTAGGAAGATCAATACTTTATTTAACAAAAATGTGTGTGTGTGTGTGTGTGTGTGTGTGTGTGTGTGTGTGTGTGTGTGTGTGTGTGTGTGTGTGTGTGTGTGTGTGTGTGTGAGAGAGAGAGAGAGAGAGAGAGAGAGAGAGAGAGAGAGAGAGAGAGAGAGAAAGAGAGAAAGAGAGAGAGCGAGAGCGAGAGAGAGTGCTTGTAAGCGTCAGCCTACTAACTTTGTCCCCTCTTTGATGACTCTTCTGATCTTGTTATGACAGTAGAGGAAAATCAATATTTAACGAAAATGTGTGTGCGTGTGCGTGAGAAAGAGATAGAGAGAGAGAGATATAGTGAGAAAAAGAGAGAAAGAGAAATAGGAAGAAAAAAAGAAAGATATATAGATAGAGAGAGAGAGGGGGAGAGAGGGAGAGAGAGAGAGAGAAAGAGAGAGAGAGAGAGAGAGAGAGAGAGAGAGAGAGAGAGAGAGAGAGAGAGAGAGAGAGAGAGAGAGAGAGAGAGAGAGTATTAGTGCCTGAAGGCGTATACTTGGTAATCTGTTCAAGGACACAACGGAACACCAAGAACAACAACAGCAACAACAACGTCGCAGCCTCAGGCCCTCTAATTGTGCCACCCCGCGTCTTCGCTTCCACCCTGGCCAGCCAGCGGCACTTTTCCAACCTTCCTCTGCCTCCCGACCCTCCTGCCAACATTTTTGATGGCAGGGCTTGCAACCTGCCAATGTCAGAGCTTTCTTTTAAATTTTCATTCCGCTTCCCTGGCATCTCAAAACCTTTCAGGTACGAAAAGTCTTCTGGTGGGGATAGAAATCACTTGATGTCCGTCAGAATAGAGTCTGCAAAATATGTCATGTCAGTAAAGAAATTATTGTCATGTCTACTATCCTCCCTACTTTCTTTTCTCTCCTGTTCTTCCTATCTTTTATTATTTATCGTCTATCTCATGTCCTTCTCCTACTGTCCCATTCTTTTCTAATTCTTGTCTTCTTTTCCCCGTTTTTCGTTGTGGTGTGTTCGGTATCGTACTAGTCACGTATTGCTAAAGGTCTCAGTTCGACCCCCCAATGGCTCTTTGTGACTGCCATTTTCCCCGGCTGCCCGGGTACAGATGGTCACGGTTACAATTTTGGTCGCAAGCAGATGCCAGCTGTCGTTATTTCATCTTCATTTCTCTTCGTTTTCTCTTCGGTTCTCTTTTATTAACGACTCAGCTACCAAAGGAAAGCGCCTTCCGGGGTGGGTTGAGAGAGTGGCTATTGCCGAGGTAGGCTGTAACCTCTGGGGTACCGAGTACGTGCCGCGGGAATTGATCGAATAGTCTGGAACCGGATGTGGATGAGTGTCTTCATTTACGGACCGAGTTAAGGGTCGACTTTTACGGCGAATGTTTGCAGTTCGTGGAAGGCGGGGGAGAGATTCTGACCGACCTCTGTGGTGCCTCCTCATCCTGTTGCAGAATTTTGTCTTTATATATATATTTCTACTATTATTTCTTTTTACAATTTGCAGGAAGCAACAGTGAGCTCAAGTACGTGAATTTTTGTTTATTTTTGCGTTATTTATACGTGACTCGTTGCTTGTTATTGCGTTATTTGTGCATGGGTCGTTTTTTGTTGCTGTATCTGTAAATAAGTCGTTCTTCGTTATTGCGTTATTTGAACATTAGACGTTGGTTGTTATTGCATTACATACACGTTAATCTTATTTGTTATTACGTTATTTGTAGATGGATGTTTTTTTACTAATCATCTAACAATATATCTATAAATTTCTAGTGAAACTTTATCCTAGATTTGCATATTCTGACCCCACCTGACCTCGTCTAACATGGTTTAAACTTACCTAATCAAATTAATAATTAGCTACGGACCAGAATCATTGAGTCTTATCTTGTGATTGGAAACATAGCAACAGACCACGTTATGGACCAAAAGGTCTCCTGTCTATGCCTTTCCTTTGTAAACGTTTGGGTTTTTTATTTATATATTTATTTATTTTTGGTAAAAAGGGAATGCTGATCACATTTAACTTCTTCTGGTATCCCTTCTTAGACCTCTCCTCTATCACTTCTGTAATTCCACTACTTCAGTGCAATAGTGTCTGTAAGGATAGAAGCGCTTGTTATAATCTACGACAAAAAGAAGTTATCATAGGTCTATATACCTTAAACCAAACTTAATCTTACCAAAGTAAACCACCTGTCTTGGGAGCAACTATCCCTACTGCAATTAGTGAATAATCCCTCCCAAGTTCCCCAACCCTCCTTATCTCCCTATTCTCTCCGTCCTTCTGGCTTCGACTGAGATTTCTTCCGTCTCTGATCTCCATTCCGGGAAGCGTAGAAGTGCTATTCAGCCCAACATATAACAAGTCAACATCCGTGTCTTTATCCCATCCCTACTCCTTCTTCCCCTCCTCCTCTTTCTCCTTCTCCCCCTCCCCCTGTTCCTCATCCTCATCCTCTTCCTCCTCCACTTCATCTTCCTCTTCCTTTTCTTCATCTTCACCCTCCTCCTCCTCCTCCCCTCCTCCTCCTCTTCCTCCTCCTCCTCTTCTTTCTCCTCCACTTCTTCCTCATACTCCTCTTTCTCCTCATTTCTCTCATCCTCTCTCTCTTTCTCCTTGTCCTCCACTTCTTCCTTCTCTTTTTATTCCTCCTTTTCTGTTCATCATACTAATCCTCATCCTCATTCTTCTGATATTCCTATTACTTATTTTATTCTTCCTCCTCTTTGTCTCTTTCTTTGTTTTATTTTTCTTCTTTTCTCTCCTCCCTCTACCGCTTCCTTTACCTCCGTTTTCTTTCCACCTTTCTCCTTTCCCTCTTCCTCCTCTCTCTGAACCACAGCCATTACAATCCCTACTACCACCACCACGACCACCACCACCAACACGACGATGACGACGACGACCACCACCACCACCACCACCACCACCACCACCACCACCATTAGGCGTGTGCCCGTTATCTCATTTGGTTTTCGGGATCGTGATTGTGAACTCTGCGCACGCAGGTACTCTGGGCGCGGGGGGCGTGTCCAATCTGGATGCGTCACCTCTGGATCGCCACATGAACATGACACATATCCTTCCTCCATCATTGACTCCGCATTTGCTCTTCCTCTCCCTCCTCGTCCTCATTATCCTTCTCCGCCTATCTTAATGCTAATCCTATTCCTAATCCTAATCATAACCCTAATCCTTCTACTCAAGCTGAATCTGCTTGTCTTCCTTCATTTCCTCCAACATTTATTTTCTTCACACTCTTTTCTTTTCTCCGTCCTAACGCCCTTCTGCTCTTCCTCCTCCTCCTCCTGTTACTCTTTTTCTTATCCCTCCTCCTCCTCCTCCTCGTCGTCGTCAAAAAGGGAAGACCTAATCCCTTCTCCAGTAAATTAAACGGGATTGGAGGTGGGAGTGTGGCTAATCCCTCAGAGGACTTTCCTCTTCTTTACTCGATTTTATATCCTTTTTTTTTATTTTTTTTGTCTTCTTTCCGCATTTGCGTTTGAGATAAAGTTGCGCGACGTCAAGGGGTGTCGGCTGCTAATTTTTCAACTATTGCCTCATGACGTTTATTCATCAAAACCAGTAAAGCCAGTTTTATTCGCCATATACGAGTATTCTGTATATTTGTTTGTGTCTTCGGCAAGGGAACGTATCTATATGTATTACACACATAATGTATATGATATATATAATGTATACACACATACACACGCACACACACACACACACATACACACGCATACACACACACATACACACATACACACGCACACACACACACACATACACACGCACACACACACACATACACACATACACACGCACACACACACACACACACACGCACACACACACACACACACACACACACACACACACACACACACACACACACACACACACACACACACACACACACACACACACACATACATATATATACATATATATATATAAATACATATATATATATGTATATATATATATATATGTATATATATATATATATATATATACATATACACATATGCTGGGACATTGTAACAAGTGGATGAAGGTGGAAAAATAAGTCATGGGTCTAGTTCCGAGTTTCTGAGTTTATTCCTGACCGGTTTCGCTCTATGCTTCTGTGTATGTGTGTGTGTGTGTGTGTGTGTGTGTGTGTGTGTGTGTGTGTGTGTGTGTGTGTGTATTAGTAAACAAAGAGAAACAAAATCTGGTAGTGACCAATGAAATCTAAATAAGATTTCAGAGAAAGGAGTCTGAACGGGAGGTCTCAATCGACTTCCCCTTTTTCTGAAGAAACTCGCCTGCAGAGTTCCTACAATAGTGAGGAACTTACTGAAGCCGTCACCTTTACTCTATTTGCTAGGACTGCAAGGTCAAGTAAGGGGTGAGGTTGGAATCAACCCTCCACGGGGCGCAGACCACCGCCTGACGGTCATGTTCCAGTTTCCAATCAGTTCCTCTTGTTCTTCCTCTTCTCGAAAATCGGAAGAGTCTCCAGTCCCGACGATTGGTTCCTGCTCCTCCTCTTCCTCCTCCTCCTCCTCATCTCCCTCCTCCTCTTTCTACTCCTCCTCCTCCTCCTCCGTCACCTTCACTTCTTTCCCTCCACCTTCTCCTCTTTCTTTTCCTCCTCTTCCTCTTCCTCTCCTTACCAACGATTCTCCTTTGTCCTCCTTTTACTCTTCATCCTATTTATGTTGCTCCTTTCCTTCCTCTCCTCCTTTTCTTCCTTCTCCTCCTGTTTCTTATCTTCTTCTTCCTTCTCCTCCTTCAGCTTCTCTTCTTCCTTCTCCTCCTCTTCCGATTTTATCCTCCTCCTCCATCTTCTTCTCTTTCTCTTTATCCTCCTTCTCCTCCATCCTCCATCCCGGCCCTTCCCCCGTCAACGTCCCTTCTCTCCTTTCGTCTTTCTTCTCTCGGAAGTCACTTTCTCGGGTTTGTCTTGAAGTCTTGGTGAAGTCGGCGGGCAGCCCGCCCCGCTTGCTTTTCCTCAGGTGATCTCCGTTGATCTCTCCTCTTCCTCCTCCTCTTCATTCTCCTCCTCCTTCTCGTCTCGTCCTCTTCTTTCTCTGGAGCTTGACCGACCTCTCACTTCGACGGTCTCTCTCTCTCTCTCTCTCTCTCTCTCTCTCTCTCTCTCTCTCTCTCTCTCTCTCTCTCTCTCTCTCTCTCTCTCTCTCTCTCTCTCTCTCTCTCTCTCTCTCTCTCTCTCTCTTGCTCTTTCTCTCTCGCTCCTCGGAACCGTTGCCTCCTCCATCCTTCCCCCTCCCTCCTCCATCCTCCATCCTCCCTCCTCCCTCCTCCTTCCTCCCTCCTCCCGCACCTCTCTGCCCCACATTCAAATTTGATCGATTTTTCTGTTTGCCTTTGTCTCGGAGAGTTTCATATTTTTTTCTTTGTAATTTTGTTAGTTCCCTTGACCATCCGTCTTTCTGCCTGTCTGTCTGTTTCTCCTCTCTTTCTCTCTCTCTCTCTCTCTCTCTCTCTCTCTCTCTCTCTCTCTCTCTCTCTCTCTCTTTCTCTCTCTCTCTCTCTCTCTCTCTCTATTTCTCTCTCTCTTTCTCTCTCTATCTACCTATCTCTCTTTCTACCTCTCATGGCGTGACCCACTTTTCATAGCTCCATCTCCTTCTCGGGTTTCTCCCTCTCCACTTCATCATTTTATTTCCATTTTTTTTCCCTCTCCTTTTTTCAATCCTCGCTGAACTCCCCCCCTCTCACCAGCTCCTCCTGATCCCTCACAGCGGGGCGTCCTTAGTTCTCCTTGTGGCGGGAAAGGAGGCAAATTAGGAATAATTTCCACATCTTGAAGAGAAATTTCCACTTTATTACGTCTCGCGTCTTCCCAGACGTGAGCCGGAGTCTTGCGGTTCTTACCGATTCCCAGAAGTGGATGTTATTTGGCACCAACAGTCCCTCAAGCGCGTAATAAGGCAAAGATAACGACTTCGGCAATGGTTACGGGCGTAGGTTTCTCATCTTATCTTACTTAGGAAGGCCGCGGAAAAGGACTCTTTGATACCAAAGGAATACCACGAAGAAGAATACACTCTGTCGGTAGCCGGAATTGATTCGGAAACTGCCACCTGGTACGGAAGGGAGCTGGGGTTATCGAGGAATATAACCCTTTCATTCCCACAGAGTTGTCACGGAGACAGGAGGTAATGGACATAGGACTGCCTAGTGTAGGCCATAGGGTCTCTTGCAGTCTCCCTTCATTCTTAAGTAATGAAATGGGCTGGCGGTTGAGAGGGGTAGCGGTCGGAGAGCCTGTAAGACTCTGAGTATACAAGAACAACCCAACCCCGATTTGATCCGTGAAAGAGGTAAGATGGAGGAAGCAGTTGACCCCCGTGACGTCTCTTGTTCTGTTCTGGCATGTTATGGATACCTTCTACCCTCCCTTTTTTTTTCTTCTTCTTCTTTATATCTGTTCCATTTTTTAATGTTTTATTCATTTCCTTTGTCACTTTATCTTGATTTTTGGGCCCTATTTATTCCATGTTCACTTTTCCTCATCTTTCTGACTTTGTATCATTAAATTTTCCCCTTGGGTTTTTCTTTTTATTCCTCGTTTTCTTCCTTTCTTACAGTTTCTTTACTATTCATGTCATCCTTCCAGTTTTCCGATTCCATTATCATATTTTTCCTTCTCGTACTATGAAGTTTGACTATGTTTGCATATGTTTTGTACAATCACTATTTTAATGACAGTGATACCCCTACGGACCAGAGGCACGTTTAATTATTTCATGATTAGAGACTAATCTTTACAAAGAAAACAATGCTGATTAATTTTACTTTTTTTTTGTTAATCTGTTTGAATATTTCTTTAATCACCTCTTTTGACTCCATCATCACTCAAGTGACATATTAACCCCTGAGGCAGTACTCGATAATCTTTATAGCTAGAGGAACTTTTTTTTTAAGTTTAATGAAAATGTTGTGCTATCGGAAACGCAGTAAGAAAAAAAGTCTCATTAACCGAACTCTACAGGACTTCAATAATACGAGAATGAGAATATACCTTATGTTAGAACAATTCTGATTATAGTCATATTTGTGTATACATTGTGACGAATGTGGATAGGAGGTAAAGGGAACACGGGCTGAGGGAAATACTTTTATTCCTGACTAGTTTTGCCTGAGTGGCTTCTTCAGAGGAATAGAGTTTGAAGTCAAGTTGGCCAATATATATATGGCATAACAGAGGAACGTGGTAACGTGTCAGGTTGGTCCCCCACTCGACGTCATCTGTCGGTGTGACGAGTCATCGCAGCGGGTGGACCAATTATCCGCCTGTTGGTCGTCGCGTGGCTGAAATGTCCGACTGGATCAGGGGCTCTGTGTATATTGTTCATGATGAAAAAGCGTGCTGCTGCTTTAGCCCATATTAGATCCCCAGTCCTCTTATTGATGCTGTTATGGATGCTGATAAAAACGAACTCCATCGCCATTCTTTCTTGCCGTGTGATGTTATCCATGAGAATTTTTGCCTGGTCCCATTTCGGTAGATGGCCTCGTTCGTCGACATGGTTAACTATCGCACTGCTAACCCTGTGGTGTGTAACATCTGCTTGGTGTTCTTTTATTCTGGTGTCTAAGCCCCTGCTAGTTTCACCGATGTATTTCCTATCACATCCACCACATGGGATTTCATATACTACGCTTTTTTATTTAAGGTTGGGTCTTGTTTCTTGATTATAAGGTCCTTCACTTTCGTACCTGTAGAAGTCGCAAGACGAATGTTGGAGTACGATAAGATTTTTTCTAGGTCTCTCGTTAGACTGGAATTTGGGACCACCCAATACGAGTACTTAGTGCTGGGTTTTTCTCTTTTGTTGCGTAGTATATTGCGGGCCTTCTCCTCCAGGGTGCAAAGTAATCCTTTGGGGTATTTGAGTCCTTCAAAAGTCGTTTTTATCGTTCTTATTTCATCCGCTAAAAATTCGTCACTGCAAATACGAAACGCTCTCAAGAACAGACCTATCACCACACCAGTCTTTGGTCTCCTATCATGTGCACTGTAGTAATGAATGAAGTCATTCTTATTCGTCGGTTTCCTGTAAACTTTAAATTTAACACCGCACCCTGACCTTATTAATACTGTGTCTAGAAAAGGTAGTTGTCCGTCTATCTCACTTTCGATCGTGAATTGGATGCTAGAATTCACACCATTGAGATTAGATAATAAGTTTTCAATTTTTGTATTGTGGTGGGTAATCACTAAAACATCGTCCACTTATCTTAGCCATAAAGTATTTTTTTATATCATGCGGAGAAAAAACTTGCTTTCTAACATCTCCATATATAGTGAGGCCATAACTGCACTGAGGGGAGAACCCGTCGCTAAACCTGCATGCTGGCGGTATTCTTCACCGCCCCTCTTTCCGCGGCACATCTTCTGAATTCATCAGACCTTAAAGAGAGGTTACAAGATGTGAATTTTAGGGCAAAGAAATTGGTAAGCTTCGACGTGAAAAGTTTATTTACAAACGTCTCAATTGATGGAGCCCTAGAAGCAGTAGAGGAAGTACTAGAAATGTTCGATGATAACGAATTACCCGTGTGCAAACGCGATTACATGTGCGTCAGGTTCGGTGCTTTTGACAGATGACGTCGAGTGAGGGACCAACCTGACACATTACCACGTTCCTCTGTTATGTCATATATACATATTGACCAACTTGACTTCAAACTCTATTTCTCTGAAGAAGCCACTCAGGCGAAACTAGTCAGGAATAAAAGTATTTCCCTCAGCCCGTGTTCCCTTTACCTCCTATCCACATATAGTCATATTGTTCAACTTACTTATAGTAACAAAACGAACTTAACCCATTCAACTCCGATGACAAGATGTCTTGTCATTTGGTCAAATAAAACAAAAAATCATAAAACACCAAAATGTTTGATCAAACACCAGAAAAATATGACGTCAATCCTCGCTTCGCTCGCAGCGAAGCGAGGACTGACGTCCTATTTTTCTGGTGTTTGATCAAACATTTTGGTGTTTTATGATTTTTTGTTTTATTTGACCAAATGACAAGACATCTTGTCATCGGAGTTGAATGGGTTAAATAAAAACATGCATATATATATATATATATATATATATATATATATATATATATATATATATATATATATATATAGTTTTGCCTGCAATATTTTACAAATTTGCAGTATATGACGTCTTTAATTTTTAGAGCTAGGCGCGTTACCGCCGGACAGGTAGTGCGGTACCGCCGGACAGGTAGTACGTTACCAAAAAATCTGAGGTGCATTTCCGTCTATGTGTATTATATACATATATATATATATATATATATATATATATATATATATATATATATATATATATATATATATATATATATTTGGTAACGCACTACCTGTCCGGGAGTAACACACCCAGGTCTGTCGTTTTGATGGAATAGTTATTTTGTAAGAAGCTTCTGGTTACTGACCAATGCCCTATGGAAAGAAGCTCCAGTTAATGGCAAGGAAATGATCAAGATACCTCTTCTGTTTCATCTTATCAAGACAGCAGGGCAGGACTTGCAGTAATGGATTTGAATTGGGCAAATTTAGATTTAAGAAGGAAATAGGTAAGAACTGGTTTACCAATAGAGTGGTTAACGATTGGAACAGACTTAGTGGCCTTGTAGTAGTGAGCGCTGAAACTATCGGTTGTTTTATGATCTTTTGTGTTTTTGTTTTTCAGTCTAAATACTTTTCTCCCCTCCTTCCATACACTACTAACCATGTTTTTTTTATTTTTTTTTATTTTTATTATTATTTCTGTTCTTCTCTATATGGACTTAACACAATTTCTTCCGTCTCCCTCCCCATTCTTTCATACAACTTTTTCTTCTTCTTTCCCTTTTCTCATTTCTCATTTCTCTTTTTTCCCAGATGTTTCCTTTTTCTCGCCAGTCTCTGTCTGACCTTTTTTGCACCAAGAGATCGTATGTCCTTATTGACCTTTTTTTCTTCTTTCAACCTCGTGTTCGATTTGTTTCTTCCCTTTTAAAGTTAATACAAAATCCTGCCCTCGTCCATTCCCTTAACCACAGATCTTGCTCCTTCCATCTCCAGTCCATTCTCGACCGTATTTTTCCAAAACAATCGGCCTTTTTTCTTATGTTTTTGCCTTAATAGATGCATTTTTCTTTGTTTTCGTTTTTTAAATTTGGTCCTCTCCTCCTCCTTCCCCTCCTCTTCCTCCTACTGCTCCTCCTCGTTCTCCTCTTTTTCTTCCTCCTCCGCCCCTCTTTCCTTCCCCTCCCCCTCCTTCACCTCCTCGTCCTCCCCCTTTTTCTCTCCCTCCTTACTCTCCTCCTCCTCTTTCTATTTTTTTTATCTTCTTCCTCCTTGCCATCCTCTTGCTTTTCCTCCTCCTCTTTCCCTCCTTTCCCTCTTATTAGGCTTCTACCTTCTCAGTTCTTCCTCCTCCTCCTCCTCCTCCTCTTTGCTCTATTTTCTTTAACATGTGGAGCGTTTTCAATCACCTTTGTTCTTTTTCTTCAATGCTTCTTTTTCTTTTCATTCTCCCTCTCCTTCCTTCGTAACCCTATAAAGGATATTAACTGTCTAATTTCTATGAACTCAATATCCAAGTACTTTAGTGACATCCCACAGTTACACAGCATTATTTTAAGATTGGCAATCAATCTCCAGACAAAGATAAATGCTGATCACTTTAACTTTTACTGCACCTCTGACCCGCGACCCTCTTGAACTACTAAAGTACGAGTCAAATTCTCGCGCGCAGCATCGGCTGCCATATGTACGCTGCATCACACTACTCGCATTAAAAGATATAAAGTCACTGAGTGATGATAAACACAGAAAACGTAATCAAACCGGTTCACAGAATCTGAGGGTAACTCCTGTACAACTACAAAAAAATATACATAATCAAGACGCCGACGCGACGCCGGCAGCCTCGTGTACACTCGCGCCTCATGACGCCTACGTAGGCTTCATCGTACCGAAGTGGTTAAATCTCTCCCCTGCTATCTCGAGGAGTACAACCTCACGGATAGAAGCGCTGGTTGCTGCTGAGGTAACGCTACTCTTCCCTGTATTAGGTACTGACTGGATAAGTTTTGCGTAGTCCCTATTTCACAGATCAAAGTCATGCATCATTCCTTTATGATAGGACAGTAATCTTGACTAAAAGATGAATAAATGAATAAATAGATGAATTAAGTAGATAGATAAAATATGATAAATGAATTAATCAGTTGATAAATAAATACATAGATAAATGAACAGATAGATAGATAAATTAATAGATGAATAAGTAAGTGAATGAATAGATGAATAGATAAATTAATAGATAAAAGTATATGAATGAATGACAAATGATAGATAAGCACATAAAATGAATAAACGAATGAATAAGTAAAAAACAAGTAAATTAATAAATTAAAAGATAAACGCACACATAAAAGAATAAACGAAAAATAGTTCTGCCGCCTTGCATAAATCTCTCCTGCGTCACATGAAGAATTGTCACCCCAGAACGCCCACATGAAGAATCGTCACCCCATGAGATCCCACCTGAAGAACTGTCACCCAAGTAAGCCGAATATTTGGAATAGAATATTGGAATAGATATTACGTTATAGTACGCTGAATATCAACAATGGAATGAAAATTAGGTTAGGTTTGGTTAGGTTAGGTTGAGTTAGGTTTGGTTAGGTTAGGTTGAGTTAGGTTTGGTTAGGTTAGGTTAGGTTAGGTTAGGTTACGTTACGTTACGTTTCGTTAGGTTAGGTTAGGTTGAATGCGGGTTATGCTTATTGTTATCAACTTATACAACCAAAGAATCGTAAACCCAGGATGACCCACATGAAGAATTGTCACCCTAGGATAGCCCACATGAAGAATTGTCACACTGTCGAAGACTGGGGTGACAATTTCTAAGGTTAAAAGTACTCATAAATCCTAACAAAATGATAATTCCTCTTCTTCCTCTTTTACATTTTCTTCTCCTTCATATTCCTTTTCTCCTTAATTTTCTCGTCCTCGTCATCCTTTACTTTCTCTTCTTTCTCCTCCGGTTCTTCTCTTCTTCCTCTTTCTTTCCATATTCTCCTTCTTCTACTTTTTGCTCTTATCCCTTCATTATCTTCATATTCGTTTTCCTCCTCCTTCTTTATATTTGCATTTTTTCTTTTCTTTTCAATTCACGAGCTGAAAATTTTCCCATTTTACACTCCTTTTATCCAATTTTCCTTTGCATCATTTTACCTTTTTCTCTCTTCTTCTCTGTGTACTCCTTTTTTTTTCTTCTCTCATCAAAGACGTGATTTATATTCTTCCATTTTTTCTCTCCCTTTTTACCATACTTCCGTTCGCAGCATGATATTCCTTGGTTTTAGTATGTCTTAGGTTTATCATGCACATAAACTTAAAATATTTTCTTACTATTAACGATTTATCTATTTATTTTGGCTTAAGAAGACTATTTGTAGACAAAAAAAAAAGTCGATTCAAAAACGCACAAAATATGTTTTGTTTCTAAAACGTCATGACGTCACGAAGGAACATGGACAGAGCGACATGACGTCATTCATAAGCCCCGCCCTCCCTGCGCTTTGGACAGAATTTATGTACTTGATGTCCCTCAACTTATATCTTAGTCCCTGTGCGTTCTTTGCGTCATTTGTCCTCTCCCTTTTAATTTCCCCCTTTTGCTACCTGAGATAGATTAAATCGTCTGACGACAACAAGAATTAAGATATTTCAAGAGGTCTCAAACCTATACAGAAAAGGTTCACACCCATTTACTGTGAAGAATCCTCACATTTATATATAATATTCTCCCTAATGCCGGGTGGCTCTATTTGAACCTGTCGTAACCTGTGGTCACCTTTGGTGACCTTTGGTAGCCTTAGGTCAAAGTTATATGTGGTTCCACACAACGTTTCCTTTGTAAAGGCTAGCCTTTGTCCACCACCCTTTCTGTGTTCTACACTTTGGCCTTTATCTGCATTTAACCTCTGCCCTTAGTCGTCTTTGCTGTGGTAGAAGTCCGTTGTTTTCCTCTACAGCCGTTTAAGCTAACGTCAGGTGATATCATTATCGTAGTGAAAATAGTTAAGAAATCTTTTCTTATTTTTGTTATCTCGCGTCCCCACCTTATTTCTCTCTCCATCCCTACATAAGCCCTACTACCCGGAACCTCACACAGCCCTCCACAGCCCCCCACAGTCACCTTTGAGTTCCACCCACAACGCCGCCCTTCACTCGATTTCTTCCTGACTTCTGCAAAAAGGTTTCCTCGTCTTTTCGTTCTCTCCTCTTCCCTTTCCCCCCATCGATCTCTCTCATTTTCTCACCCCATTTCTCTCCCTCATTCTCCTCCCTCTCTTCCCTTCCTGTACCATTCTCTACCTAAGCAAAGATTTCTTAGAGTTATTCTTTACGTTAACCAGAATAGAATCGTTAATCAAGTTATTCAAATCGGGGAGAAAGTTTGCGCTTAATAAAACCATTTGTCCTTGGTCAGAACATAATCGTTTATGTGTCGTGGTAGGCATTATCCTCTGTGAAAGCATAACAAGCAAGTTAGCCATTTTTATGATTAGCTATACATATATAGATAAATCACAATATATATATATATATATATATATATATATATATATATACATATATATATATATATATATACATATATATAATACACACACACACACACACACACACACACACACACACACACACACACACACACACACACACACACACACACACACACACACACACACACACACACACACACACACACACACACACACACACGTTGATTGGTGAGCCCAAAAACTCTTTGTTCTTCAGTTCTTTCCACAGCTGAAGCGAATTTGTGTGTCGGGTCCAAGGCTGATATAAAGAATAGAAGTTAGGTCACTGGGGGGGGGGGTTCTTCTGGGCTGAATAAAACCGTTTAAATCGTTAGGTGTTTGTAAGAATAAAATCCTTCAAGGTATCCTTTTAGGAAATAAAGTGCTTTGGTCCAGTTTGGAAAATATATAAATAAATGAATAAATCAATAAGAGCGTGAATAAAGAAAATCAGTCAATCAGTGAATAGGTGAATAAGTAAAGGAATAAGCAAATAGATAAACAGATAAATAGTTAAATTAATAAATCAACGAATAGATAAATAAATAGATAAAGAAAGAAATAAGTAAATAAATATATGAATGAACAAATATATAAATAAATAAATAGATTAAAAAAGAAATTAATGAATAAGCAAGTTGATATATAGAAAAAAGATGTATGATTAGATAAAAAGATAAATAAACATAGATAAACATATAAATAAATCAATTAGTAGATAAATGAATAAGTGAATGAACAAATAAAAATTAATGAATAAATGAATATGTATACAAAAATTTAGGTGAAATAATAAACAAATAAAGACCAACCCATGAGTTATTCAGAAAACCTTTGACAGATTCCTGGAGTAACAACGATCACGTGTTTCTATTTTCTCCTGTCCTTTCGATAGCCTTTATGTATTTCCTTCCATAACCTTTTCTTTATATTGTCCCCAGATCTCTTTATTATATTCGTTTGAATCTATTCCTGCTAACAATTGCCCAGACACTGATGTGTCTATTGTTCAATTTCACTGCGTTTCTGTAATTGCGTGTAGACTCTGTCTTTATCTTTCTCTTGGCGTTTATTCTTCCATAGTTTTATGTTCCTTTCCATTTTCCTTTTGAGTTTCTACTTTCCCTTTCTTCTCTTGTACCCTTCATTTCCCTCTAGTCACCCAACATTTTTTTTCCTCTCCTACTCTCTCTTTATCTTCCTCTTTTTCAGCCTGACGTCCGGCATTTCTTCTCGTGTCTTGTTTTTCTGCCTCTCGCGTCTAATTTTATTTTCACGTTCTTGTCATTCTTGATATCGGTCTTTCTTCTGCTTTTCTACGCTTTCTATGTTTTCAGTGTCAGTGACTTTTTTATTTGGAAGGAGTTAGTAGAATTGTAGAAGAGGAAACGAAGGATAAACAGAAATAAAGAGGAAAAGAAACAGAAGGAATAAGAATAAAAATATGTTGACGAGTAGGATGAAGGTGCTAGCCGAGGGAGGGGACGGAGGGAAAAGAAAACGGTGAAGGGCGTAATGAGCGAGAAATATGGAAAAGGAAAGGAGGAGAGAAAAGGAGACAGTGGAGGAAGACAAGGAGGAGGAGAAAGAGAGGGGAAGAGGTAAGAGAAGCAGAAGCAGATGAGTAAAGAATATAAAAAAGAGAAGGTGGAGATAGAGAAAGAAGAGAAGGAGGACGCGAGGAAAGGAAAGAGAAACAGAAGAAGAATATAACTATGCAAAAAAAAAAAAAAAAAGGACGGGGAAAAGGGAAAGCAGGAAGAGAAGGAGGATTATAACAAAAGGAAGGGGGATATAAGCCGTAAGGAGACAGAGAAAATAGGATGAGGAGGAGGAGGAAGAAGAAAGTTAACGAAAGAGGAGAGGGGAAGATGAGGAGGAGGAAGAGGGAAAGAGGA
>NC_134782.1:83328075-83335575 GCF_046742065.1 Oratosquilla oratoria | reverse complement strand
ATCTAAATTCACTGGTTCCTTCCATTAACTTCACTCTTGAGATAGAAAATAACAACAGTTTGCCCTTTTTGGATGTTGAAATAATTAGAGATAATGGTACTCTAAAAACTAAAGTCTATAGAAAACCTACCAATATTCTTTCCTACGTTCATTTTTATTCCAATCACCACATCAATGTAAAAAGATCAGTTTTTATTTCCATGTACTTGAGAGCTTACAGGATTTCAGGTCCTGAATTTATTGATGATGAATTTAGAACTATCCGGAATATTGGGGAAAAGTTAAAATATCCTATTCATATTCTTAATCAATGTCACAAAACCGCCAAGAAACGCTTTCACAAATCTTGCAATCAAGAACAAGGAAACCATAAACAACTAAATACACTTGTTCTTCCTTTTCATGAAAATTTTCTTGTTAATCTACTCAAAAAATTGGATATCAAAGTAGCTTTTAAATATGACCACACCATTAAGAAAATTTTAATTAAGAAGAGCCCTCCTAACAACAACGGTGTGGTCTATAAGATTCCTTGTCAAGATTGTAATAAATTTTATATTGGACAAACTGGGAAAACCTTAGAAACAAGGATTTCCCAACATAAATATAGTGTGAGATCTGCCCAGGAAAATAATGCGTTATTCCAACATAAAGCATTATACAACCATCATATTGATTGGTCTAAGGCAACAATTTTAGCTAAAGGAAAAAGCCTGCAAGAAAGAAATATAATAGAATCTTGCTTAATATCTGGCACGTTTGACAAAAATATAAACTTAAGCTATGGTCATTTTAAATGTGATAAATTGATAACCCAAATGGTCACCGAGATCTTTCCGCCAGATTGACCCTTATGTGTTGGTCAGGTCGATAGGGGTAAGGTCATCCCCCCTCCTCACATTGTATTGTCTCCCCCCTTCCCCCCTATGGTTGCCACCTGACCCTTATATTTAAAACCTAACTCTGTTCTCTGCTTGGTACGCCGCCACCACCGACTATCAGACGTTGAGCGCCTTCCATCAACAGCCCAGGGCGGACAGCGTACTGTTGCAGAGAGTTAGGCTGGGCTACTGCACCAGGGAGGAGCTGTACGACGACTTCCAAGGGGAACAGTGCGATCACTGCGGTAGGCACAGCCGCCACCCGCTGCTGCACTACCTACTGTCCTGCCCCGCCACGGAGGCCCTCCGACCAGCGCCGCAGACCCCCGCCCACCCTGCAGAAGGCAGCCTCCTCAGTAGTCGGGCAACGAGAGCTGCCCTCCTTGTCCGCCACACGCCCATGGACGTAATGCTTGGGGTGTTCAGGGCGGCGCCCCCCCCTCGCTGACCTCCCTACGCCCTCACCTTCCACCCACTAGGGCACAACAACTCCCCCACTGGCGGGCTGTTGACCGCATTGTATATCAATGCATGTATAGCTGTACATATTTATACAATAAACCTTTATTAACTCTCTGTCATTTAGTACGAATATGTAATATACGAAAGTACTTACTGTCTACAAGTTTCCTTTCTCCTATGGTTATTTTGCATATATACAGTATATATATACAGTATATATATATATATATATATATATATATATATATATATATATCTGTATATATATATATATATATATATATATATATATATATATTTCTGTTTGTGTCCCAAGCTCAAGGCAATAGGGGTTCAAGGTCCAGAACTATCTTGAATTTACCTGGCAGCTAAAGAAAACCGACTGGTCCATGTCGCGGGTTGAATAGTTCAGTATTTTTTACAAAGGGATTACAAAGGAGGAGCATGCCAACAGGAGACCTTTTGGTCCATAACTAGGTTGGATGTGAAAAAAATATAATGATAAATGAATTAATAAATAAAAAATTATAACAGTATAAATAATAATAAACAAAATAAATAAATGCATAGGGATAGTTAAATAATAAACAAACAGGAAAATAGTAAATAATAATAAATAATAAATGAAAATCGAGAAATAATAAACAAATAGACAAATAATAACAAACAAATAATATAAAATAAATGTAGAATAATGGAGTTTAGAAAAAGTAGATGGTGACCTGGATGTATTCTAGTGAAGCTCTTCCATTTGTGGGAGAGATTTATCTGTAGTACTGGTGTATGGAAGAGTTTAGTGGAGTATGGAGTTTGGTGGTCAGTCTTGGAGTGCTTGTTTTGTGACCCCAAGTGCACACATGGTAGGTTGCTGTACATGTCTGGATAGTGTGCTGCCAGTTGGTACCTATCTTTATTTCTTGTTTATATGCCTTTAGCTGGTTGAGTTTGTATTACATAATGGGATTGGGGGGGAGGGGTAGAGCCAAGGGCTCTTGCAAAGAACTGTGCCTATCATTTTCATATACTGTCAATGTTGAGGACTCTAGTTCCTGTGTGTATATGTTGTATCAGGATAGTTCTGGTGCAGCCCATTATTGTTTTAATACTTTGTTGACCATTATTGCCCATTCGTTTTTGTTAAATGACTCTTAGTGGCTGCAACTTGCCTTGGATATCCAAGAACATAGGGTAAAGGTGATGGACTAAGCCGCAGGCAACAGCCACTTTATGTAAGCTCCTTATGTTTGTTTTTTCCTTGTATTAACGTTATAAGCTCGTATCTCCCTACCGTATGAACCCAATTAAGTTGATATTGTATAAACCTAATTAAATTACCTCTCAAGAAGACTACTAATCGAGGAACTCGTCCAATCCCCTCCCTAGCCCCGCTCCCCTATGATCCTTGGACAAGAATTCTTGATCTGTCTGAACACAGATTCTTTACTTATGAACTGCTGTTCATCAGCATTCAGGGGGTGATTTCGAAACCGAATAAAATCGTCTGACATCCACGAACAACGGCAAGTTTTTGGATCTCGGACCCTTTCTCAAGACTCTGAAAACTCCAAGGGCCTCCTGGACACCCCAAAAGAAAACCCCTTAGGGACCCTTAGGGTTTCAAAACAAAAACTTCTTTGTCTTCGGCACCGAAGTCAGGACTGAGTCAACTTTCTCGTAAGTGTACTGCTTCCTGTTTACTTTCGGTGAAGGTCCCCTCTCCATGTAGTTCCTTTGCTGTCAACCATCTTCGCCGTCATCCCCAGCCTCCTCTTCTTCAAATTTCCTCTTCCTCCTCGTCTTCCCTTTCCTCCTCTTCTGTCCCATCTTCTGCTCACTTACAACCAATGATGCCCCTCTCCCTTGCACTCTCCAGGACCATAATCATCCCTCCTCCCATCCTCTCATTGGGCCAGGTCATCCTTTATCCTTGGAGAACGGACCTTCTTCCTCTTTGATAGGGGCCTTTATTTATCCCTTTTGTGTTACTGTCACAGCCCTCCTTTTTGTCCTCAAACCCGTCTTTTTTTTTTTTTTTTTTTTTTTTTTTGTCAAGACATTTCCTTTATCGAGCGGAACCTTCCTGGTCTGGATTCTTCAGAGTCCATCTTCATCATGGCGTCCGTTCCTGGGACCAGCCAGAACAAAACCAGTGAACTATGTCCATGTCTGTTTATGCCTCCCAACAACCCATGTTGTTTGTCTGAAGACCAAGGAAAGAGCATATGGGAATTTCGATCGATAGAGGTCCGAATCTGGTTCCGAACTCATCCATGAGATGATCAGGTGATGGCAGCGAAAAGAAAGAGCTTTAAAGTATGTCTGAGTCCTAGTTTCACATAACGTCGGAGCTGACTAACCTCTCGGTTCTCGTCATCCCTGAGGTGATATACCATCCCCTTACCTCTCTACCCTCAGGTACACATAAGTTCATAAGTTCTGGGGTTTTAGAGCCTTTCTGTACATATGTGTATGTTTACATATCTATCTATTTATCTATCTATATGTATGTATATATATATGTATATATCTATATATATATATATATCTATATATATTGATGTATGCATATATATGTATACATACATATATATATATACATATATACATATATATATATATATATATATATATGTATATATATATATATATAATGTAAATATATATATATATATTATATATATATATATATATATATATTATATATATATATATATTTAAACTTTTTATCCCACAGTGGAAAAAGGAGACACTAATGTCGAACGTTCTGTATATTTCAATCACCAACTGTGACCCTCTTCAGCAGAATGAATACATAGTGGAAGGCATATACATATATACAAAAAATGTGAGGTGGGAAAAGGAACAAGCTCAGGTTACATGACCGACGCTCCGCGGGTCACGTGGGATTTTGTGACCTTGGAGTAAATGAGGTAGCACTAGGTTGACTGCTGAGGTAGTGATACATACATACATATATATATATATATATAAATATATATATATATATACATATGTATGTATATATATACATATATATATATATATATATATATATATATATATATGTGTGTGTATATACATATTAGCCCCGGCTTCGCGTCACGTCACTCCTGCAAACTTCTCGATTTCGTCTCTCCACCTTCTGTATGGTCTCCCTCTTCCACGCTTCCTATCTCGCGGTGTCCACTCAGTAACACACTTGGTCCATCGCTCATCAGTCGTTCGCACTAACTTGCCTCCCCAATTCCACTTTCTCTCTTTTACTGCTCGCACAATATCTTTCATTCTAGCCTGCTCTCTCACCCAACTTGCTCTCTTTCGGTCTCTTAGCATTATTCCCATCATTTATCTCTCCATTCTCCTCTGTGCTGTCCATAGTTTTGTTTCCATTGCCTTTGTTAGTTTCCAAGTCTCACACCCGTAGATTATTGCTGGTAGAATGCATTGATTGTAAACTTTATGTTTCAAATATAAAGGTAGAGAGCCTCTCAGGATCTTGTTATACTCACCAAGCACTTTCCAACCAATTGTAATGCGTCTTTTTATTTCATTATTATGATCTTTTGTCACTTTCACCATCTGGCCTAAATAATTATACTCTTCAACTTCCTCAAGACTCTCATCATCAACTACAACCTCTTTACTATGAACTTTTGTATTGAACATTACTTTGGTTTTACTTTTATTAATTTTTAAATCTACTTTGACACTTTCCTTGTTTAGATCGCTCAGCATATCTTGCAAGTCTTCTGCTCTTTCTGAAATAAGAATGATGTCATCCGCAAACCTTAGTTGGTTCAAGTATTCGCCATTAATCTTCAAACCTTTCTTTTCCCAACTCAACCTTCTGAGAATATCTTCTAAATAAGCTGTAAATAGTTTGGGTGGAATTGTAATTGTTCTTTTACGGTTTGTCTTATTTACATCTTAGTTTATGTCTCTCTTTTAGGGAGGTTAAGTGTTGTAAGATGTTAGGGTGGTATTCTTGTGTAGACGCTTGATTATGTATTTTTGCTTAGTTTATTTGTTATTATCTTATCAACAGTTCTGTCTAATGATGGAAACTTCTCAGTGTCGAAGATCTAAATCTTTTCTCTATATCCTCAGTGAATTCTTGCCATTTTTTTCATCATCATTAATCTTTTATTATTATTTTTTTCGGTACAAAGATATAAGCAAACGCTGGCAACTTTATATAGATGAAGGAGCTGACTGGTAAGGGTCAGAGAATAATCAATATTATCACAAAGTAAAAATAGCGTCACTAGACCCCGACGCAGAGACAAATGAGAAGAAATTCGCTCGGGTGCTTACGACGTATAAGGTCAGCGTGGCGAGCGTAGGAGGTGGTGGATGATAGGAGTCACAGTTCACACTAGCGTTCTGGATCGCGCTGAAACCGCGGCGGATCCGCATAGTCAAGGAAACACTGCGTGGTTGTATGTGAATGCCTCCAATGTTACATTGTAATTGAAACGCGGCGGTTCAAGCCGCTAGTGTGAACAGGGCCTTCAGGGAGGGAGGTAGAGGGGAGAAGAGAGAAAGAAGGAAAGAAGAGGACGTGCGGGGGAGGGGGACGCGGATGACGGCCATGGAAAGCGGTAAATGTCTTTTCGTGCGAAAAGGTCCACTTAGTGTAAGAGTATGGAATTTCCCGCCCGGCGAGTTTGATGTCAATACGTTTTTTTATTATTATTATTATTTATTTATCTATTTATTATTAGTATTATTATTTCTGTTATTATTATTATCATTATTATTATTATTATTATTATTATTATTATTATTATTATTATTATTATTATTATTATTATTATTATTATTATTATTATCATTATTATTATTATTACTATTTATTTATCTATTCATTTATTTATTTTATTTCATTTATTTATTTATTTTATTTTATTTCATTTATTTATTTATTTATTTTATTTTATTCATATATATATTTATATATTTATTTATTATCATTACTATTATTATTATTTTATATATATTTTTTGTTTCCAGAGTGTGTATCCGGCTAGGTAGACGCTGGGAACGGCTTTCATTTCCGAAAGTACTCTGGCGGACACCGAACATGACGCTTGCTATAAAAATTAATAAATAGATAAACAGATAAATACATCAATGAATAAATAGGAGAATAAACAGTGGGTTTGTAACATTCTCCAGGTGCAACTCCTGTTGAAAGGAGCAACACATTTTTTTTTTTTTTTTACTGAAACTGCAAACACAGACAGGCGAGATTTTTATGTGTAAATATATAGTGTTCTTGATTACCTGTAAAAGGGTGAGGCAAAAGTCGCCATAAAAAATTTATATATATATTTTTCAATTTCACTTTTTTATCCTATTCTTTTTTATTTTCAGGCAGTGTGTTCAAAATAATGGTA
The DNA here is from genome assembly GCF_046742065.1 of Oratosquilla oratoria. Classification (NCBI taxonomy): domain Eukaryota; kingdom Metazoa; phylum Arthropoda; class Malacostraca; order Stomatopoda; family Squillidae; genus Oratosquilla; species Oratosquilla oratoria. The sequence continues at coordinate 83,328,833 of NC_134782.1, read as the reverse complement.
ACCATGTAGAGCCTGTTAAATAAATGCACTCCTTAAAAGTTGTTTCTTACTAAAAACAATAAATTTTCCTATGTATGGCGACTTTTGCTTCACCCTGTATATGTGACTAGATAAAAAATCTTTATCACTGTAGTGTTACGTAATTTATATGAAAGCATCTTCAAATATCACAAATACACTAGATTAAAACAGTTTTAAGTGGAATTAGAATAGCTGAATCCAGAGGTTTTTATGAGTATTCCTAATTATTGAATCGGCAGCAGCGTGGTTCAAGTGCTCATTTCTCTCAAAACATTCCCTCCGAATGAAAACAATCCATTTTTTTTTTTTCAATTTAAATCCTGTTTGGTCGAAAACGTGTGCACGGGTTAAGGTACTCAGTACACACATACAAACGCACAGACAGGCACGTGCATAGCACTATAGTATGTTTGTTTAAGTAGTTAATAACCATTTTCTGGTAACCACCCCCACCAAATTGGTGGTGTTACCACAAAATGTGGAAATTAATTTTTGAAAAATTCCAAGGGGGTATTTGCCTTTCCTGCGCCCCCCCCCTCCTCTAAGAGGGTACAGCCCTGACAATGAAATGTATTTGCACGGTTCCGCAATACTACAAAGCATACAAGAACGTGTATTCACTCACTTTAAAGGCAATATCACACTGGGCTATTTTTTCTTCGGTTGTTGAAGCAGATTTGCAGCACGCAGCTATCGGTAAGGATTCTGATATGCTAGAGGAAAAAATTCGAACTCAA
>NC_134782.1:83318075-83323075 GCF_046742065.1 Oratosquilla oratoria | reverse complement strand
TAACATAGAAACAGCCCCACACTTACAGATCACAATAGAGAAACATCTCTTTATGGAGAGAAATATAGTAGAGCCCGGAGACCGTTGACGGATTCCATAGGGCCGCAGGATCTTGGCAAGAGAAATATGGAAGTGACAGTCAGATTTTGATCATATTTCCCTTGTGGTCTGTCTCATCTTCTCCTTCTCTCTCTCTCTTTTTTTTTCTTTTTTTTCTTTCGCTGGTGATGTCATCGGAAGCACGCTGGGCTTGCCTTCGCTTAGTTGTGGGTTCGAATCCCGTGCACCTCTCCATTTAAGTGCATAGAGAAAATATGACGGTTTCGACTACAGCTATTTAGTGCCTACTGACGTAGACTCCTCATTACCTCCTCCTCCTCCTCCTCCTCGTCCTCCTCCTCCTCGTCCTCCTCCTCCTCCTCCTCCTTCAGCTACTAAACTCTTACAATCCATCTTAATCTAAGCCTTCCTCCATTAGTTATACGCGCAGGTTAAGACCAGAACTCGTGCCAAACAACGAAAGAGTTTAAGCGATGCTCGTTAATAATGGTCACTCTCAGGCAGAAATCGATTCCATCAACGCATGAGGAACTCGTTGATTCTCCTCCTGCTTCCTACAGTGCACTCAGCGACAGGATCTCTACAAGCAACCTAGCGAGTATTATATGAAGAATATAAGAAAAGGTTGTTGGTAAGGAGCCTACACCAGGAGGCGCGTAACTGCGGCCGTAGCCGTCACCGTTGACCTATGCGTTTGGACACACAACTAAGCGAATGTGAGACCAATGTGTTTACGCTACATGAGAGTACATGTTACAAAAAAGACAGAAACTTCAAGGGTATCATCATAAATAATGTTCCTCTCCCCAATCCCAACACTAAAGTAAATCTTATTATCTCATACATAATGATGGAAACTAAGAATGTTGTCATAAATGAACAACTGTTTTCCTCCCTGTAAGAAGTCAATGGTGTATGTAAATTGTTAATTTACTGCCGTTGATTGCTAATACCGCAAAAATAATCACATTTCATCTGCATTATTCTATCAAACTGAAAAAGTACCATCCTCAGTAGAAGTATCCTGGACCATGAAGATCCTCTTCAGAGTAAACGACCTCCCTTAATGCTCGGCATGACTGAAGGAGCTGTCATTTCTCAAGAACAACTTTCCATCAACTCCCAACTCAAGGCAGCCACAATCCTATCAAATGATACAAGAACCTGATCTCGACAGGACTTTTCAAACAACACAAAATCTCCCCTTGAGCAACCACCCAAAGCTTAACGTGGTTCACACATTTGCACTAGGACAACTGCCCCACTCTTTACATTATGATGGACGGTGTTCTGTCGTATTGTACACTCCCAGGTATCTATACCTAATTGTCCCACCCTACCTGAGGATTGCCAGTTTTGATGAAAAAAAAAAAATCTGAAAAATGAAATCTTGATCAAAATGTCATAAGAAAATTGTTTCACAACTTCACACTTTCCCAGAAATGTATCTCACGAAAGCTAAGTTCCTTTACAAAAAAAACAAAAACAAAAAAACAGTATGCGCTTGTGTGTGCGTGTGTGTTTGTATTTGTGCGTCTGTGTGAATGTTTGTGCGTATGAATAATTACATAAAATTTCAATCCAACGAGGCTGTTCTCGTCATGGGGCGCTGTTGACGCTGATAATATAACTGGTGTCAAAGACTTTGGCTGGCACTGCCGCTCCTGCTCCCGGTAATGGGCCAGCTCGTGTTGACACTGTAAATTGCCAAGGCGATAAGGGTTTACCAGCAAAGACCTGCAATCTAGTTAATGACAATGTCGTTGTTTAACTTTGGGGCGCTGGCGCTCAGGCTCAGAGCCAATCTTCTGACCTGGTGGGATGAGATGCCCTACGTAGTGAGACGAAGATCTCGCGCCTGAAGGTTCTCAGCAGCCACCCAGGGAACCAGTGAGTCTTGGAGTCGAATGTGGGTCCCCTCAGTGGGACGAACACGATAAAACTAACCCACCATTTGTCATGGGTATGTGGGACGGTTCGTGTATTATTGTATTAACACCTTATTGTATTTACTTAATTGTAATATCAAAGAAAGGTAATACACCCCTGGAGTTCTGTCTCTTACTTTCCAGTTATCATACCTAGATTTGGTGTGTGTGTGTGTGTGTGCGTGTGTGTGTGTGTGTGTGTGTGTGTGTGTCTATGTGTGTGTGTATCTATGTGTGTATGTGTGTGTGTGTGTGTGCGTGCTCGTGTGCGTGCGTGCGCGTGTGCGTGTGCGTACGTGCGCGTGTGTGTGTGATTGTGTGTGCGTGTATGTGTGCGCGTGCGTGTGCGTGCCCGTGTGTGTCCATGTGTGTGTGTGTGTGTGTGTGTGTGTGTGTGTGTGTGCGTGTGTGCGTGTGTGTGTCCGTATGTGTGCGTGCGTGTATGTATTTGCCATTGAATTTTACGACCCATAAAAGTCAACACTCAAAAAATTATCACGAATTTGATCTTCTTCCCTTCCGTTCGGGGAAGCCCCATGGTGCCATCACGCTTTCGAAGTCTGAGATCGAGGTGGTCTCGTTTCTCTTCTCAGTGGTTCCCCGAAGTCCCCACTTCTTGCAGAAGCTCTTGAAGGTCGTCATGCTCACCACCGCACCTCAGCTCCACTCTACTCTTGTCAAAGAGTCATTTACAATTCTGTACTTTTGATCCACGTTTTGTGCGCGTCTTTTTTCGTGACATAGGCAATTCCTTTGTTTTCGAAAGGATGCCATAGATGAAGAGAATAGAGCAGTTTGGTACTACTTTGCTACCGACAGATTGCCATGGATCTTCCAAAACAGAATCAACGCTTACTGTGCTCATTTAGTATTCGCATATATTTGATCAGTTAAGTTTTTTTTTTTACCAACGATGTTTCCTAAGGTAGGGATCTGAGAAAAGTTATATTTCTTTATTCGTTTGGATTTTTACTGCTCGTATACCGTCTTAGATTTGAATAGACTTAAGGTCAGAAACCCACGCACCCTATTGAAGGAGCTTGTTCTTGTAGACGTAAATTTAAAGTTTGCCTTCTTTTCCTTAAAAAAACAAAACAAAAAAATGCAGGCTCCATTTACTGTTTTTTTTTCTCAATGATATTCTGTCTATATTTTATTCAGGAAGATTTATGATAAAGGAACTTATCCAGCCCAGGCACAGCAATATGTTTCAAATAGGCGTTCACAGTATCGGTGGCAGAGATGCGGCTAATCGAAGGGAGGCGGGGCCTCGATTATGACGTCATAACGTCGACATTATCGAAACGATTCTCAATTTTTCCTTATCATTATTCTATACCCTTGACTTGATGCATTTAGCCAGTCACCTCACTACTCTCAAACAAAAATTCAGTAATCAACATAAACTCACAGAAAAACAAGGAAATAAAAAACACTTTCAGTATCTACATTACCCCCCAAACAAACTTTGACCAAGTAAAGAAATTTACATTTCAATCACGTATATAAAATGTGTCTAGTCAGGTTTAGTATTCTACAGAATTACAGAATCGTTCAGGTGTGATATATTTACCCTCTACCGTGTAATTTTCACTCCCAAAGGGTAATAATCATTGTATTAGCGTGACCTACTGTAGTAACAATCTAGAATGATAACATATCATAAATCAAGAACAGAATAAACAAATTCTCTAGCATATAATCTTAGTAAATTATTATAATTATGAAAATATATAGATTACAATGATAAGTAGTCACAGGAGCATCAATTTATTGATCTATTTACGACACAGTTATGATTTCGTTCCTTCTGTCGCCGTTAGGTCAGGGAAATCTATTCAAAATTACCGGAATAGACGTTTTTGGACATTGGCTGGGCACCTTATCTAACGCGTAAGTCTCATTTTTATTGCTTTATTGTTTCTGAATGTATTACTCTCGAGGTAGTCTACGATAGTTTTAGCTATGTAGTGTTTCATTTCTGAAGCCGATACTCTCCAGTCCTACGACAGTTTTGGCTATACTGTATATCTACGAAAGTTGTTGTTTCACACTTGCTTTTTTGTATGTTACCTTTTTACCTCTACTGTACTCCAAATACCTTATTTCATTACTATTCTAAAATGTATATGCATGTGTTCTAATTATGATATTTACATATTATATTATAATAGATCTTTGTTTTTGGATAGGTAAAACGATTGGATCACAACTAAAAAATGAAAAAGTTAGCCTTTTTTAAGTAGTTTCCATCCATTTATCAATGAACACATCACATATTAATTTATGTAACTGCAGGAAAATTTTTATCTATCATATTAAAGGATTGTGTACATTTTTGCTTAATATATTCTATATAGTCACCTGATAAATATTTGCATGTGTTGAATTAATACAGGAAGTGTTTATCAACATTGAATACAATGAATAATTCCAACAGAAAATACAATTTCCTTTTGTCTTTCCTCATTAAGTTTTCATAGCTGTTTGGTAAAACAGGCAAAATGTATACATTGTCATTAGAAGAGCATACAATGGAGGCCATTTCTAATAGCGGAATCGACCTCAGAATTAATTCTATCGATTCTGAAATCTTGTTGCCTGTCGGGGGAGAGTGGGTTTTTCTTTTCCATGGTCCCTTCCCCTGCTTCGGATACTTTTCTTTTCAATTCGGGTGACATTATATTAACTCCCTCCCCACTCCCTCACCCCGCAATATTTTGATGTGGTTGATTTTTGACGGCATATCAGACAAGGCGAAGTCAGGTCAGGTAAGGTCAGATTAGATCAGGTTGTCAAATTACGTCAGGTTATGTGAAATCAGGCTAGGTTAGGTTAAGCTAGGTTAGGCCAGGTTAGATTAAACTAGGTTAGGTTAGGCTAAGCTACAGTTCTATAGGAACCATAGGAGCACAAATACATGAAAACTTATTTATTATATCATGTTGCTTTGAAATGACATCTCCCCCTTAGTTATTTCACTTCCACGCATATTATAAGGTTTCATCATTA
>NC_134782.1:83298075-83315575 GCF_046742065.1 Oratosquilla oratoria | reverse complement strand
GGGAAAACATGACCCTCATACCTTGGCGGGTTCCCTCTCACTACGAATATAAAAATTGTGATCCGTCTGTAATGCTGTAGTCCTCTGAAGAAGACCAATTTGGTCGCAACGTTAGGGCAATAAACTCTATTCCTAACACATCTTCGTTTGCCCTTCCCCACCCACATTCTCTCTCTCATATATATATATATATATATATATATATATATATATATATATATATATATATATATATATATATATATATATATATATATATATATATATATATATATATATATATATATATATATATATATATATATATGTATACTCCCGTGAAAAGGTGGGTGGAGGGTGAGGAATAGGGTGAGTGGTGAGCTCTTTCTACTCCTATGTTGCAATCACCGCAAGCATCGCCACCACTTGTACTTCATCCAGTGGGCGATGTGTAACGGCCGTTCCACAAATGCACGAACTAAATGTTTAATTTATCACTGCATGCATGCACAGATATACAGAGGGATGGAAACAATTCATTTTCTGGGACATGCCAACGTTAAGAAAGAAAGAAGAGAGAGAGAGAGAGAGAGAGAGAGAGAGAGAGAGAGAGAGAGAGAGAGAGAGAGAGAGAGAGAGAGAGAGAGAGTGTGGAGGGAGATCGCATTTCGTATAAGCGGTTTGGAAAGCAGGAATGGTATTGAAATGAGTCCCCAAGAAAACTTTTAATTAAACGATCCGATACTTAGAATTCTTCCAGATGTTCCGCAAACACACAAACTTTCACAGAGGCATACATATGCGCGCACATGCATGAACACACCCACCCACCAAACACACACACATACACATACACGCACGCACGCACGCACTCACAAACACGCAGACACGCAATCACACACTCTCACACAAAGGCATATACATGCATATGTATATGAATAATAAATAAATGAATAAACGTGTAAATAAATAAGTGATTACAAACAATATACAAATAATGAATTGAATAGATTAATTGAATGTATATATAGAATAATTAATCGGTCAATAAAGAATTAACATAAATCTAATAAATGAATAAATAAACAAAGGAGTAAATGAATGATTACATAAACAAATGAATAAAGAAACAGATTAATAGATAAACAAATAAATTAATAAATGAACAAATAAAAATACAAGTAATTATGAAAAAGTAGCTAAATAAGAAAAAAATTAAAGAGAAAATGTTCACCAAAAAGGGGTATGAGATGCATTTTTCTGTTTTTTTTTTTGTTTTTTTTCTAGCTGACAGAAAACAAAGACTAAGAAATACGTTTTTCTTTCCATTTTCTATGGGTTAAAAGATATCTGTGGGCCGTTGCAAACACCGACTGAAGAAACGTTGAAGGTCGAAATGGAACAGATGGAAGGATTTAATATTTTGGGCACAGGTCCTCAGAAAGGGTACGCCGGCCGAATCTCAGGAACTAAGATATGAGAAGAAAAGAAAAAAATATATTCTCATAAATCTTACCATGGTCATCAAGGAAGACTAGTCCACAAAGATAAGACGATTTTTTCAGGTTTAGAAGAAAGAATGAGCGCAGTATCGTTATCTAAGGACCTGTGGAAAAATGTCGACAAGATTTTTAGACGGTTACTAACATTCTTAGGGGACCTAACGAGTCTAAGGGGGAAGCACTAGCGACGGTGGGCAGTAGTGGAAGGACATCAAAGGACTTGGTTGGTGTAGGAAGGGCTATAGAAACTGGCTGGCAACTGAACAGACCTTGAGACTCTCCAAGGGGAGCCGTAGGACACTCACCCCCATGGAAATTCCATCAGACTAGAAGACGAGGCGCTGATGCCATGGACATATTCTGAATGGTGCCCTGGCATCCAGCCTTCTCGTTCATTCTGATGTATTTATTTAATCTAATATTATTACTATCATTATTTGAGGCCTTATCTCTCTCTCTCTCTCTCTCTCTCTCTCTCTCTCTCTCTCTCTCTCTCTCTCTCTCTCTCTCTCTCTCTCTCTCTCTCTCTCTCTCTCTCTCTCTCTCTCTCTCTCTCTCTCTCTCTCTCTCTCTCTCTCTCTCTCTCTCTCTCTCTCTCTCTCTCTCTCTCTCTCTCTCTCTCTCTCTCTCTCTCTATCTATCTCTCTCTCTCAAAGGATTACAAGGGAAGAGCAGCATGCCGACAGGAGACATTTTGGTCCATAACTAGGACGGATGCGAAAAAAAAGAATAAATAGATAAATAAATAAAATGAATAGATAATGATAAGTAATAAACAAACAAATGAATAATAGAAATTTCAATAGAAGAACAGATAACTAATAATAAATAAACAAATAATAAAAGAAAAATAAAGTAAAACAAAATAAATGGCAGGCTTTACATCATATTGCTTATGTGTTTATGTAAATGAATCTTAAAACTTCGAACTGTACTATATTGCAATGCTTATGGAGAAGGTTTATTCCATTCATTTACTACTTCCTGACAGCTTGAGACCATTATTTTTTGTATGATTTGCATTCAGTGTGAAATTTTCGTCTTGTATCAAATCACCCCTGAGCCTACGCTTTATTTAATTATTTATTTATTTATTTTAGGGAAAATAGATTCAGACGTCTTTCACTTTTTATCTAGATATTTCGAAGAGAGACAAAAAAGGCTAAAAAGATAGACATTTATTGATATATGAAAATCGAATAAATAAATCGATAAATAGATAAGCAAACAGATAGTTAAATAAATAGATAAAAATAGGTCAGTGAATATATATATAGTAAATACGTAAACAAACAAATAAGTAAATAAATAAATAAAGACGTGAATAAAAATAAATAAATGAATTAATAGATAAATAATTGATACACCAATAAACAAATAAGTAATAAATACATAAACAAATAGATAAAAATAAATAGATAAATAAATTAATTAATTGATAAATAAACAAGCGAATAAGTAAATTAATAAGCAAGTGAAAACTCGCAAAGGGCCGTTCCGAAAAGAGGGAATTTCTCGATTTATTTTTTAGATTTTCATTTTCAAGAGTTCAATCATAGACAGGTGGAAAGACGTCAGAAGGAAGAGAGTTCCAGAGCTTCCCAGTGGAAGGAAAGACAGACAGAGAGTATTGGATGTCTTCCAAAAGGCAATCGCACTGAAAAATAACGGATCGTTCCAGAAAATCCAATGCCGGACATTTTCCCTCTGCTCGCGGCAACTAGGCTTGTGGTCGCCACTGATTGGCCGATATCCCGCTTCGCGGATACAAAAAGAGAAAGCCTTTCTCCACATGGATACACATCCTGGGGCTTACAAATAGGGGCAGGAGAATCAGAACCCATGTAACAACGAGAACATTCATAGCCGAGGGTTAAAAATAAACAGAAGTGAAAAAAATCAAAGCCATACGGACCCCTAGCGAGACCTCAGTAATTACAGTTGTAGAATCTCCAACCGACACAAAACAAAACACTCCAGACTTGCACAAATCTTTGAGACTGGATCCCATGAATATAGGATCGCATAGATTGGCAAAAAAAAAAAAAAAAAAAAAAAAAAAAAAAAAATATATATATATATATATATATATATATATATATATATATATATATGTATATATATATATATATATGTATGTATATATATATATATATATTTATATATATATACATATATTAAACATGGAAGGATCTTCCTTGAAGACAGCATCGAAGAAGACATGTGACAACAGAATATCCCAAAGAATAGAGGGAAACATGCTTCTGGCATATGTATTACAATGTTTAAAGCAGTATAGGACATACAAATAATACAGTAAAAAATATTTGTAAAAAAAAAAATAATAATAAATGGACAGATAAAGAAGCAAATGGATAGATGAATAAATAGACAAATGACTAAACAAATAAATTATAGATAAATAGATAAATAATAAATAGAAACAAATGCATAAGTAAAAATAAATGAATAGATAGATAAATAGATAAATAATTGAATAAATGAATGAATATTTAAAGAGCTAAATAAAACTTCATGACCCTTGATCTAAACATAAAATCTAGTGGACACTACGTTACCTTTCTTTCGAAGTCGATATCTTGAACCTCTCCAACCTAATATTGCATAGACTATGTCCCTTTCATTCAACAACTCCTCTCCTTCTCTTTCCAACTTAATTTTCCTCGCCCTCCTTTTGCTTCTTTTCCCCTCCTTCGTTCCCATCCTACAGACTAATCTTGATCTTGTGGGCACACACCATACAAGTTCGCGATGCAACGCGTCAACAACAGACAGCCAGCGTGCCGGTTGGGTAGCTCAGCCTTCCTCGGATTCTGTGCCTTTCCTTTTACCCCCCCCCCCTCACCCGCCCCAGTATCGACGAACTCCAGCAGCCCTGAGTCTCGTAAAGACTTGAAGACACCTTGACGGTTACCACCGTGACGACCACGACGGCGTGTTTATTTCAGCCACTGCGTCCGAATGTCACGGATCAGTTTCAAAACCTTCCATTTTCGTTTTTTCTTTATAACTTCTTCATAATCTGCATTTTTCCAATTATCGATTCTCCCCTTTTAGAGTCATTTATGATTTAAAGAAACTGTATGGTTCAGAAAACAGGCTCAAAGAATTGAGATTTATTTTGAATGATGAAAATCCATCTGGCCAATCAGAATCAAGTATTTACCTACCCCTAAGCGAGCAGGCTGACGCTTGCTCTTTTGTGAAACTGTGTTTAGACCATCGTGGACTTTTACGCAGTTTTGCCATTTCTTCCTCTCCTCTCTTCACTTCATTTCCCGTCCCTTCTCTTTCCCATCTCTCTTGTTCTTCTTTTTCTTCCCCTCCAGCGTCCAATACATTTCCCCTTTCTATCGGTTTCTTTTTTGGTACACATTTTTAGTTTGTTTGCCTTTGCATTGGATAGCTTTTTCATTTTTTCTTCGTTTTGCTACACTTGGTGGCACTGTGTCTACATGTTTTCTTTTTTCCTTCTCTCTTTCCTCTAGTCTAGATCCTTTCACTACTTCCACTCCATCGCCTTCTCCATTTCGCCTTTCTCTTCGTTTTGCCTTATTCCTGTCTTCTTCTTTCTTCCTCTTCTTTTCCTTCTTCCTTTATTTCTTCCCCTCTTCCTTTTTTTTCCTTTTTCTTCTTTCGCTTCATCTTCCACTTCTTCTTTCATCTTCTTCTTCTTCATCGTCTTCTTCATCGTCATCATCATCTTTTTCTTCATCACCATCTTCTTCTTCTTCATCTTCTTCTTCGTCTATCATCATCACCATCATCATCATCATCATCATCATCATCATCATCATCATCATCATCATCATCATCATCATCATCATCATCATCATCATCATCATCATCATCATCATCATCATCATCATCATCATCATCATTATCTTATTCTTCCTCTTCTTCATCTTCTTCCTCGTCTTCTTACTCTTACTCTTTCATTTTCAAACCACCTCCACTCCTTTTTTTTTTTTTTTCTTCCTCCTCAACAACGAGTTTCATTTCGTCTCGCCCTCGGCACCCCACGCTCCACTTTTCTTATTCGTTCTGCCGCTGCCTTCTCCCCCAGTAACCTCTAAAGTGCAAGAGGTAGAGTTCCCCCAAGTCTGAATAAAATCGCCCAGCGACAGCTAGAATAGTTTACTAAAGTTAGAAGCAGCGAAAAAGTTACGGTGTTAAATTTTCCTTCTTAAGTGTTTCTCTCTCTCGTCTTTCTAATAATTCCTCTCCTAGTGTCCTTATCATTTGGTAATTTTTTTCCCCTTCGGTTTTCATTTGTCTATCGTGTTTTAGGATGATCAGACGCCTTTCTCCACTGCAAGTTCAATTGAGACGACTGAAGACGTTGGTACAGGTCTTCATTGCTGTCGCCATCAGTGTCGTCATCATCATGAAGGTCGTCATCATCATTGGGATTGCCATCACTGTCACTTACACTACCGCTGTCACTGTCACTATATAATCACTATTACTACAGTTGTACTATCACTGTCATTCTGCTATTATTACTGTCACTAATGATATAAATATCACTATCAATGTTACTATCACTATCCCTGCCATATTCATAAAAATCACTGTCACTTTCATTTTCAGTCATCACTTTTACTTACATTAACATTGTCATTATTACTGTTACCATTGACCGAGAAGGGCTCCAGAGAAAGATCTTTTATTTTTATTTACTTATGTATTTCCAGAGAGGAAGAGGAGGCGAATCAAGTAGAGAAGAAAAGGTAAAAGGTGAAGATGGAGAGATGATAATGGAAGAGAAGGCAGTAAGGGGAAGTTGGGCAGAATATTTTAGGGAGTTGCTAAATGTGAAGGAGGATAGGGAGGGAAAGATAGCTGCAGTGGGAAATGCTAAGAAAATGAGAGTGATGAGTGAGGAAAATGGAGGAGAAATAAGGAAGGATGAAGTGAAGGCAGCAGTTAAGATGATAAAAGCAGGTAAGGCACCTGGTCTGGATGGATGCCATGCAGAATGTCTTAAAAAAGGAGGTACAGTGATGGTGGACTGGTTGGTGAGGTTATTTAATGATTGCTGGAGAGAAGGTAGAATGCCAGAGGACTGGAGGAGTGCTTGTATAGTTCCACTTTACAAGGGAAAGGGGGACAAGTGTGAATGTAGTAGTTTCAGAGGGATTAGCTTGTTAAGTGTAGTTGGGAAGGCTTAAGGGAGGATCTTGATTGAGAGGATTAAGAGAGGAACAGAAGGAGTAATTGGTGAGGAACAGTGTGGATTTAGGACAGGTAGAGGTTGTGTAGATAAGATTTTTGTGGTAAGACAGATATGTGAGAAAGCTATAGGAAAGGGGAAGAATGTTTTTTGGGCCTTTATGGATCTGGAAAAGGCTTACGACAGGGTAGACAGAAAGGCACTGTGGGAGGTTATGCGGATATACGGGATAGGAGGAAAGCTTCTCAGAGCTGTCAAGAGTTTTTATGAGAGTAGTAGAGCTTGTGTCAGGATTAGAAATGGAGAGAGTGAGTGGTTCGAGGTAAAGGTGGGACTTCGTCAAGGGTGCGTTATGTCACCCTGGCTATTCAACTTATACATGGATGGGGTAGTGCGAGAGGTAAATGCAAGGGTAGTGGGTCAGGGATTGGTGATGGTTAAAGTAAATGGAGAAAAGTGGGAGGTGAGCCAGCTGTTGTTTGCGGACGACACTGCGCTTGTGGCAGGATCGGAGGAGGGATTGAGGAAGTTGGTGACAGAGTTTGGGAGAGTGTGTGATAGAAGAAAATTGAAGATAAATGTGGGTAAAAGTAAGGTGATGAGATGTACAAGGGGTGAAAGTGGCAGTAATCTGGAAGTGAGCATTAAGGGAGAGCAACTGGAGGAAGTGGATAGTTTTAGATACTTGGGTGCAAATGTGGCAGGAAAAGGTGGAGTGAAGGTGGAGGTAGAATGTAGATTGAGAGAAGCGAGTAAATGCCTTGGTGGATTAAAAAGTGTAATGAGGAATAGACATTTGGGAATGGATGCTAAAAAGAGACTGTATGAAGGAGTGATTGTGCCAACAGCACTGTATGGAGCAGAAACATGGAACATAAGAGAGGAAGAGAGAAGGAGCTTGAATGTGTTTTGAGATGAAGTGTCTGAGAAGTATGATGGGGGTTACTAGGCTAGATAGGGTGAGAAATGAGGAGGTGAGGAGAAGAACAGGGGTGGAAAGGGAGTTGGAAGATAGGGTTGATGAAAGAGTATTAGAATGGTTTGGACACATGGAAAGAATGAGTGAAGAAAGACTAGTAAAGGAGGTATGGAAGGCAGATGTGGAGGGAGTGAACATGAGGGGACGTCCTAGGATGAGATGGATGGATGGGGTGAAGGGGGCTTTGGGGAAGAGGGGAATGTCTGTTGAGGAAGGACGGAAGAGGACAGAAGACAGGGGTGAATGGAGAATGGTTGTATATGGAAGATGGTGTGATGCATGAGGTGGAATGGACGGGGGGATGGGGGGTGAGGTAGTGTGTGTGAGCAAAATTTGACGCAGCCCGAAGGGATTTCTCCCCGTCCTCTCCTTTATATGGGGGGGTCGCCGATTTAATGAAGCTGCCTTGCTGTGGATGTGCTGTGTCTTGCGACACTGCTTCTGACCCAGGGCAGTGGACAGGGTGCAGGGATGACCCGTCATCTAGGAGGTGCTAAGATGGGAGGGAGGGTGGAGGGGTGTGGAGTGTATTCAGGGATGGAAATGGATGGGAATGATTTTATGCCTTTTCCTTTTTGGCTACCTCCCTAGTAAGGGGGGAAAACCTTGGTATATGTATGTATGTATTTATGTATTTATTTATTTTATGTTGAGCAGCTCACTCACGTCGCTATCGGTCCACACACACAAGCATCCAAGGTCCAATCACAGTGTGCAAAAATTTATCCATTTTTTTTTTAATTCCAAGACGACATAACGTCATGAATCCAAGACTTGCGACAGACACCTTCAGCGATATGACGTCACTCGTCAACCCATCTATGTCACATTTTTCTATTCCTATCCTCATTGTGCAATTGATAGATTAACCTTTCGCCCTTTCCAAAGTATCCTGTGTTATGTCTTCTCATCTGATGTATATGTTTGATGTTTTATACATTTGATGTATAAACTATTTTCAGATTACTATACCTTTTTTCTTTTTCATCACTGGCTCACAGTACTAATTGACTCAACATATGAACCATATTAACATTCTAAACATAATATCTAACTGCGTACAATTTATTTTTTATATTTTTCATGTTTGCTATCACACCGGTCACTAAAATTCGTTTGAAAAATGATGAATATTCAAATACCATTGCCTATGGATGTTCCGACCACAAACGGAACCAACCGATAGAGGTTGGGAGGCCATGAGTTTCACGATTTCAAACGTCGCCTGGTTTTCCGGTTGGGCAAAGGTTGACAGAAATGGCGTGGTACCTTGGTAGAATTGGCGGGACCGTCGCGTCGTTTTATTCTCAAAGGTCATTGCTGGTATCAGTCAGTTGGCGAGCCTTCCCCACCCACTCACTAGTTCCCTCCACTTCTGTATGTCCATTTAACCAGAATGTATTTATATATGTGCATAAATTTGCAGACTACCCCTCCCCTCTTCCTGCTGTTGCTCCTGCTGTTGCTCCTCCTCCTTCTCCTCTTCCTCCTCCTCCTCCTCCTCCTCCTCCTACCCTTCCCAACGATTCCCCTTCAGAGCTCCCCGATGGATCGAAATTGGTTCATTTAGTGATGACACTTCGCCACTACCTAAATGACGTCACTAGTAGCCAATCAGAACGCTTTAAACACTGCAAGACTTTTCAAGCTTTATTTCTACTGGTTGATGTGCATGGGGTTTATCATGAATGAGATTTCTTATATTGTTGACATTTTCAACCGAGTATGAGGTTTATGCTCGTGATTACGTAAAGTGATTATCGTATAAGCTGGATATATTGTTTTAATCAATTTATTACGCTCAAGGAGCGTCAAACCTAGTACAAAAGTGTAGCTATGTACAGAGTACTAGTGACACACAGGACACTCTCGAATCATAACTGAAGGAATTATTTGTAGTTTATCACCCACTAGTGCGGGTGATACAAAAAATATATACAGTGATCACCTTCTGGCAAATATTTACATATATTAATAAGTAATCGTCGATGAGGTATCAAAGTTGTTGGCATATAGGGTGTAGCGCAGCCTGCACGATGTGTACCTCGGCACCTGTCTGGTCTCACCCGTCTACACCGTGCGGTAGCCGGGTTTGCGTCGGGCACGCATAACATTGTGTCGTCTCACCAGAAGTTCGCTGCGTCTGTATGCATGTGGAAGTGGAAGGACGTTCTTGTGGTGTTGGATGGTTACACTTGAAGTCCTCTCAGCATTACCACGGTGACGTGTAGGGAAGTAGGTGGCTTATCGTACCATCCATTTGTAATAGGGCAATAGTAGTAGCAGCTGGCAGATCCATACTACAGACATTCCTTGTTATTATGTCCAGGGAACAACAAACCTAGTGCAAAAGATAACTATATACAGATTATTAGTGATACTTAAAACATTTCCGAATCATAACTGACTGATTTATTTATGTACAGTTTAACACCCACCAAAGTGAGGGTGTTGCAATAGGATTAATTCTAATTTATCACCTTCAAGCAAATATTTACAGACATCAAGAACTGATTGTCGATGAGGTATTAAAGGGGCTATCGTGGGGCAATCAATGCAGTAGTGCTCTAGACTGTTGGCATTAGGGGTGTCGCACAGCCTGCACGAAGAGTACCTCGGTACACCTTCGGTCTCACCCACTTGCCACACTGGTCTGTAGCCGAGCCTGAGTCGGGCACTCACAACATTGTGTCTTCTCACAATAAGTCCATTACGTCTATACTTATAGGAAAGAGGAAGAAAATTCTCGTAGTGTTGGATGGATACACCTGTAGCCCTCTCAGCATTGCTACGGTGACGAGTAGGGGAGCAGGCAGCTTGTCTTACCATTCGCTTGTAAGAAGGTAGGAAGGCAGTAGTAGAAGTGGCAGCTGGTGGATCCATACTACAAGCTGTCCTTGCTAGCCGATCAGCGGTGTCATTGCCTGGGAGTTCAATATGGGATGGAATCCACAGGAAGTGTACCATCTGTGAGTTTTCGTGAGTTGTGGCCAGTTGTCGCATTATTTGTGTTACCACTTGTTGGTGTTCAGGCTTGGTAGATGAGAGCGCGCGGAGGGCTGACTGAGAGTCGCAGATGATCAAGCCGTTTTCTCCAGTCCGTGTCAGCAAAGTAACAGCGTCCAGGAGCCCATGCAACTCACAATACGTGGAGCTTGACGAATTAGGGAGTCGACGGCCAGCCCAGCCCCCTAGTGGTGGCTCTATGCTGGGGGAATACACAGCACATCCAGCACTACCGTCCTCCTGCAAAGAACCGTCAGTGAAGAGATGATGGGCCGCATTTAGAGAAGATGACAGACCGGTGATAGTTTCTAAGGCTAGTTTTTTCTGGAGCTGTGGTAGGTCGGACTTGGTAGTTGGAGTATAGGTGACTGTTGGCATGGGTGTCTGCCAAGGTGGGAGGCCAGGGTCCTCGTTCTCTGTTAAAATGTTTATGTTAAGCCTCCGAATGTTTGAACTGATGTTAAGGACCAGTGAGCAGCCACCGGGACGAAGCTGAGGTCGAGGCTTTGTCAAATCAATCGAGGTCTGGATTGTGTGACAAAAGTGGGGAGATAAGTGGGGGTAGTGCAGGCACTTGATAGTGAAGTAGGTAACATTTGAGTATATTCTCTCTACAATTGGTGGTAGACGAAGTTCTTGCTGCATATTGACGATCCTGGTTGAGGTAGGGCAGCCTAAGATGAGCCTCATTGGTTTTGGAATTTTTCAAGTGGTTGCAAAGTAGTTTTGGAAAGCTGACTATGTGCGGGAGAGAGGTAATCAACCACTGATCGAATGAACGTGATGTATATAGCTCTGGCGACAGGTATGGACACTCCAGCAATATTGTTGGTTAACCACCTAAGAGGAGTCAGTCGTCTCTGTAGCCGGGTTAGCAGGTCTTAGACAATTGGATGTACGCGTTGTCTTGCTGGGATGGAAGGTGTGATACGAACTGGTGCCCCCAGGTAAAGGTACTGTGAGCACAATGGCACGATGGTGTTGCAAATAGTGAATTCTGGCAAAGTTCTTGCTGGGCGAAAAGATCAAATTCTGCTCTTTTCTGGTGAGATGACCAGCCCGCATGAGGAGGATGACAAATGAAATGATTGAAGGAAACGTTGAATGTCTTGTGGTGATCTTGAATGAATGCATGTGTCGTCTGCATAGCAAGTGATTGTTGTACTGTCGATGTCAGGAAGCAGAAAGAGAAAGCGATGCATAAGGATGTTAAATAAAAATGGACTGAGTACTCCTCCTTGTGGAGTACCGAGTTCAAACTCTCTGGTATGGCTGCACGCTCCCTTAAACAATATACGTGAGTTCCTGATGCCAAAGTCAACAAGTTGGTCGAGGATAATGTCCCTGTTGGCGATGTCGAATGCGCTTTTCAAATCAATGAAAGCCTCTACACTGGTGGGACAGAGGCGTGTGTAGAGTTCCATGAGGCAGTGGTGTGTTCCTCGTTGGGGCAGAAAGCCGTACAGTCGGGGCGAGAGCTTATCTTGTATCCGGAACATCAGACGTGATAGAAGAATACGTTCCAATACTTTACAGAAACAAGAGGTGAGAGATACATGTCGGAATTTGTCAGTGCCAGGTTTAGGAATCGGTACTATCGTGCTGTAAGTCCAGTCCCGTGGTACATATCCCAGGTTGTAGCGGAGATTATACAGCTGGAGGAGAGGGTTACCAGGTACGTCCAGGAGTACTCGGAGGACGGCGTAGGTGATGCCATCATCGCCAGGAGCTGTCGCCTTACCCTTGGCGAGGGCTCTTCGCAGCTCTTGTTCGGTTAACTCCTCATCTTCTTCCTCGGTCTTCGGCAAGGCAGAGGCTAATCGGAGTGCACGATAGTTTTTGTGGGTGGAGAGAGCGTCGTGTATGTATGGTGGGAGGTTGCTGGTTCGTGCCTGTGCTGACCAGGCATCAACAAGGTCTTGTGCAAACTGTGTAGGACTCCCTGTGTGATGTTTTTTCTTCACCACCTTGTTCATGAGGTGCCACATGGTACCAACGCTCGTTTGATGGTTAATGCTGTCCGTTAGTTTTTTCCAAGAATCCGTTTGAACACAACGCTGTAGAGCAACCAACTCATCTCTTGATAGTTGATACTGGTGTAGAGTTTCTGGACTTGGTCTTTTCTGAAAGGCAAGGCCATCCTCCATCGCTTTCCTCTCCGCCTGAACGATGTGGTTGTCTAGTGTCCAAGTGTGTGTATTCGGATGACGTGTGATGTGTGGCTTTTTGACGTATTGGGTGTAGAAAGTATGTGTGGCGTTAACGAGGGAGGAATATAACTGTTCAGGACAGTGGTGGTTAAATGTGGGTAGGAGGTTTGTCATGTATGAAATATATGTGGGACAGTACTTAGGTGGGAGTACAATGCGTGTACGGGTGTGCACTGGGGATGGCGTGGTAGAAAGGGTGTATTGGACGCCGAGTGCTACGTGGTCGGAGAATAGTGTCAGTATCGTTGAACACCGGACTTGGGAGGCCACCAATCCAAACGTAAGGACGTGATCTAAGGTACCACCTCGAGCATGCGTGGCGCCAGCCGTGTCCCAGCGAATTAGCCTGTTGCGTTGAATGCATTCCAGAAGTCGAGTCCCGTTGCGATTTATAATGCCTGTGAGATCTCCTAGAGCAGGGTGTCGACTATTAAAATATCCTAGATAAATCATACCGTGGGTGGTGGGAGGTGGAAGTATAGCTGGATTCAGGCCGTTCGGTGCAGCATACACATTGCATAACCTTATGGTACCGGAGCCAACTGTTACCTCTAGAAGCTGATAAGTCGTGTTATTGTCCATAGAATTTTGAAGAAAGCGATGCTGGACGGTGGTGTGGACATACGTAATTAATCCGTTTCGGATCTGATGTACATACGATACGTATTGGTTGAGCAAAGGTGCATCCCTGTTTGGTGGAGCGAGGCCTATAAATGCTTCCTGTATGAAGATAATGTCTGGGTGGTGACAGTGCACGTACCCTTTAAGTGCTGTACGTTTGGCCCAGTTTGTGATACCGCAGGCGTTCCATGAGATGACGTGTAGCTTCATTTGATTATTGACTTTTAGTTCTATGGCATCGGCGACCAAGTGATGAAGAAGTGGTGGTTCGGGCGGTTGTGGAGGTATGAGCAACGGTGGTGGTTCGGCCGGCAGTGGTGGTGTGGGGGTCACTGGGTGTTGTGTCACGTAGGGGAGACTCCCTGTGTGGGGTTGCAATTAGATTGCCGAATCTAGCAGCAATAAAATCCATCTTCTCCGTGATGGTGCTAATGTTGTTAATAATAACCTGTTGTGATTCAACCAACGAGTTCAGTGTCACCTCACATGTGGCCTGTTTTTTAACCAAACTATCCAGGCACGTTTCGATTGCATCGAAACGTGCGGTCATTGTCGCGACCCGAGTCTTAAGGGCTGCCACTGCATCGCGAAGTGCAGCTACTTGCTTGGAGTCCGAGGAGGCAGTAGAAGTAGAGTGGAGGTTACCGACGGAGGGAGGTGGTCAGACTCAGTGTGACCCGTGTGTTTAACAACCGGTGCATTGGTGGTTTGCTGACGCTTTGTACAACCATGCCAGGCGTTGACCCCTGTCTGATGACATCGTGGACATTTCCAGCACGAGGTGTCTGGTGGGGGAGGCTGGGATTGTGATGAAGCCGAGTCAGAGGTAGCAGCAGTTGGTGGAGGGGCGCGGTGTGAACAAGTGCGGGGGTCATGAGGGCCCGAACACCATGCACACCGTTCGGTCGCGGCGCAATACCGTGAGATATGACCGATGCCCCAACACCGGTAACACCATGGCTGTTCGTCTTTCATCCTACGAAGTTCATGGGGTGGTAGGCATGGAAGGAAGCTGAAGTAGACACTCGGTGGTGGTGGCTCTATAAGGCTCCAAGTCACTACCAGGCGGTTGATGGGTGTGCCATCATGGTGGAATCTTCTGACTGAGTGGGTGCCCAGCAGCTCTTTGGCCAAGGATGGTTCAATATTGACCGGGTAACGTGTTAAGAGGTATGTGGGATATTTGCGAGGCCTTTCCTGCGAGTCCTGAGCCTCAAGGTAGATGGACAGTACCTCTCCTTTCGTAACACTGTTGACAATATATGTGCGGTTACGAGAGATGTAAACAAACTGAGATCTAACTGCTGCCATCTTCACCTCAGCTAGTTTACGGTCAAGTTTGAAGGCTTTGTTTATTTCATTCAGCCATCGAAGTTTCATGTCCACTGAGGGGTTAGTCTTGAACCGGAATTTGATATAGTCAGCCCTGGGAGCAAATGCTGGGGATGGAGGGTCACGCAGCGATGAGGTCCCCCTTGTGGGTGCCTCCTGTGCTACAGGGCGTGGATCGCTGTGGTCTGATGTAGATATGCTGCCCTGGGCAGTAGATGTCTCAAATCGATTTGAGGATTTGGCAGCAGGGGAAGAAGGCGCACTATTGCTGTCCGAGGTGTGGGTTATGGAACGTTTGGGAGTAGTTGTGGGGCGTGACATGTCTAGCGCAGACATTGGAGCTAATGGGTTACGGAGTTCGTGTCTAGGTAACCGTGGCCAGTGACTGTCTTCCTCACTCATCTCATCCTCATCGCTCAATGCTTGGTTGGCCTCAATGGCCTCGAGGGAGATAGATTAGGCCAGAAGGTTCCATGCTGCCTACCTTGGTAGGTAGGCAGATTGGGCTCAAGGGTGTGATGTAAAATTGCTGTGGTAGTTGATGTGACATATCTACGTCACACCAGCACCAGTGCGCATGCGCAACACTGGCAACCCCTGACAGGGATTGTTTGGCCAGGTAGGACTGAACTTTTCCCAATTCTACAGCCTAAGTCCAAGCACCATGCATTCCCAAATTTTGTCTGGTTATGCACTGTACCTTTATATCGTTCTCTGCGACTGCTGGTGGGTGGTTGCAGCGTAGATTCTGGAATTTTTCCGAGATCGGTAGAGCTCTCTCTACACGTCTGCTTGCGTTGGCCCTCTAGCGGCGAGTCGAAGCTGGATATATGTAGAAAGACATGATTTGACGAGAATAATTGTACAATATGACAAAAAAGAGCACATGATAATGGTTAAGATAATTCTTACGTTAAATATTACTATGTTTAAAGTTGCACTACTACAGCAGTGTTCATTAGTACGGCTTAGTTTGTTGTGACAGTACAAACAACTTTCCCGTATTACTGATCTACTGAATTATCGCCCTTAAGTTTAGAAAATATGAACTGTAGCAACGATATGTCATAGTATATGATCCTGTTATCCGTAGAAATAATTATGCAATTTTGTGAATAACATGGCGACAGTAACAATGACTTATATTTGCTATATCATTATCGTAACGTACCGTTTGTGTTTTGTAAGTGAAGTCAAATTTTCGTGTCAAGATTAGCCCAGCAGAGTGTAACAACATTTTCAAACGTAAATATATAATATTTATCGTATTTATTTATTAGTCAATTACAACAGTTTTTTTAGTTTGATTTTTATGTCCCCAGATTTAGGAAATGCATGTGCTCTTGTAAACATACTGATGGTGGTAAAATTGTAGATACGTCCTGTCCTCTCCTATCTTAACCAACCTAACCTTCCGGTAGAAGTGAGATATCCACCTGTCTTAATCTTCCTTGGTAACCATTACCAAACTTAATCTAACCGATTTAACCTCTAAATAAGACTCCCCCCGATTCTTGCCCCCTTCCCTTTGGGGAAGATTGAAATAAATGGTAGTGGGGGAGGGTAAGAGATAATGGAATGAGTTCCCTCCCCATCACGTGTCTGCTTTCTCGTCATTGCATAATTGCCTTAAAGCACATGTGTATTTAAGTGGTTGCTTACATGTGTGTTTGTATTTAATTTGTAGTATTTGCTTATGTCTCGAACTCGTTTGTGTTTCTGTGGCCGCTCATCCTTACATCTGCCTTCCTGTGCCTTGAAAGCTGTTTTTCTTGAGGGAACATTTGAGGTTATGCGTTTACATAGTATTAGTATTTTTTCAGTATTTAGCGTAGGAGTGAGTTGTGTTTGCGTGCTGGACTCTCTTGTGTATGCCTAGTTGCATATTATGATTTCACCGAGTAACACATTTATTTGTATTCGCGTTTTTCTATATGCATATTGTGTGTGTATGTATACAAGTATATTTCTATGATGACATAGTATCTTTATAGGATTCAAGGAGAGAAAATACGAATACAGGGGGTGATGTTTGTGGGTGAAGGGAATGAGAGAAACGAAATAAGGAAGAAGGAAGAAGTGGAATTTGGGGTTGAGGATGGGAGAGTTCCCATCGGGTTAAGGTACATATTGGAAAGAACGATACCTCTATTGAGCTTCAGCGCTGTCGGTCCTGCACACGTAGACACATACACCCACACTCACCTGCGGGCGAAAAAAGTAAAGTTTAGCAAAAGGTAGTTCATAGGTTCCCGATGTTTTGCGGGGGGAAGAGGAGGGGTGGTCAGAGGCGTTGATGTGTTTGTTTTTTGTTGACACTCGCTTAAGAATACGTAAATAAGAGGAATAAATTACGGGAAGTACATTAAGGTCTTAGTTATTTCGAATGTAACTATCCTCACCATACTACTACTATCATGACCACATCACAAACATATTCATCACCATATTCACTGCTGCCAGCATGTTTACCAACACCACACTCACCGTCACCACATACATTACTATCACCATCACAGCTTCAGTTAATATATTCGTCTTCAGTAATGCAGCCATCAACATTGCTTCAAGAGCCTCTGCATCTACGCTTACCATCTCTAGAATCTCTATCACCACTGTTCTATCACCACCACAATTACCAACTGTTAGAACCACCGTCA
Organism: Oratosquilla oratoria; assembly: GCF_046742065.1. Taxonomy (NCBI): domain Eukaryota; kingdom Metazoa; phylum Arthropoda; class Malacostraca; order Stomatopoda; family Squillidae; genus Oratosquilla; species Oratosquilla oratoria. Next base: position 83,298,089 of record NC_134782.1, on the reverse strand, counting down.
CACATCACCACCGT
>NC_134782.1:83283075-83293075 GCF_046742065.1 Oratosquilla oratoria | reverse complement strand
GATACTTGTATATACTCTGTATATCGTAGATACTTGTAGATACTCTGTATATCGTCTTGCTTGCCAGAAGGTGGAATAATACCTGTTGATATATCATTGTTGATATGATATTCATTTCCTATTGGAACAATAAATTAAGTTATTTTCTCGTTATATTGGACTCGTACCATTTCGGAAAAAGGTTCATATCCTGCAAGAAATAATAATCTATAAGTGATCCACTGTAAATAGTTCATAGTATCTATTGCTGTAGTTAATATCTTCATATTATTTGATTTACAATCAATGTTTAGGTCGCCGTTTTCTTTTTAAGACGAGACAAATACTGACTATTGTATTAGCATCTCTTTGCATTCGATATCAACGTAATTGAAAAAAATTGCTTTGTTATGTCAGATAAAAAAAGTAATCTAATCTTGCCGTTTTGGTTTTTCGCAAAAATAAATGTGTAACAAAAATGTTTAGGTGATTTTTATACCTCTTCACCGAGAAGGGGACACTGGTATATTTCCTATACCTATATACTGTTATGAAATGCAGGTCAACGGTGCGTCCAAATAGAAAGAAAAATGCAGGTACAGGAACAAAAAATCGGTAGGGGTCCACGTGGTTGCTTGTCGTCCGAATCTCCACATTTCCGTGGACGTTTTCATATTGTTTCGTTGCGTGTTCGTTTGTTAGCTGACACCAGGTTTTACACATAACCCATGTCCATAACGGTTTGAGACATGTCGATCGACAGGTGGGAATATCGACTTCCTTACAAAATTTTGCGATCCAGAGTTTCGATACTCCTGCTGGGCGGATGTCCGTCGAAGGCAGGGCTAGGTTAAGACGGTCGGACAAGTCATACGTGTTTTTCCTTTTTCTTTTTCTTATTCTTTCTTTTTTGTTATTACGACAAATTGTTCACTCTTTCCCTGGTCTGAGTTTGACCACCCATCAACGCATCCGTACCCACAACCCTCGCTATTCACTTCTTGTTTTACTGAAGGCTTTCGCACTTTCGCGTGGGCGACCACACACACACACACACACACACACACACACACACACACACACACACACACACACACACACACACACACACACACACACACACACACACACACACACGCGCGCGCACATACAGCATATAGGGTTAAATGCACTGGACATGATATTGAAAAAGAGAAAGAGGTGACCCAATAATATTTAGTTTTGGGACCGGGGAGCGTCCCGAGATATGGGAACAAATTGGGAGAGAAAACTATGTCATGTATGGAAGTGTAGATTGTAATATTATGCTAGAGTATTGGCTCCATAGTTATGCATTTAATACGCAAGGGACTGTACAAGCACCTCTACGGACCAGAGTTTTTGTTGGAAGACTCTCCACTCGTTGAGTAATACTGAACTATTTTTTTCTGCTCTACCTCGTCTAGGATTCCACCTCTTTTCCATACTCCTCTGCTGGGGGAGATAAGAATACCATTGATGTATTCCTGTAAGTGTCGCCAAAGTCAGCGAAATGTGGGTTACTGAGGGAACTAGGGATATCCCTCCCACGGGAAATTAAGTCCCCCTCAGCAGGGAAATGGGGGCATTTGCGTATGTATATATACACATGTATTGCAGATGTTTACATGACCTCTCGTATGAATACAGGGCCGTTGGTACACGTGCTTGTGTATGTGTGTGTGTGTGTGTGTGTGTGTGTGTTATTATTTTTTACCTTTTTTGGTAGGGTGGGATTTGGAAGAGAAATGGAATGGAGCTACACAAATGTTGAAAATTCATGAAGGAGGAAACGGAGTGAAAAAGGTTGAGAACCACTGCTTAAATCACATGAAAATTGTGTGTGTGTGTGTGTGTGTGTGTGTGTGTGTGTGTGTGTGTGTGTGTGTATGATTCATCATAGTCTTGGATCACTTGTTGTACTCGTGATCGACAGCTATTTCCCTCCCGAAAGAGAGCTCAGAGCTCATACGACTGATCTATGGGTAATGCTGTGACCTTACACGCACACACAACTCCCCGTCCACGAAAGTTTGAGTAACAACCCGAAGCGCAGCGATACTGAAATTACTTCAGCCCTGGGCGGGATTTGAACCCGGACCTCCATAGTGGGAGCCGAGAACTCTACCAACTGCGCCACGAATTGTGTGTGTGCGTGCGTGCGTGTGTGTGTGGGTGCGTGTGTGGGTGCGTGTGTATGCCCCCATTCGTGTGGTTGGCTGGCCTGATTTTGATTTGTTTACGTGGCGTTTGCTTGAATTCAAGAGCTTTGTTTGTTTTGGATCTCGAGGGCGCTTCGTAGCTCGTTCCCAGAAGAGTTGCTTTTGGCTTCGCTTCGGAGGGAGTGTCCGGGAAAAAAGAAGCGCGCCGGCCACTGAGGAAGGTGTTCATGCAGTTGTTCTATGTTTTAGACTTGTTGATCAGTTTTGTTGAGGAATCGTGGATACACTTGGCGGATCAACGAAGTCTCTGTCCAAGTGTATGCAAAGTTTTGCGGGCACGACCTATGGCGTTGCATGAGTGCAGGTACTACATGTTAAAAGAAAAGAAAAATTTATAGAAATAACTGCTCGACATTATACTATTTGTATCGTTCTGATGATCAGGTTCTGCTGTTTGCAGTAGTACTACAGGCTGTTAATGATTTACGGAAATTTGTTTCAAGGCATCGTCTAGATTTTTAATCATAATCGATTCCCATTGCCATTGTCTTTTTGTGAAATGAACACCTAAGAAGAAATATCATTGGTAGCAGAGAAGAAAAATATAGTAAAGAAACACGAGATTAAGGAAAACTCATGAAGACATAATCCCCCATAACGAGGTGATGTAATTTATGGACTACAATTTCGATTAATGTGAGGTCATCTTATTCCCATAAGGGGGCGAGAACTCGGGACAAAATGAGTTTCAATCTCGTCTTTGTCGTGATCTCGCTCCATCAAGGGAATGGAATCGTCTGACATCAAATGCGTCACTGTTGAAGGAACAAAAACATCAACAATCCTTACATTAGCATGATCATATCCTTACATTAGCATGATCATAACAACCATGAACATAAGAACTTGACATAGCTCAAGCAAAATACTCGAACCCAAAATTACTTCTGTTTTCCACACAGACTGGTGAACACTTGGAACAAACTGGACGAAACACTAGTGTGTGCAAAAACCATACACGGATTTAAGAGCAAACTAGACACTGCGAGATACAAAGGCGAGATACTACGAGCGTAGCTCCCCTTCCCGTAAGATACAACTATGTAAACTAGGTAAATAAATAAATACATACCATCAGAATACGACACTGCACGGTATTGTGTCAACCATCCTTTATAGTTGTATATATACTCTATGCATGTGTGCGTTGATGGCGTAATAAGAAGCGTGCTGGTCTCGCATTCGCTTAGTTGTGGGTTCGCAGTGATTCGTACCATCCCCAATAGTCCAAGCGCATAATAGGGCAAAGGTGACGACTTCTACCGCAGCAACGCGCCTCCTGGCGTAGGTTCCTCACCTTGTGTATACTACCATAGCCTCCCGTACACTGCATGCGTACGTAGACACAACATTATAGATCAATGGCCTTGATCAGTTTGATTGCTAATTTTTGTAAGAGAATTGTCTTGTGAAAAAAGGGTTTATATGATATCTAGAGGAGGTGAAGATCTCGGTGGACATTCAGCTCGGATTAAGAAATGGAAGTACCTATGTTTCATAATTGCTTCTACTCAAGGGCGATCTGTGTGTTGTTGGAGATGACTGGGTGGACTGCGTGTCTCTAGATGTGGTACCTTTGACAAGGTACCACACAAATGGCAGACGTCAGAGAGAATCATCTCCCTGCAATCCGTCTTCGAAGCCCTTCAGCATCCTCTTTTCCGTCTATAGGTCCAACCTTGATGGGCTGGCATTCGATCTCCGGACCGAGTCCAACATCTTTCACTTCCAACATCGACTGTATTTCCTCCACATATGGAGAGCTGATAGTCGGCGACTCTTCCCCTCCTACGTAGAAGCAAGCTTACACTATTTGACCACAGACAACAGCCCAACGTTTCTTCCCATAAGGATCAATCAATGGGAGGGCCCTGGAACGTTACCATCCGCACTGGGGCTGCGGGGTTTCAGTCAGAAAATCACGATGCGAGTGTATGTCTGTATATGTGTATGTATATGTGTGTGTCTGTATGTGCGTATACGTGTGTTTGTGTGTGTATGTGTGCATGCGTGTGTGTGTGTACACGTGTGTTTGTGTGTGTGTGTGTGAGTGTTTTGTTTGTGTATGTGTGTGTGTGTGTGTGTTTTGTGTGTGTGTGTGTGTGTGCATGAGTGCGTGTGTGTGTCAGTGCATGCGTGTATACATGTATTTGTGTGTGTGTGTGTGTGTATGTGTGTGTATGTGTTTGTTGACATATTCATCCCTCTTTCTTTGGGATCTTTTGTCATCCACAATAATTCTCCTGAAAATGTTAGATCAATTTTTATTTCAAAAGGAGGTGCGCGGCACTAAAACCCACCCAACCCTGTCCATATAGTAGTCATCCACTTTTTCTATCTCTCTTACCTCAGTGACATCGGTTGCAAAATATTCAATTTCTACATTAAGGCAAATTGTTGCTCAAAAGGGTAAGACCCAATGAGGAATGCTGTCGCCTCTAGATATTTGATCCCAGAATACTTGATTAAACGAGGGAGAGGTTGAGAGACGTCTACTACTCAAGAGGTAAGACAGCCTCGATTTTTCTATGAAGAGGCGTTGTCGGTTCCTAACATGATATTCCGAATAACGTTCGACGATTTTATTCAGCTGGGGGAAGAGTACATCTCTGAAAGAGTTTGTTTATTGATGCTTATTACGTTGTGCTGTGGACTGCCCACCCTCACTCGGTGGGGAGCCCTCTGGGAAACCCAAGGGCCTCTGGTGAGTTCTTTACTGCCGCAGAGGCCTGGTCTGTCTTCACCCAGACACACTGGGTTATGTCTAGGTGGATACACACAAGGCTTATAAGAGTTTTTAAATATAAGAAAGCGTTGGTCTGTTTTATTTTTGTTGTCTTAATAAGGCGTCAGGCCAGTCTGGCGTGGTGGAAACTCTTAAGTATGGGGCCTTACTACAAACACCCGGTTTTGTGTCACGCATGTGATGAACCCAGAAGACACTATGAGTAGGACTCTCACAATAAACTCAACAAGGAGTCTCAGCTACTCGAAGGATTTTTTTCCTGTGACTCCAAACGATTAGATTAAACTGGGATTAACTTCCACAATTTAATGACTTAATCTCTTCGGTTTATTCTTTCTGGTTTATGCTGAGAGCTTAAGGTAGCATGCAGTTAAATGAACAAGTACATCGAAACTATTTTTTAACGGTAATTGTAATAGTCAAAGATAAACAGAAAAATAAAAAAGAAAGATACTTCTGCTGTGAATAAAAGAACACAAAAATTAAAATTGTTGGGAGGGAAATTTCTTATTCACTCTGGCTGGAACAAGTGTGTAATTCAAAAGACTTTGTTCTCTTTGCGGACAAGTATGAGCGGGGGGGTATTTTTACCGTTTTCTTTCCACGTTAATCACTCGTTTTTTCTTCTTCTTTTTTTTTTTTTATTTTTTTCTTTTCCTCCCGAGGGTGACAAAGAGACACGTTAATCATGCGGTTTTTTTCTTTCTTTCTCTTCCCGAGGGTGACAAAGAGACCCTCAGCGGCCGGTACCAGGCCGTGCTCGTCTTTTCTTTTTCTTTTCTTTTTTCCAGGTACGTCATTTTGGGTTTTGGTTTTGTTTTCCAGGAAATAAAATAGGCGGCAGCGGGTAAGGCTTTGTCGTGAATTCACAACACATTTGGGTGAAATGTGTCTACATTAACAACACGCCTGGACACAAGAATTTTTTAAGCTTTAAATTTTTACGAAATTTTGAGTATACCTTGTCTTTCATGCCACATACTCTTCACCACACCTTGGTTTCTACCACCAGCCTGGGTTTCTTTTTTTTCGATTCCTGCGATGGTTGAGGTATACCACGATGCTGCCTTTGGTACTGAGCTGAGATGAATAGAATAGACTACGGCAGGCCAAGTAATAGGGAAGGTACCACCCGTCAGGAAAGTCATAAATTTATCTTTATTTATTATTATTGTAATCATTTTTGAAACTCGATAGTTTTTTCTGTCGTCTTCACACACACACACACACACACACACACACACACACACACACACACACACACACACACACACACACACACACACACACACACACACACACACACACACACACACACACACACACACACACACACACACACACACACACACATTAATTTATGACGAAGGAACTTGGAAATCAGGGACGCGGATTCTCCAGCGTATTCTTTGTTATTCATTCTCACGCAATTCCAGAAAAAGACTCCGCCAAGCCGATATCGGTAAACTTTGCTCCAGACGTTCAAAAGACGCTTCCATTTCTCCCCCAATATTTCTTCTTGCTCGAGTCGTGGCAGAGGGACATTGAGAAAAGACCTAAAAGTTTTATCTAATATGTTACTGCTTTGTTTTATATGTTTATTATCTATTTCACTTCATTTTGTATTTATTTTTTATTTACATACTTTATTTTATTTTATTCTTTTATTTTGTTCATTTATTTTATTCTATTTTATTTATATATCTATTTTTTATTCCACGGGCATGAACACGTTTCCTTTAGTATCCGATTAATAGAACAAAGGAATGTGTGTATATATATATATATATATATGTATATATATATATATTTATATATATACATATTATTATATATATATATATATGTATATATATACATACACACACACACACACACACACACACACACACACACACACACACACACACACACACACACACATATATATATATATATAATAAGAACACGGGTACGTGTGTTCACTTATGCAAAGTAGACCACTTGGAAAAAAGAAACTAACGAACCAGAGCGCTTTGGTATATTACATCTTCAGTGCAACAAGTACATAGTAATAGAAATGCATAGATAATATATACATGAAAAAAGGAACAAGGACAGTTTGAAAAAGGGTAGCGGACAATTACCCCCTGGAGGGCGGAAGGTCAATGTCAATGATGGTGGGGCGACATCAGGTCACAGTCGCCAGGGTCAATGCTTCCACTAATGATTGTCGGGCAACATTAGGTCATAGTCGCTGGGTTACATTTTACCTAATATTATCTTACTAATTTCTTGACAAATAAAATTATCAAGTTTATATAACCCCTTGTGTAGGTTGGTATTTTGATCACTGGTGGTATGAATCAAACTACACTCTATTAAGTTTCTTGGTGTTATGTTGTTGGTATGATAGATTGCCTGGGCATTGCCCCAATCAACTGGATGATTATTTAATTCGATATGCTTGAATATCCCACTATAATTATTGCCATCCCTGACATTGGGCTAGAATTAAAATACCCTAAGCAATTCCTTAATATTGCTTACAATTTTGCAAGGAAATCATTTTTAACTCCTCAGCCTAAATCACCTTTTAATTATCATAATGTTTTAATTTTACCATTTCAAGAAAATTTGTTAAGTATCACAGAATTATTAAAAAGATTTAACGTAAAGGTAGTTTTTAAAAATGATAGTATAGTAAAACATAAACTCATCAACAATATTATTGAAATTAAAAAAGGATGCATTTATAAAATTCCTTGCAAAATGTGTAATCAATTTTACATAGGTCAAACTGCCAAACGCTTAAACATTAGAATTGAAAAAAAAAAAAAAAAAATGTTAGGGATGGCAATAATTCTAGTGGAATATTCAAGCATATGATTGGGGGTAATGCCTAGGCAATCTATCATACCAACAACATAACAGCAAGAAACTTAATTGAGTGTAGTTTGATTCATACCACCAGTGATCAAAATACCAACCTACACAAGGGGTTATATAAACTTGATAATTTTATTTGTCAAGAAATTAGTAAGATAGTATTAGGTAAAATGTAACCCAGCGACTATGACCTAATGTCGCCCGACAATTATTAGTGGAAGCATTGACCCTGGCGACTGTGACCTGATGTCGCCCCACCATCATTGACATTGACCTTCCGCCCTCCAGGGGTAATTGTCCGCTACCCTTTTTCAAACTGTCCTTGTTCCTTTTTTTATGTATATATTATCTATGCATTTCTATTACTATGTACTTGTTGCACTGAAGATGTAATATACCAAAGCGCTCTGGTTCGTTAGTTTCTTTTTTCCAAGTGGTCTACTTTGCATATATATATATATATATATATATATATATATATATATATATATATGTATGTATAACTATTATTATAATAATAATTTAAAAAAAAAATCCGCAATAGGCAGATCACAGAAACCAGGAGGACAGTTTCTCCCAGGACAGGAGCACCCGGAGAGGCTTTGTAACTCAAACTATCGCTTGGAGAGGAGGAACTTCATCCTCATGACCCACGAAGTCGAGCACGGAGTTCGGGATAGTTTCAAGGCGCGTCACACCCCCCCCCCCAACCTCCACCCTTGGGGGTGAGGAGATGGGGGGTTGGGTTGTAGCCGCCAAGCGGGCGAGGAATGAAATGAGGTTTCATGTTCGGAAATTATAAGAAATATCATCATTAGTATTGGGACTGAAATAATAGATATAAAATGAATAGATATATAAATAAATGAATATCTGAATAAATGAATAGATAAAAGATAAATGCATAGATAAACAAGTAGATGATTAATGAATGTATCGATAAATAAAAAAAATGGTAAATAAGTAAATGAATACGTGCATATACACAGTACATTATAAATAAAAATGCATAATGAATAGGTAATGGATAAATATAGATAGATAAATGTATACATAGAGAATGATGAAAAGTAAAGACACGTCACACCCCTGACGCGCACATTCTCATTTTCATCACAGGCGTTCATACCTCTACGGACCAGATCCACGTAACATTTTTAATGAAGGGAGAACAATTTTCATTCAACAAAGAAGAGTTGATCAACTTTAACTTTTGATCAATCCTTCCCCTTTTTTTCTACCCTCCTTGAATATCTCCTGTACCACCTCTCGTTCACATCTTCAGATAAAAGCGCTGGTTGGATTTAGGCCACGAAATACAAAATACAATTCCACAATTCACCACCGGTGTCTCTGGAATCGTCCTTTGTCGGTGTCCCAGCGGCTTCGCAATTTTCCCGATAGGAATCGACCTCGGCACCTTCACGGAGTGGGTCACATGACAGTGGCGTCAAGAGAAGGACGGGGAGGGAGGGGAGGGTAGGCCCTCGTCGCATCCGGGCCAGGTATTTGTTTGTTTACACCCGATAGGAAAGACGAGGCCGGAGCGCGCGCGTGTGACCTGGAAAGTCTATGTGCTTTGCGTCGTACTTGGTCGTGTGTGTGTGTGGTTTGTTAGTTTTGTCCTCATATGTTTTCCGTCTCATTTCCTCCCTGTATCTCTGCCTGTCTGTCTGTCAGTATTACAACCATGTGTCTGTCTTTTAGTATGTCTGCCAGCCTTTCCTTGTGGCTGATTGTCGGTATGGTCGCCTGCTTGTCTGCATGAATATGAATATATATATATATATATATATATATATATATATATAATGTATATATATATTTGTGTGTGTGTGTGCGTGTTTGTGTGTGTGTGTGTGATTGTTTGTGTGTATGCACGTGTGCGTGCGTGCGTGCGTGCGTGTGTGTGTGTGTGTCTGTATGTGTGTATGTAATTGTGTGTGTGTGTGTCTGTGTATGTGTGTGTGTGATTTCCAGCCTTTATAGGCATTGTACTTCGGAGCGCATGGACGTACACTTAGATAAGTTTTTTGATGCTGTGCTGATACTATATAGTAATATTCATTTGGATTTTAAGGGATATCCTCCTTGGCAACAGGAGCATGAATAGATAAAATATGATGATAATAATAGATAAATGAAATAAGATGAAATATGATAAAAT
>NC_134782.1:83275575-83280575 GCF_046742065.1 Oratosquilla oratoria | reverse complement strand
AAGCTTTCAGATACTCAGTTAACGAGACACTGAGCGACTGTGTAACCTCAGGAGGATTACTTGGCTTCGGGTGATGTTGAAGCACTTGGCTTCTGACGGCGACCTCGCCGAAGAGGAACCTTCCGTCTTCAAGAACCAAGACTTCTCCCCCCCCCCCTTCCCTGGTACTCGGTTGTGGTGTTGATGGTGCGACGATGTTGCATGTCTTCCGTGGAGCGAAATCCATACGTAGATGCGTATTCTCTCTCTCTCTCTCTCTCTCTCTCTCTCTCTCTCTCTCTCTCTCTCTCTCTCTCTCTCTCTCTCTCTCTCTCTCTCTCTCTCTCTCTCTCTCTCTCTCTCTCTCTCTCTCTCTGTGTCTCTCTCTCTCTCTCTCTCTCTCTCTCTCTCTCTCTCTCTCTCTCTCTCTCTCTCTCTCTCACACACACACACACACACACACACACACACACACACACACACACACACACACACACACACACACACACACATACACACACACACACACACACACACACACACACACACACACACACACACACACACACACACACACACACACACATTATATATATTTAGATGTTTATGATCATGTATATGTATGTTTATAGATACGTATGCATACAGAAAGTATGTGTTCATGTTTGCGCGCGCACACACTCACACACACACACACACACACACACACACACACACACACACACACACACACACACACACACACACACACACACACACACACACACACACACACACACACACACACACACACACACACACACACACACACACACACACACACATACACACACACACACTTATGTACATCAATATAACTATGTACCTGCAGCTTTAGAAAAAAAGGACAGCCGACTGCTTCATCGCTCTCGCCCTCGCCGCTTGCATAAATATGGATGGCCTCTCCTCCTCTCTGTACTCCTGCTCCTCCTCCTTGTAGCCCTACTCCTCCTCCTCCTTTTCGTACTCCTACCCTCCTCCTAGCCCTATTCTTCTTCCTCCTCCTCCTCCTCCTCCTCGAACTCCTAATCTTTCTTCTAGCCCTACTCTTCCTCCTCCTTTTCCTACTCCTACCCCTCCTCCTAGCCCTATTCTTCCTCCTCCTCCTCCTCCTCCTCCTTGAACTCCTCCTCCTCCTCCTTGAACTCCTCCTCCTCCTCCTCCTCCTCCTTGAACTCCTCCTCCTCCTCCTCCTTGAACTCCTTCTCCTCCTCCTCCTCCTTGAACTCCTCCTCCTCCTCCTCCTTAAACTCCTCCTCCTCCTCCTCCTCCTCCTTGAACTCCTAATCCTTCTTCTAGCCCTACTCTTCCTCCTCGTTTTCCTACTCCTACTCCTCCTCATAAACCTATTCTTCCTCTTCCTGCCCCTTTTCCTCCTTCTCCTCCCCCTCCTCCTCCTCCTTTTCCTTCTTCTCATTTTCCTTCTCTTCCTCCTACTCCTACAAATCCCCCTACTCCCCTCGTTTTCCTCCTCCTCCCTCTCCTCTTCCCTCCCCTCCTCCCCCTCTCTCTCCTCCTCCCCTCCCCTCCTCCTCCTCTTCCATCACCACCGCCTCATCATTCTCCTTCACCCCCTCTCGTCCTCCTCCTCCACCGCCTCTTAATCCTCCTCCTTCCCCTCCTCCTCCTCCTCCTCCTCCTCCTCCTCCTCCTCCTCTTTCTCCTTCCCACCCTCGTCCTCTTCATCCTCCTCCTCCTTCTCCTCCTCCTAATCCTACTCCATCTCTTCTGCCCCAGTCTTCGCCTTTTCCTCTTCCTCCTGCTTCTCTTCAGTTTTCTGATCCATTTTCCTCACCTTGTCCTCCTCCTCCTCCTCCTCCTCCTCTTCCTCTTCCTCTTCCTCTTCCTCTTCCTCCTTTTCCTCTTCTTTCATCTCTTTCTCCTCCTCTTCCTCCTCTTTTTCCTCCTCTTCCTCCTCCTCCTCTTCCTCCTTTTCCTCCTCCTCTTCCTCGTCCTCCTCTTCCTCCTCCTCCTTCCTCCTCCTCTTCCTTTCCCCCTTACCCTTCTCCTCTCCCTCGTCCTTTCCTTCACATTCCTCTTCCTCCTCCATCTCTTCTTCCCCTCTTCCTCCCCTCTTCCTCACCTTTCTCCTCTCTCCTTTTCCTTTTCTTTTTTCCTTCATCTCATACTCCTCCATCTCTTATTCCTCCTCCTCATTCTCTTCCTTCTCTTTCTCCCTCTCTTCCCCTCCTCGCCCTCTTTCTCTTCCTCCTCATTCCTCCCCCTCCCCCTTCTCCTCCCTCACCTCGTCCTCCTTCTCCTTCTCCTTCTCCTCTTCCTCCTCCTCTTCCTCCTCCTCCTCCTCGCTCTCCTTTTCCTAGTAACCACTCTCCTCCTCCTCCCCTTCTCCTTCACCTCCTCCTCCCCCTCCCTTCTCTTGTGACTACCCCTATTACTCACTTGCGTCACACACGTCAGCATAAACCAAAGCGAAGCCTTGAGCCCTTTCGATACCCTCGTGGTCCCGTCCTCACGGGTCTCTGCCCGAGGGGTCCCAGCCGATCTAGCCCCCCCCCCTCTTGTACAGTCTCGTAGGGGAGGCCTCCCCCTCCCCAGCCCCCTCTTCACCTGAATGAAATCGTTTGGCGACAGATGTAAGAAGTAGCAGTGAGATGACGTCATCCCGGCGCCAGAACGTAGCTCCGCCAATCGTATCTGATGGGGCCACTTTAGAGTTCATTCATCCGTGTATCTCGTTCGTTCGTTCGTTTGCCAGTTGTAGGGACACACGCAACGCTATGACGTCATTGTTTCTTGAGTATTACGCCACAGACGCATCAGAATATCTTGTTCCGTATAGGTAACGGGCCCGGCTTGTAAACATTTGATTATATTTGACGTTTTTGTTTATAAATGAAATGTTACGTTAAAGAAACGTTTGGGTGACGGTATAACTACTTCTGTAGGTATTGGTCTCAATGCAAGAGCATTCGATTATCTATAATATTATTGTAATTAAAATGTTACGCCATTAAGTCATGTCTTGGATCTTTGCATGGATGCTATTGTATCCGCTCATATTCAGGTTCCATATTCATACATATTGTATACTTACTTTATGTTCATATTCTTGTCTACATTTGTTGAAAGTGGTCCTTAAGACCTTTTGTGCTGTACCTCGGCCAAAGCGATTTGACGTCATGCGTTAGCTCCACCCACGCACTCACGTAGGCACTTGGTTTACGTCGACTTTGTGTATACGCTTCAAGAGTTTGCGTAAACGATGGTTCCTCTTCTCTCTGCCTCTCTGTTTGTTTGGAGCACACTAGTGCTCTTCACTGGGTCAATCATTATGAGGGTATCTCATAAAGATGCGGGCGCGTGGTCATGTAGACAATTCCATCTCTTTAGAACCTCTCCATACTTGATGGAGAAGAAAAATGTCCTTGAAGTCGACATGGCGTCACTTATATGACCCCCCTCCCTGTACAGAGTCGTATTTTATATTATCATATTTTGGACATATGTTTATATATTTTTGCATCTTGCATAAGAGCGTGTGAGAATTTTTGCGTTTTCTCAGTTGTGTCGGTGTTTTTGTTGCACTCATGTTTAGTATATGACTGGATCTATACTGTAGGTTTGTTGTTATATGTTCAACAGCTTCAACACGGGGTTTTGCCCTAAGCTAGACAAAATCGTAAAACTAAATCATTTAAGCTGGACTTCTGCCCCCCCCCCCTTTTATTTTGTCAGCAATAAACAGCGTTTCTTTATTTGGAGACAATACCGAAGAGTGAGTATTTTGATGGGGAAGACTTCCGCTTTTATCCAAGGAGACAATATCACGCCGTAAATTTTGCGTCATGCAGGTGGCGAAGAAAAAAGAAATATAGGCCTTCAGGGAATGAGGTGGAGGGGAAGCTCCTCAGTGACATGGCGTACAGGACAATAGTCCTTGTGACACGCCTGCGTAGAGGTTGTATGCAAAACGGCGTGGCGCATGCAATGGGTATGCAGGTCGAGAGGCAGTCTGCAGTGAGGGGCAATTGCACCCGTGGCATTCAACCAATCAGATGCTCAGAATGTAATGAGCTGTGACCATTGGGTGAGTGGGAGAGCGAGGTCCTGAACGCTCCACCCCATCAATGCGGTGACACACTTTGTATATGTTCGGTTTTATTTAGACGAGAGAGCACAGACAGGACAAAATAAGGTTTCGACCCTAGGAAACTCCCGATTCGGCCCCTCAGGTGATTAAAATCATCCGGTATTAGCCAGAATAAAGTCTGCAAACTGCGTTTCTGCATTGAAGGGGGTTAAGGAACGCAGGATGGACGGCGTCCGAGTTGGATGGTGGAGAGGGAGCAACGGGGGAGGGGGAAGCTAATGGAGATGATGCAAGAGGCTGGAGGTCTGGGAAGAGAGGGGAGGAGCAGAACAATGCCGGAGTAAAAGTTGGTGATGACTCAAACAATTGCGTGCGCTGAAGGATGCCACGTAGATGAATGAAAGGTCAAGTGCCACGGAAGGGGTCAGGTCAGTCATTAACCCTTTCGATTAAAAGACCTGAGGATGGAGGTCAGACTGAGGGGAAGGGTGTTCAATCAGTCATCAGCCATTCGGAGTCCACTGCCAAACAGAAGTCTCACTCTGTCTCTTTCATGAGTCACACAGTTGTGCCAAACATCTGCCATCTCACTCCTGCATTCTTCTGTGACTCGTCTTTCTTCCTTCTGTCCGGTCTCCCTCTTCCGCGATTGCAATCTCGCGGTTGCCAGTCACTAATATACTTGCTGAGGTCACTGAGCATGTCTTGGTAGCAGTGAAGCACGACATTGATCTACTAAACTTTTTATGCCTGCCATTGCAGATGAGGAATGCTACTGACTGCTCCACGCAGGTCCCACCCTCTCTTATGTAATTCTGGAATTCAGTATGTAGCCATCAAACTTTCACCGTAAAACAAGTGGTGAATGTATTGTAGCTGTACGAGCTTTTGCTCTTCCTTTCGGACTTGACTCAGTTCCGCGATATCCGAA
>NC_134782.1:83258075-83270575 GCF_046742065.1 Oratosquilla oratoria | reverse complement strand
ACATCCTCAGGGTACATAGAAAAGAAAAAGTACACAAGAATATATACAAAGAGTATGAGGTCAGGGAGGGAACCAGGAAAGGTTGTGAGGCTCTAATGTCAACCTGACCCGTTCGCGGCAGCGGACGTTTGGGCTACTACTTTTTTCAAAATAAAATTGTCTAATTTATACATACCATGACTTAAATTTAAGTTATTGACAAATGTATCTTTGATCAGACTGGATTCTATTATATTTCTCGTCAAATATGACTTATCTTTAACAATTTCTTTAGCACCCTCCCAATTTATACAATGATTAAAATCCCTTAGGTGAACAAATAAAGCATTAGAAATTTGCCCACTCTTGACGCTATACTGATGTTGTTTTAACCTTACTTTTAATTCTTTTCCAGTCTGACCAATATAGCATTTGTCGCAATTTTTACATGGAATTGAATATATACATCCTTTTTCCTTATATGGAGAGTTTTTAATTAAAAGACTTCTAACTGTATTGGAGTTCTTAAATGCCACTTGAATGTTGAAAGTCTTAAGAATATGAGGTAGTTTGACGAAATTCTCGTTGAAAGGTAGGACAAGTAGGTTCTTTACATTAAAAGTTTTACTAGCTTTTTTTTTTGTATAAATTGGGAGAGTGCTAAAGAAATTGTTAAAGATAAGTCAAATTTGACGAGAAATATAATAGAATCCAGTCTGATCAAAGATACATTTGTCAATAACTTAAATTTAAGTCATGGTATGTATAAATTAGACAATTTTATTTTGAAAAAAGTAGTAGCCCAAACGTCCGCTGCCGCGAACGCGTCAGGTTGACATTAGAACCTCACAACCTTTCCTGGTTCCCTCCCTGACCTCATACTCTTTGTATATATTCTTGTGTACTTTTTCTTTTCTATGTACCCTGAGGATGTCTGAATAGACGAAAGCGCTTGGTCATCAGTTTTTCTTTTTCCTTGGTGGTTTTTCCGCATATATATATATGTATATATATACATATATATATATATATATATATATAAGTATATACATTTATACAGTATATGTATGTATATAGGACATATATATATATATATATATGTATATATATATATATGTATATATATATATATGTATATATATACATATATATATATATACATATATATATATATATATATATATATATATTCTTTCTTTGTTGCTCCTTCACCTCCAATGGAAGATTTCCACTTCATATCACCCTCACGATTTTCCTTTTCCTCCCATTTTCCACCTCCTCCTCCTCCTCCATATAATCCTCCTTTCCTTCTCCTTATACTCCTCCTCTTTCTCCTCCACATCTTCTTCCTCCTCTCCCTTCTTCCTCCACCATCTCCCCCTCCTTTTCGTCCTCGCCTTCCTCCTCCACCTCTTCCTCCTCATTCTTCTTCCTTTACCACTTCCTTTTCCCCCACCTCCTCCTCCTCCACTTCCTCCTCCACCTCCTCTTTATGCTCTTCCTCTTACTCTCTAGCTTCCTCCTCCCCAATAATTCAACCCGTACCGGGTGAAGGGACCGTTCCTCTTCCTCTAGCTGTCGCAAGACGATTTTATTCATCTCCGAGGAGCTCCCGATCAGGAAGGCCGGATTCGGTTGCATCTAAGCTTCTCCTGTCATATGCTTTCCTTTCACGTCCCCGTATTGGGGAGATTCCTCCTTCTCGATTAAATTTCCTTCTTTCCTTTCCCCTCATCTTCTCTTTTACCTTATTCTCTTTTTTTCACAGTTAATTTCATATCTAATTCTTTTATTCAAATTCACATGTTTTAAAATGAATTAGTCATTTCTTCTACTACAGTTCGTCGAAAACTCTTTGATCCTATTTAATGCTACGTACCTGAACCTACTTAATCGTATCCAGTCCAATGCTTTCGTTTGATCCTTCGTATTACCTGTGCACTGGAGCCCCGGATGGCTCAGTGGCGATGCGCTCGTTTCACGCGCGAGAGACCCGAGTGGACCTTTGAGTTGGGTAAGGTTGGTCGTAAGGCTTCATGCGCACGCTAGTTTGCGCCCTGTCAGGATCTCTTGATGTCGTATTCAGATATCCTACATGCCTAAGTCAGTTCAGCGCCTTCCTACTACATGCACACTCCCACATTCTACTCTTTAGGTGATGGTAGTAAGACTTTTGCATATAGGTAGGTATGTAACACACAAGCAGCTTACTACATACACACTCTGCCTTTACACTAAACTCAGTGGTTTTTAACCTGGGCTACCTGTTGTACCCTCAAGGGGTACGAAACCTTGACCCGGGGGGGGGGGGGCTACGAGACATGATAGCCAGTGCAACGGTACTGTATATTTACAATGAGAGAGCAAAACAAAGTTTGTATCACTAATCCTTTTCATACATTCACATTGTATTTGTATTGGATGTGGGTACGAGAAAATTTTCAGAGATATCAAGGGGTAATAAGGGCAGTGAAAAAGGTTAAGAACCACTTCACTAAAGGCAAAAAAGAGAGGATCCACCAACAAACCAGGCTCCAATAAACTAACTAAATGAACATATTTTTCAATTCCTCCCACTCGAACTCTAGTTGTTCCATTTGAACATATTAATCTCCTTTCATCCGACAATATTTGCTGCAAACTCTCTTAGAACTTATCTGGGATAGGTTGTAGCTTCTTTTCTAGTAAGGGGATAAAACGGGGATGAAACTAGAATATCCAGTCAGCAGCGGAGTTGTTAGAAAGTGTCACGCGGTAAGAAAGGATAATTAATGATGTTTTCCAAGGTTCGGTAAGGTCGTCTAATTGGTAAAAGGTAGTTTAATGAGATAGTAGTGTAACTGTGAGGAAATAGACCTCGCTCTACCCAAGGGCTGGAAATCCAACCCCATTGGTGATACAGACCGACTGGACGGTACAAGATAAATAGATAGATAGAGATAGATAGATAGATAGATAGAGAGAGAGAGAGATAGAGACTCTCTTTAGACTGAAGCCCACACTTTCAACTTCATAAAATCTCGTGTCTTTCGTCAGAACAACATCTACAAGACGCGTAACCATATTAAAGAAAATTACTTTTTTTTTCCATCACTGAGTAACATAAAGGGTGGGTTTGCTCAATTCTGATGATCGTGGCCGGTTACCTTGGAGCGTCGGGTCTCCTACGAGGGAGAACCGAGGCGGGTTTGAGATTGATCCATTGAGTGGGAGTTTCGGCTCCTCTCGGTTCTTGTCAGTCAGCAACTCAGCTTGAAATCCGCATTCCTTTCCTCAGATCTATATCTCACACTTATATCCTCTCGCCCCTTCCCTTCCTTCCTCTTCTTTCCTAAACCCATATTGAAAGTCCCTTTCATTTCCTCATATCTTACCTTCAAGTGAAGTCTCCTCAGGTAGCTAAAACCGCTTGACGTTAGGTAGAGTGAAATATGTAAAAAAAAAAAGAAAGGTCATAATGGTGAAAATAGTTAAATACTCGCAAAATTCATCAGCTTGGTTAAGGTCCTCTCATAGTTAAACTTTCTGGTGTTAGTCGGGACAAAATTAGTAAAGGTTGTTACTCGGCTTCAGAAGAATCCTTCATGGTTCCTTAACCGGTTTCAGGGTTCTTATTGGTCCCTTCAACCGGTTTCGGGAGACTTCGCTTTAGTCCTTCGATCTTCGGTTTCAGCTTTCCATCGTCCCGGAACCAACTTCAGGAAAACCTGTCTTAAGTTCTGAGCGGGTTTCAGAGCTTCCTTTAATCCTTTGGGCAGTTCTTAAAGCTCCCTAGATTTCTCATTTGGTTTCAAACCGTCCCTGATTCCCTTAGTCGGGTTCAGAAGAACCTGTTTGTGTCCTTCAAACGGTTTAACGGTTTTGTTTAGGTCTCTTAGCCAGTTTTGGAAGCTTCCTGTCGAATTTCATTCTGCTTTCAGGAGTCTTCAATGGTCCTACAGTGAAAACCAGAGCTTTCCCCATTGTCCTTCTAAGGTCAAACGCTGGGCCGTTCAAAGGTCTTTGCGTTTTGTTTCCTGGTTAGTAAATGAGTTTTATAATAACCTTTAATAAATGAAAATAATTTTTTAGGATGAAATATGGTTATTCATAAGGATAAGTGTTAAAAGGTAAAGATAAAAATAGTTCAAAATGAACGCTTGACAACCACTGCCATTTTTTTTTTTTTCGACACTATTTTTGTTTTATTTGGTATTGACATTTCGGATCTTTCACTCATTTTGAATGGCGTGACATCACAACCATCAAGGATCCCTACTGTTCCCCCAGCCCGGATTTGTGTATAAACACCAACACAATTACCGTCACCACCCCCTACCACCAACACTACCACCACTTTCGCCATTACCACCAACACTACCACCAACACCACCACAACCACAACCACAACCACCAACGCCACCACCGTTACCACAAAAGCCCTTTTATGTTACGAATTTTTCTTTGTTGGTAAATATTACCATCATTACCACCATCACTACTACTTCAAAGTCCTCTCTCAGCTCTTTCCTTGCTTCCGTTTCCATTTCACGTTCCCGTTCCTCCTTCACCACTACCACCACCACAACAGCAACAACAATTACTATCATGATCACGAGTCATCGTCACTATCATCACCGTCTCCAGTCATGAATAATGTCGTCGTCATTAACTCTGTCAAAACTGTGGCGTACCTCAGGCTAAGAACAGGTGATTTGTATGTGACGTACATACGTAAGAGAATAGAATCACCTAACGACATCCTGAACGAAGAGTGACACTGTCACATGGAGTTAAGATATATCCTCTTTGCTACCGGAGATGAATGGAATAGACAGACCACAGGGAAAAGTGCCTCCTGGTATGGAAGGACTCCACCAACCCCTACCACCTCCACCAACGCTACCAACTCCACCCCCTCCACCCCCCACCTCCACCACCACCACCACTACCACCACCACCTCCCCTGGTTTGCGTCGAGGGACCCGTGGGAGTAAATCATGGCGGCTATTTCGGGAACAAGGCCCTCGGACACTCCACTCCCTCTCGGCTCACAAACAACGTTACAGACGTTAACTCATTAACGTACACACCCATGCACGCACGCGCGCGCACACACACACACACACACACACACACACACACACACACACACACACACACACACACACACACACACACACACACACACACACACACACACACACACACACACACACACACACACACACACACACACACACACACACACACACACACACACACCTCGTGGTTAGAGTTTTCGCCTGCCACTATGGCGGTCCGGGTTCGACTCCCGTCCAGGGCTGAAATAATTTCAGTATCGTTTCGCTGCGGGGTGTTACTCCAACTCTCGTGGGCGGGGAGTTGGGTGTGTGTGTGCGTGTAAGGTCACAGTATTACCCATAGATCGGTCATACGAGCTCTGAGCTCTCATCCGGAAGGTTAATAACTGTCGATCACGAGTCCAACACGTGATCCAAGACCATGGTGAATGGTGAATACACACACACACACACACACACACACACACACACACACACACACACACACACACACACACACACACACACACACACACACACACACACACACACACACACACACACACACACACACACACACACACACAGAGCCCAGGGTTGAAATAATTTTAGTATTGCTGCGCTGCGAGTCGTTACTCCAACTTTTGTGGGCGGGGAGTTGGGTGTGCTCTCTTCTGGGAGGGAAGTAGCTGTCGATCACGAGTCCAACACGTGGTCCAAAACCATGGTATATCATACACACACACACACACACACACACACACACATGAGAAATCATTCGCCGGGGTGGGGGAGCGATTCGCTCTACTGACAGACTGGACGCAATTCCTCATGTATTCACGAAGCAGCAATCCCCCCTTCCTCCCTCCCTCCCCACGTGCAGTGACCCTTTTCGACGGCTCACAGCAGGATCGCTCAATTTGCTCCCTTTCGTCTTGTCTATTGACGGTTGCCTCTTGTGGTAATGACCCCCTGAGAAGGACCAACATCGGAGGACCATGCCACATACCCATATAGTCGGAGTTGATGGTCATAAATTATGCTTGTAACAAGCGTTTATTGACACACTCATACCAGTAAAACCCGTGATTCTTCGAAGGGTATTGGTACCAAAGACGTCGAGACTCCTTTTGAAGTCAGTTGTCAGTGTGTATATTTCAGTGTATGCCTCAGGAAGGCAGGAAGCGCAAGCGATTTGCATACGTACATACACACATACATACATACATACATACATACATACATACATACATACATACATACATACATACATACATACATACATACATACATACCACCACCATCACCCCTATGTATTGATCTATCATAAAACATTTAGTTTACTTCAGTTATTAAGTTGTGATTCGGGTATGAGGTGACGTTTCGTGTGAAACCCTCTACAGGTTATATTCTGGCTAAATCTGGATGACATTGTTCCTCTGAGTGGGGTTTGTGGTCGGCCAAGATCCTCTTTTGTTCTGAAGTCGACCCGACAACTGAATAAGATCGCCTATCATTAATCTTACTCCTGTGGTATTTGGTCCGGCAGTCCCATGACCGTCTTTACTAAACCTCGCCAATTACTTCGATCGGTGGCGATTTCAGAGAGAGAGAGAGAGCTTTGTACATGTCGCGCGTGTGATTGCCCATTTCATCATTAACAAGAAAAACAGCCATTTGTATAATAAGGTTATGAGGAGAACTACTAAAACTAAATAAATTCTATTCATTTGCTCATTTCTTCAATGGAAAATTAGTGTTGATCTTCATGAGGTTGAACAAAATGACATAACAAATAGAGAAAAAATGTGGAGTATACGTACAATCAGGGAGCAGGACAATAGATCCCCCCCCCGGACAACTGCCCCAGACAATTGGTCCCCTAGGACAACTGCCCCTTACCCACGGAAGGGACTGGCACCCCCGGTACAAGACATGCCTTGTTCCTTTCTCGTCTTCAACCATGCAAGGTTTCTGCCGTGCAAGGATCCTATCACTACCATCCATCAATCTCGTCTGAAACCATGAGGGAACTATTACATGCATAGAAAGTGTCCATCGTTTATCTCACCCCCACCCCACCCCCCACCCTACCCTCTAATGTTGTTGACACGGACCCTACATCATCAGTATTATTGCGCAATATAATATATTGTGCAATATTATTGATGGTGTAGGAATGGTACTGAAGAATGACAATATATTGAAGACCTCAAATGTACTGACCAAACACTTGTGCCTCTTCAATACCATCCCTACACCGTCAATAAAATTGTATAATACAGAATATTACGCAATAATATTGATCATGTAGGGCCCGATTTATGCATTCAGTGCATTGGGGAATTAGGCGGACCAGAGTCATGTAGTATTCTGTTATGATTAGAGACTAATCATCATTCAAAGAAGAATGATGATAATTACATCTAACTTTCTCTATTCCTCCTTGAAAATCTCCTTTACCACATGTACGACACCATCTCTTCAGTGGCAAGAAGCACTGGTGACATATCTATCGGCGATGATATGTTTCTGTTCTCGAAATATGTCTCACCCCCCCCCCCCTTCCTCTTCGACCAGTTCAATCCTCCACTTCCCTACTGTTGGTCAGCCTGTCTGTCTGTTTGTATGGCCCTCTCTTTTTCTCCTCGTTTCTTCTCTCTCTTGCTGTCGCTTTCTCACTCTCTCTCTCTCTTGCATGTGTGTTTGTGTATGTGTGTGTGTTTGTGTGTGTGTGTGTGTGTGTGTGTGTGTGTGTGTGTGTGTGTGTGTGTGTGTGTGTGTGTGTTCGTGTTCATGCGCGCGTGTACAAAGGATTATAAAGGATTACAAAGGCGGAGCATGCCGACAGGAGACCTTTTGGTCCATATCTAGGTCGGATGCGAAAAAATCATAATAATAATAAGATAATAAATAAAAACTATAATAATGTAAATAGAAATAAAATAAATAAATGCATAGGTATAGTTAAATAATAAACAAACAGGTAAATAGTAATAATCAATTGACATATAACTAATAATAAATGAAAATCAAACAGACAAATGATAACAAAACAAAAACAAATAATATAAAACAAATCATAATCATTACAGCATCTTGCTTAGGTGTTTATCTAAATGATTCTTAAAGCTTCGAACTGAACTACATTGCACAACCTGTGCAGGAAGTTTATTCCATTCATTAACTACACGGTTGGCAAATTTGTTTCTACCTACTTCCAAATTGAATCTATTTCCGAACAGTTTGAGACCATTGTTTCTTGTCTGATTCTCATTCAATGTGAAAATTTTGTCACTTTTGATGTTGTCAATTCCCTTTAGAATTTTAGAGACCTGTATCAAGTCACCTCTAAGTCTACGCTTTTTTAGGGAAAACAGATTCATATGTTTTAGTCGATTTTCGTATGATTTATTTTTGATATTTGGAATCAGTTTTGTGGCTCGCCGTTGTACTTTTTCCAGTCTGTCAATGTCTTTAATGAGATTCGGTGACCATACGGAAACGGCATATTCCAAATGTGGACGAACTAACGATTTATATAGCTGCTTGTTAATGAGTGATGGACTTTTGAAATCAAAAGATCGCGCAATCAGTTCTAGAATCTTATTTGCTTTCTCAGAGGCTGAAATACACTGCTTGGATGATTTGAGGTCATTACTGATAATTACGCCGAGATCTTTTTCACTATTCACTTTTGTTAACGAATTTCCAAATAACTTGTAATCGTACTTATTGTTATTTTTACCTATGTGCATTACCTTGCATTTACTTGTGTTAAATTTCATTAGCCACTTTTCAGACCATTGCTGTAATTCATCTAAATCTTCTTGAATATCTAATTGGTTTAAGTGATCATTTGCCATTCCGCACAGTTTTGTATCATCAGCAAAATTTGAAATAGTAGATTTTAGTCCATGGTCTATATCATTTACATATACTATGAATAGAAGTGGTCCAAGAACGGAACGCTGAGGAACTCCACTTGTAACATTTTTCCATCTAGAAGTTTTTCCGTTTAAAACAACTCTCTGTTTTCGACCATTCAACCAATTACTAGTCCAACTTAATAGGCTACCACTTATTCCGTGTAAAGCTAATTTAGTAAGTAGTCTTTCGTGTGGGACGGTATCAAAAGCTTTTGCAAAGTCTAGATATATTTAATCTATATTGTTTCTTTTGTCATAATTCGAGATAACTGTGTTGTAGAATTCGAGTAAGTTAGTCACGCAAGAACGTTTCCGTCTGAAACCATGCTGGCTATCATTTATCAAACGGTTACTTTCTAAATGATGTTCGATAGCATCTCTGATGATAGTTTCCATTATTTTTCCTACGATTGAAGTCGAACTTATAGGCCTATAGTTATTTGGCTTCTTTTTGTCACCTTTTCTGAATATGGGAGTAACGTTAGCTAGCTTCCATTCTCTTGGGACATCTCCGGATATGATGGATTTCTTGAAAATAATTTCTAATGGAACAACAATCTCATTTTTCATTTCCTTTAAGATTCTTGGATGCCAACCTGGTGTTTTATTAACTTTGAGTTTGTCTATACACCTTTTAATTTTTTCTTTTGTTATATTTACCGTAGTGAGTAAGTTTACCCTAGACTTTTCACAGGTTTCAGTCTGGAGTTCACTTTGAGGTGATTCGTTTACGAATACTGAGCTAAAATAATTGTTTAGGATATTACACATTCCTTCATTTGAATATTCAAGTTGACCGTCATCAGATAATAGTGGACCAATGTGATTCCTAACAACCTTTTTATCTCTAATGTAACTATAGAATTCTTTGGGGTTCTCTTTGGATTGATCAGCGATGTTCATTTCGTATTGTCGTTTTCTTTTTCTTATTGTCTTTTTTAAATCTTTCTGTATTGATACATAACTTTCATAGTCATTAGATGCACCCGAGCACTTATATTTCTTATAAGCCTGTCTCTTTTTAGCAATACTTTTTCAGTTTCTTTGTCGAGCCACTTTGGGCGAGCCTGATTTGGGGGACGTCTGTCCTTAAAAGGAATGTAAGTATGAATCATCTTAGTGAGTGTATTTTGAAATATTTCCCACATCTGAACTACAGGTCTTTCGTTTAATTTTGCCTCCCAATCTGTAAGCTGAAGCTCCTGACGTAGTCCTATGAACTGAGCTTTACTGAAATCGGGTATTCTAGAAATGCAAGTATCTATTCTAATTTTTTTTAGGAGTTTGAATCTAACTAAGTTGTGATCGCTATTTGCAACAGTTTTACCGACTTCTACATCAGTTACCATGCTTTCGCGGCTAGTGATCAATAGATCGAGTAAGTTTCCATATCTTGTGGGCTTGTTTCCATATCTTGTGGGCTATTTGTTCGTGTGCGAGTGTGTATGCGTGTGTATGTGTGTGTGTGTGTGTATTCATCTTGGTGTTTTGGATTACGTGTTGGACCCGTGATCGATAGCTATTTCCCTCCCGGAAGAGAGCTCAGAGCTCGTATGACCGATCAATGGGTTATGCTGGGACCTTACACACACACACACACACACACACACGCACACACACACACACACACACACACACACACACACACACACACACACACACACACACACACACACACACACACACACACACACACACACACAACTCCCCGCCCACGAGAGTCAGAGCAACGACCGGAAGCGCAGCGATACCGAAATAATTCCGGCCCTGGGCAGGATTCGAACCAGATACTGCGAGCACCACCGCGCTGGCATGCCAGTGCTCTACCAACCGCGCCACCGAGTCGTGTGTGTGTGTATGTTTGTGTGTGTGTGAATAATTCACCACGATCTTGGATCACTATATATATATATATATATATATATATATATATATATATATATATATATATATACTATATATATATATATATGTAAATGTGTGTATGTATATATTATATATATATATATATACATATATACATATATAATATATATACATATGTATGTATACATATATATGTGTATATGTGTATATATATATGTATATATGTATATATATATATATATATATATATATATATATATACACACACACACACAGTGTGAACTATCTCCTCTTTTTGAGTAATAATGGAAATGTTTGATAGGAAACATTTCAATTTGAAATACATTTTCTACAAACAGAATATCGAGAAATGGTATAAAGTAGACAGCAGCGAACATTTTTGTTCCCGATTTTTCAGTAAATTGAAATAACTGTACCTATTTCCGGCTCATGAGCGAATAAAGTGAACGTCCTTTGGACTACGTAAAAAAAATATGAGCTATTAGTAAAGAATCTCATCTCTGAACGCCACCTCCCCCTCCCCATAGTGCCCTCCATGCGCGCCCCATCCCCACTTTCATCATTGTGCAGGCACCCACAGTGACGTCATTTCCTTTCACTGACGTCACATTGGCTTGGCAGGATGTCTGGTTGCTCTGGCTCTATTCTCTTGGGAATGGCTCTCTTTGTCCCCCTCTCTCTTTCTCTCTCTTTCTCTCTTTTAAGCATTCATTCCCTTTCGCTTTTACAAGTGAAGATTCATCAAAGCCGAATAGTCCAGCTTTATCCAATAGGATAAAATCCTTATAAGGATGTGTATACATATAGGTGTGTAAATATGTGTATAAGTACATATCAGTGTATGCATGTACTTATAGATGAATGAATATATGTAATATATATATATATACATATATATCTATATAAATATATATATATATATATATATATATATATATATATATATGTTGCAGTATTTCACAAGGCACACGTGAAAATAATATGCAGAAAAAACTCTGGGAAATAAGAAGCTTAGTCCGAATGTTTTCGTCTATTTAAGACATTATCAAGGAATACACAGTTACAGAGACATAGGTGGTTATATATATGCATAAAGTAGTTGACAAGCTAGGAACATGGGAAGGACACACAAGATGCTTCATAATCAGGTTGAGACGTATGTTTACGTTTTAAGGACGTTTGGTCACATAACGTTACGTCACCCCGGCCTAGTAACACTAGGCCGGGGTGACGTGTTACTAGGCCGGGGTGACGTGTTACTAGGCCGGGGTGACGAAACGTCATGTGACCAAACGTCCTTAAAACGTAAACATACGTCTCAACCTGATTATGAAGCATCTTGTGTGTCCTTCCCATGTTCCTAGCTTGTCTACTACTTTATGTATATATATATCCACCTATGTCTCTGTAACTGTGTATTCCTTGATAATGTCTTAAATAGACATAAACGTTCGGACTAAGATTCTTATTTCCCAGTGTTTTTTCTGCATATATATATATATATATATATATATATATATATATATATATATATATATATATATATATATGTATATTATATGTATACATATACATATATATATATATATTATGGGAAAGGTGGAGGGGGAAACACGGGTCTTTATCTGATTATCGAGTTTATTCCTGACCGGTTTCGCTTACA
>NC_134782.1:83248075-83253075 GCF_046742065.1 Oratosquilla oratoria | reverse complement strand
GTTACGGTGATAAATAAAGTTAGCAAAGGTAGTGACCATAGAATGGTAGGTTGCACAGCTAAATTCAATTTCAGAGCCGAGAGAAATAAACTAAATTTAAAAAAGAAAATAAGCCTTGCAAAGGTTAAGGATGATAAAAAGAAATTTCAGTTAGAAATTAAGAATAGATTCGAAGCTTTAAGAATTTACGAAGACACCGTCGAAGATATGAATTTTAATTTAGTGAATATCATTAGGGAATCGGCAGAGAAAGTAGGAAGTACAAAAAGTATTAGGGAAAACAAATATTCCAAAGCTACAAATGACCTAATTAAAAGAAGGAGGACCATGGAGATTAAAAACAGGAGAGACGAAATAGAGAGAGTAGAACTAAACAAGCTTATCAACAAAAAGCAGAGATCAGAGAGAGAGAGAGAGAGAGAGAGAGAGAGAGAGAGAGAGAGAGAGAGAGAGAGAGAGAGAGAAAGAAAAAACATGGATGGAATAGAGGAAACTATTCGGAAAGGTAAAAGTATTAAAGGGACCGAGCTCAGACATGCTTTAGGAAGACAGCAAATGATATGTTTGAAAGATAAAAATGGAGAAATCGTTAACTGCAGAGACAGAATGGTAAAAAGAGTAGAAGAGCTTTACTCGTCGAAGACCGTAGTTGAGTCAGTAAATTCATGTGAAGACGTTAGTAATGTATCAGAGATTACAAAGGAAGAAGTAGAATTTGCTCTAAAAACTATGAAACGAGGAAAAGCACCTGGGGAAGATGGTATATCGATAGATCTGTTGAAAGACGCAGGGAAAGCAGTTCATATTAAGTTGGCTCAGTTGTACACCGAGTGCTTACGTCAAGAAAGCGTTCCTGAATCGTGGTGCAATGCTATAGTGATTTTGCTTCATAAAAAAAGGAGACCAGAGGGACCTTAGTAACTACCGACCGATTAGCTTGCTATCAAATGTATACAAAAGTATTTTCCAAGATCCTTACAAATAGACTAATTCAAATTTTAGATGGAAACCAACCGAGAGAACAGCCAGGCTTTCAGAGCGGATACTTGACTCGAGACCAACTAATCGAGAAAACGACAGAATACAATATACCTCTGTGTTTAACTTTTGTAGATTACGAGAAAGCCTTTGACTCGGTAGAACAAATAGCAATACTAAACTCGCTACGCAATCAGGGTACAAACGAACAGATCAAGATCGACAAATGAGTACGGCAAGGCGATACCATTTCACCCAAATTATTTACAGCTTGCTTGGAAGAGATTTTCAGAAGGTTGAGTTGGGAAGAAAAAGGTTTGAAGATTAATGGTGAATATTTGAACCACCTAAGATTTGCGGATGACATTATTCTTATTTCAGAAAGAGCAGAAGACTTGCAAGATATGCTGAGTTATCTGAACAAGGAAAGTCTCAAAGTAGGTTTAAAAATGAATGAGACCAAAAGCAAAGTAATGTTCAACTCGAAAGTTCAAAGTAAAGGGATTGTAATTGATGGTGAGAGTCTTGAAGAAGTTGAAGAGTATAATTATTTAGGCCAGATAGTGAAAGTGACAAAAGATCATGATAATGAAATAAAAAGACGTATTACAATTGGTTGGAAAGTGTTTGGTAAGTATAATAAAATGCTGAGAGGTTCTCTACCTTTACGTTTGAAACGTAAAGTTTACAATCAATTCATTCTGGCAGCAATAATCTACGGGTGTGAAACTTGGAAACTGACGAAGGCGATGGAAACAAAGCTAAGGACTGCACAGAGGAGAATGGAGAGATCAATAATGGGAATAACGCTGAAAGATCAAAAGAGAACAAGTTGGGTGAGAGAGCAGACTAGAGTGAAAGATATTGTGGAGGCGGTGAAAGAGAGGAAGTGGGATTGGGTAGGTAAGCTGTCGCGAACGACTGATGAGCGATGGAGCAAGTGTGTTACTGAGTGGACGCCGCGAGATAGGAAGCGTGAAAGAGGGAGACCAAACAGAAGGTGGAGAGACAAAATTGAGAAGTTTGCAGGAGTGACGTGGCAGAGGTTGGCACGGTCGTGTGAGTCGTGGAATGCTATGAGGGAGGCCTTTGTTCAGCAGTGGACTCAGAACGGCTGATTTGATATATATATATATATATATATATATATATGTATATATATGTATATATATATATATATACCTATATGTATATATATATGTGTGTGTATATACACACACAAACACACACACACGCACACACACAAACACACACACACACACACACACACACACACACACACACACACACACACACACACACACACACACACACACACACATACATGTATATATATATATATATATATATATATATATATATATATATATATATACATATACATAGATGTATATATATGTATATATAACAAAGGCTTTTCCTCCTTACAAGGGAGTTAGCTAAAAAACAAAGCCATATAATCCACTTCCACCCATTCCATGCTCACATACTCCAGTTCCATCCACCCCCCGTCTCCCTCATATCCTAGCATCTCCCGGATGACGGGTCATTCCTGCATCTCGGCCACTGCCCTAGGTCAGAAGCAGTGTCTTAAGACACAGCACATCCACAGCAAGGTCGCTTCATTAAATCGGTGACCCCATCCATCCACGTCATTCTTTGTCGCACCCTCATGTTGACTCCTTCTACCTCTACCTTCCACATCTCTTTTATTAATGTTTCTTCACTCCTTTCTATGTGTTCAAACCATCCCAGTAATCTGTCATCAACCCTATCTCCCAACTCTCATTCCACCCTCGTTCTCCTCCTCACCTCCTCGTTTTTTACTCTGTCTAGACTAGTAACCCCTATCATACTTCTCATGTACCTCATCTCAAACACATTAAAACTCCTCCTCTCTTCCTCTCTTATGTTTCATGTTTCTGCCCCATAGAGTGCTGTCGGTCCAGTCACTCCTTCATACAATTTCCTCTTAGCATCCATTCCTAAATGTCTATTTCTCATTAGACTTTTTAATCCCCCAAGGCATTTACTTGTTTGTCTCAATCTATATTCTACCTCCACCTCCACTCCTTCCTTTCCTGCCATATTTGCACACAAGTATCTAAAAATATCCACTTTCTCCAGTCTCTCTCCCTTAATACTCACTTCGAGTCTGCTGCCACTTTCTCCCCTTATACATCTCATCACCTTACTTTTACCTACATTTATCTTCAACTTCCTTCGTTTGCACACCTTCCCAAACTTTGTCACTAACTTCCGCAATCCCTCCTCTGATCCTGACACAAGCGCAGTGTCGTCAGTGAACAATAATTGGCTTATCTCCTACTATATGTATAAATATGTATATATTTTTCATAGTTTCCAATGTGTTTGTGTGTTCTTGCCTGCTTGTATGTAGATAAGGAAGTTATTATTATTTCAATTTTTGTACTGAATTAGTCTCGTTTTTCGTATATACTTTGATATATTTTATTTTTCTCTGCATATCTACATGTGCCTTTTACGTCGCTATATAAGGATGCCGAAGATAGATTCATTCATTTCAATTTGTTATCTCTTATACATAAACGACGAAAGTCATATACATTTTTTAGGTGGGATTTCCTGTAAATTTGTTTGTTGCATAGACCGAATCGTTTTACAATACCTCCGCTTGTCCTCGGGAGTCGACATGACGTCATGGGCCCCTCAGATGTTTTGTGATTTCCTCTCCGGACGCGCATTCATGGAGTCGGGTAGGATTCTCGCTTGTGATTGGTCAAGACAACGAGACAACCTTTCAACCTGTTTGGATGCCAAGTGCCTCAGTTATATATATATATATATATATATATATGTATATGTATATATATATATATATTTATATATATATATATATATATATATATATTTCTTAAAGGTCATGATTTATTTCTTATTTTTTGCATATGTATTTTTTGTTCGTAAGTACGAACAAGTGCACACATATTGTTGTTGATCACGAGCCCTGTACGCGATCCAACACCACACGCACACACACACACACACATACTCTTATACTTATAAAGATACACATAATATACATATTACTCTAATCCATTCGTATATTTGGTGCGACAGTCTGAGAAGGCTGACTGATTTATGAAAATACATTTTATTGAATTATTTATTTCCCACCTGACGCTCCTACACAGCATCTATGATATTATTCTTTAAAATCAAAACAGGCCTTTCTTTTTCTGTTTAATTTCTTATTACGTTTCAATGCATATTGTAGTTTTGGCAAGTTTGATCTTATTTCCCAATATTTTGGTCTTGTGACGTCTTGGCAGTATTGTAAGTCGTCAACTTAAAACAGGAATGAATATTTAATTTCAATTTTCTGCGAAATTTGTCGTTTTGATTTGCAGTATATACTTGAGTTGACAGATGCACGGCTAAGATTTAAACTTTATTTTAATTTTTAGGTTTTATTGTATGCATTTGTCCTTTAGAATATTAACTAGACATTTCCTATATTAGCGTGTACATATACAGTCTTTTCTTTCATTTATAGTGTTTAGAATACATATGAAGGGCCTAATCTAATCAAAAGTATGGTATCCCCCTGTGCATACCTCTCATCCAATCAGAAGCGAGATATTCCCCTGTGCATGTCGCTCGTCCAATCAGAAGCGAGATACTCCCAAGTGCATGAGATCTACCAAACTTAGTGGGACATCACTGGTGAGAAATGTAGTAACACATTTGTAAGTCACAACTACTGTAGGGAGAAATCTGACCTTTTTTTTATAAATCAGGCTGTGGGTTCAAAAGGAAAATTGTGGAATCCATATTAATTGAATATCTGCCCACAATGAATATTTCCAAGGGTCAATGGACCCCAGACATTATATCAGGACTATTCATCACCAAACATATTGTCAACAAGCTTCCTCCCCATCCCCCTGACCCGACCTCATGTCATCCTCAGGTCACATAGGGTTGGGGTAGTGACGTTTATTATTTTCCAAGTTCCCTTTCTTTTGTAAGAGGCTGCT
>NC_134782.1:83228075-83243075 GCF_046742065.1 Oratosquilla oratoria | reverse complement strand
AAGGAGAAGGAGTACAAGAAGAAGCTGAAGGAGGAGTGGGAGGGAGTGAAGGATAGAGTAGAGGTAGGTGTGGAGGAGGAATGGGGATGGTTCGAGGAGGGAGTCACATAGTGTGCAAAGATGGTGTGTGGAACAGGAAGGACAGGAGGAAATAGAAGGAAGGGTAGCGAATGGTGGGATGAGGAAACAAAAAAGGTTGTAGAAGAGAAGAAGCGAGCTTTCACAGATTGTTTACAAAATAGGACGAGGGAGTCATATGAGAGGTACAAAGAAAAGAAAAGAGAAGTAAAGCAAAAGGTAAAGGAGGCAAAGAGGAGAGCAGATGTGAAATGGGGTAAGAGTATGACAGAAAAATTTGAAAGTAATAAAAAGATGTTTTGGAAAGAAATTAAGAGAGGAAGAGGAAGCAAATCAAGTAGAGAAGAAAAGGTAAAAGGTGCAGATGGAGAGATGATAATGGAAGAGAAGGCAGTAAGGGGAAGATGGGCAGAATATTTTAGGGAGTTGCTAAATGTGAAGGAGGATAGGGAGGGAAAGATAGCTGCAGTGGGAAATGCTAAGAAAATGACCGTGATGAGTGAGGAAAATGGAGGAGAAATAAGGAAGGATGAAGTGAAGGCAGTTGTTAAGATGATGAAAGCAGGTAAGGCACCTGGTCTGGATGGATGCCATGCAGAATGTCTAAAAAGGAGGTACAGTGATGGTGGACTGGCTGGTGAGGTTATCTAATGTTTGCTGGAGAGAAGGTAGAGTGCCGGAGGAGTGGAGGAGTGCCTGTATAGTTCCGCTTTACAAGGGAAAAGGGGACAAGTGTGAATGTAGTAGTTTCAGAGGGATTAGCTTGTTAAGTGTAGTTGGGAAGGCTTCTGGGAGGATCTTGACTGAGAGGATTAGGAGAGGAACAAAAGGAGTAATTGGTGAGGAACAGTGTGGATTTAGGACGGGTAGAGGTTGTGTATATCAGATTTTTGTGGTAAGACAGATATGTGAGAAAGCTATAGGAAAGGGGAAGGACTGGCTGGTGAGGTTATCTAATGTTTGCTGGAGAGAGGGTAGAGTGCCGGAGGACTGGAGGAGTGCCTGTATAGTTCCGCTTTACAAGGGAAAAGGGGACAAGTGTGAATGTAGTAGTTTCAGAGGGATTAGCTTGTTAAATGTAGTTGGGAAGGCTTATGGGAGGAGCTTGACTGAGAGGATTAGGAGAGGAACAGAGGGGGTAATTGGTGAGGAACAGTGTGGATTTAGGACGGGTAGAGGTTGTGTATATCAGATTTTTGTGGTAAGACAGATATATGAGAAAGCTATAGGAAAGGGGAAGGATGTTTTTTGGTCCTTTATGGATATGGAAAAGGCTTACGACAGGGTAGACAGAAAGGCACTGTGGGAGGTTTTGAGGATATACGGGATAGGAGGAAAGCTTCTGGGAGCTGTCAAGAGTTTTTATGAGAGTATTAGAGCTTGTGTCAGGATTAGAAATGGAGAGAGTGAGTGGTTCGAGGTAAAGGTGGGACTTCGTCAAGGATGTGTTATATCGCCCTGGCTGTTCAACTTATACATGGATGGGGTAGTGCGAGAGGTAAATGCAAGGGTAGTAGGTCAGGGATTGGAGATGGTTAAAGAAAATGGAGAAAAGTAGGAGGTGAACCAGCTGTTGTTTGCTGACGACACTGCGCTTGTGGTAGGATCGGAGGAGGGATTGAGGAAGTTGGTGACAGAGTTTGGGAGAGTGTGTGATAGAAGAAAGCTAAAGATAAATGTGGGTAAAAGTAAGGTGATGAGATGTACAAGGGGTGAAAGTGGCAGTAGTCTGGAAGTGAGCATTAAGGGAGAGCGACTGGAGGGTACAAATGTGGCAGGAAAAGGTGGAGTGAAGGTGGAGGTAGAATGTAGATTAAGAGAAGCGAGTAAATGCCTTGGTGGATTAAAAAGTGTAATGAGGAATAGACATTTGGGAGTGGATGCTAAGAGGAGACTATATGAAGGAGTGATTGTGCCAACAGCACTGTATGGGGCAGACACATGGAACATAAGAGAGGAAGAGAGATGGAGTTTGAATGTGTTTGAGATGAGGTGTCTGAGAAGTATGATGGGGGATACTAGGCTGGATAGAGTGAGAAATGAGGAGGTGAGGAGGAGAGTAGGGGTGGAAAGGGAGTTGGGAGATAGGGTTGATGAAAAAGTATTAGGATGGTTTGGACACATGAAAAGAATGAGTGAAGAAAGACTAGTAAAAGAGGTATGGAAGGCAGATGTGGAGGGATTGAACATGAGGGGACGTCCTAGGATGAGGTGGATGGATGGGGTGAAGGGGGCTTTGAGGAAGAGGGGAATGTTTGTTGAGGAAGGACGGGAGAGGACAGAAGACAGGGGTGAATGGAGAATGGTTGTATATGGATGATGTTGTGATGCATGAGGTGGAATGGGCGGGGGGATGGGGGGTGAGGTAGTATGTGTGAGCAAATTTTGACGCAGCCCAAAGAGATTTCTCCCCGTCTTCTCCTTTATGCATGGGGGGGACGGAGAGGGGGGGGTCGCCGATTTAATGAAGCGGCCTTGCTGTAGATGTGCTGTGTCTTGCGAAACTGCCTCTGACCCAGGGCAGAGGACAAGGTGCAGGGATGACCCGTCATCCAGGAGGTGCTAAGATGAGAGGGAGGGTGGAGGGGTGTGGAGTGTCTTCAGGGATGGAATGGGTGGGAATGATTTTATATATATGTATGTGTATATATTATGTATATATGTATATATATGTATATTTATATATATATATACATATATATATATATATATATATATATATATATATATATATATATATATATATATGTATATATATATATGTATATATATATATACTATATACATATGGAGAAAAGTGGGAGGTGAGCCAGCTGTTGTTTGCGGGCGACACTGCGCTTGTGGCAGGATCGGAGGAGGGATTGAGGAAGCTGGTGACAGAGTATGGGAAAGTATGTGATAGAAAAAAGCTAAAGATAAATGTGGGTAAAAGTAAGGTGATGAGATGTACAAGGGGTGAAAGTGGCAGTAGACTGGAAGTGAGCATTAAGGGAGAGCGACTGGAGGAAGTGGACAGTTTTAGATACTTGGGTGCAAATGTGGCAGGAAAAGGTGGAGTGAAGGTGGAGGTAGAATGTAGATTGAGAGAAGCGAGTAAATGCCTTGGTGGATTGAAGGGTGTAATGAGGAATAGACATTTGGGAATGGATACTAAGAGGAGACTGTATGAAGGAGTGATTATGCCAACAGCACTGTATGGGGCAGAAACATGGAACATAAGAGAGGAAGGGAGAAGGAGTTTGAATGTGTTTGAGATGAGGTGTCTGAGAAGTATGATGGGGGTTACTAGGCTGGATAGAGTGAGAAATGAGGAGGTGAGGAGAAGAACGGGGGTGGAAAGGGAGTTGGGAGATAAGGTTGATGAAAAAGTATTAGGATGGTTTGGACACATGAAAAGAATGAGTGAAGAAAGACTAGTAAAAGAGGTATGGAAGGCAGATGTGGAGGGAGTGAACATGAGGGGACGTCCTAGGATGAGGTGGATGGATGGGGTGAAGGGGGCTTTGAGGAAGAGGGGAATGTCTGTTGAGGAAGGACGGGAGAGGACAGAAGACAGGGGTGAATGGAGAATGGTTGTATATGGATGATGTTGTGATGCATGAGGTGGAATGGGCGGGGGGATGGGGGGTGAGGTAGTATGTGTGAGCAAAATTTGACGCAGCCCGAAGGGATTTCTCCCCGTCTTCTCCTTTTATGCATGGGGGGACGGAGAGGGGGGGTCGCCGATTTAATGAAGCGGCCTTGCTGTGGATTTGCTGTGTCTTGCGACACTGCTTCTGACACAGGGCAGTGGAGAAGGTGCAGGGATGACCCGTCATCCAGGAGGTGCTAAGATAAGAGGGAGGGTGGAAGGGTGTGGAGTGTATTCAGGGATGGAATGGGTGGGAATATTTTTATGCCTTTTCCTTTTTGGCTATATGTATGTATGTATGTATGTATATATATATATATATATATATATGTATAATATATATATAATATATATATATATATATAATATATATATAATATATATAATATATATATATATATATATATAATGGATGTATGTATGTGTGTGTGTATATATGTATATATATATATATACATATATGTGAGTATATATGTATATATATATGTATAAATATATATATATATATATATGTGAGTATATATGTATACATATATATATATATATATATATATATATACTGTATATGTGTGTGTGTGTGTGTATATACACACACCTAACCGTGACCTTGTCCAATTCGTAGATAAATGGAAATACGTCCGGAACAAAAAGCAGAGTTTTAGAGCCTTTCAGAGAGAGATATAGATAGAGAGTCATAGCTGATTTTTGCAAAAGGCATTTACACAGCAAAACGGCCGAGGGTTTCCCGACGTCCTGCTCTTGCGCGGTAGGCTTTGTGTTTCTGTGTTGTATTTTCCCGTGATTGAGGGAGCTTCCCAGAAATCGACGAAATAACTTGGCGACATCTAGAGTGAATGGTAAATGAACACCAAGTACGGAAGGAGTTAAGGACGATGATCTCACTCTCTCCCACTCCTACTGTGTCCTGCCCTCATTTGATTAAATTTGTGTGGCGTCAACAGAATCTAAAAAAGAGTCGTTGTAGGAGTCGTTGTAGGAAAGGGATTAATCCTTTGACCACTTCTACATTGACTTCTTCCCTCAGATAAACAAAATTATCTGGTATTTGCCCCCAGTAAATACTTTGAAGTGCTTTATCCTTGTAAAGAGGTTACCATATGTTGGTTAACAATACCATATAATTTCATTACCAGCAATCATCCCACGCCGCTCCCTGTCCAAGCAATAATGAAAACAGTGATCATAGTGTGACTCACTATGGTCTGGGAACACGTAATAGATTCGTGATCGCCAGCCATTACCTAGCCGTATGAGAATTCGGAGCTGATGGGGTCTGATATGTGAATAATGCTGTGACTTTATGGAACCCATCCACGGCACAATCTGGTCTTGAGGCCGCCCGAAATATCTGGTCGGATTCGACCAAGTTGCATCGTGCATGTCGGTCGGACCAATCAAAATCAGTACATACGCGATCCGACCAAATATGTCTGGCGGACTAGATCGAACCGTGGATGGGGGTCCTTACATACTACATATCCATCACATGCTCAAGCTTACAGTAACTGCTCGCAGTATTAATGGAATCTTTTCACGCTGTGAGAGGGGGTCACAAGCTCGGTACCACGGGTGGGCAGCCCCCGAAGCTAACCACTACACCAGCAAGCCGTGAGCATGAAGATAAGCGATGATGGTAATGGTAGAACTAAGTAATGAAATCCTAGTTCTAAGTATCAAAGGAGATAAAGAACTCTTAGAGAAATTGAAGAAGATTTGATGGGGAAGGTAAAAGAAATATTGAAAAGAGGCGGATGATAGAGGTATTAAAGTCAAGAGTGGATAAGCATTTGTTTATAGGTAGAGGCTAGTCCTCCATCTTAAAATAGAAATATGTAACTCTGAACCGTAAGGGTTTTACCAAATCCTGGTAGTAAGCAGCCAATATACCTAGATGAGGTTTCCAGTTGTTTGTTGTTTCGTTGTTGTTGTTGTTATTATTGTTGCTGGGTTGTCAGTAGGTAATGATACCTGGGGTAAGGAAGGAAACAATCACTATCTCGGGCCCTCCACCCCTGATATGTTGTGTTTGTATCTATGTTTTATCAGTGCTGCGCAGTTGTGAATGATTGTATGTGAAACAGCCTGAAGAACTAGGTATACGTCGGCTCTTCTACTGCCTAATCTGTATTGGTATGATCTCCGTCCGTTCTGTTTAGTTTGGTTTCTGAGTGATGGTGGTGGGAACAGTAGTAAAAATGAGAGAGAGAGAGAGAGAGAGAGAGAGAGAGAGAGAGAGAGAGAGAGAGAGAGAGAGAACCAGGGCAGTGACATAAGTGCAAGTCGCATTGTTCCACATTTTCACAGTTTTCGAAGTTCATATGGTGTGGGTGGATTTCGTACACCACAAAGCAAATATAGCAACGACGATGATTTCAAATTTCTCCCATCCATCTCTCAACCACGGCAACATTGTCTGCTCGAGAGAAAGATGGCTTATGCAATGGCTTGGAAAAAAAGATCGGAAAAGAGAGATGAATATATATATATATATATATATATATATATATATATATATATGTATATATATATATATATATATATATATATATATATATATATATATATATATATATATATATATATATATATATATGTATATATCACCAGGATC
Organism: Oratosquilla oratoria; assembly: GCF_046742065.1. Classification (NCBI taxonomy): domain Eukaryota; kingdom Metazoa; phylum Arthropoda; class Malacostraca; order Stomatopoda; family Squillidae; genus Oratosquilla; species Oratosquilla oratoria. Next base: position 83,236,734 of record NC_134782.1, on the reverse strand, counting down.
AAGTCAGCAAATCATGGAAACGGATTAAATTCTCGTAACTTGTGATTAAAGAGTGCCGGAGGAAAGAACCTTTCGAACCTTTGGGGTCATTTTAGCCCCAGGTGGGAACAAAATGGAATATAATTTTGGAAATAAAGCTAAGCTCATCTCGTCTCGGCCTCCTGTATCTTCCACCATCCCTCAAACAATATTTGTAACCACCTTGGCGTGTGGCCTAGATTAATTCAAATATATGCACAGTTGAATTAGACCAGATTTCCGTTCATGTCAGGGTTGAAACGATTTAATTGTAGTTTGTCGAGACATATTGCGTGCGTATGAATAGAGGATTGTGTGCTTAAAATGAGCGTGTTTCAATTTTATCCCTGGTGAGGGTAAGATTCTATTTTTCTTAATAATTGTGAAGAGTGAAATAAAGTGTCATTAAAGCAATTCTTCACTTTTAACAAAACGCCAGAATCAACTTTGTGTGTCTGCCTGTAGGTTTGTGCATGAAAGTGCAAGTGTATACATGTGTGTGTATATGTATGTATATATGTATATGTATATATATATATATGTATATATATATGTATATATATATATATATATATATATATGTATGAATATATAAATGTATGTATATATATATATATGTATATATATATATATATATGTATATATATATATATATATACATATATACATACATACATATACCAAGGCTTTTTTTTTTCCTTACAAGGGAGGTAGCCAAAAAGGAAAAGGCATAAAAACATTCCCACCCATTCCATCCCTGAATACACTCCACACCCCTCCACCCTCCCTCTTATCTTAGCACCTCCTGGATGACGGGTCATCCCTGCACCTTGTCCACTGCCCTGGGTCAGAAGCAGTGTCGCAAGACACAGCACATCTACAGCAAGGCCGCTTCATTAAATCGGCGACCCCCCCTCTCCGTCCCCCCATGCATAAAAGGAGAAGACGGAGAGAAATCCCTTCGGGCTGCGTCAAATTTTGCTCACACATACTACCTCACCCCCATCCCCCCGCCCATTCCACCTCATGCATCACAACATCATCCATATACAACCATTCTCCATTCACCCCTGTCTTCTGTCCTCTCCCGTCCTTCCTCAACAGACATTCCCCTCTTCCTCAAAGCCCCCTTCACCCAATCCATCCACCTCATCCTAGGACGTCCCCTCATGTTCAATCCCTCCACATCTGCCTTCCATACCTCTTTTACTAGTCTTTCTTCACTCATTCTTTTCATGTGTCCAAACCATCCTAATACTTTTTCATCAACCTTATCTCCCAACTCCCTTTCCACCCCCGTTCTTCTCCTCACCTCCTCATTTCTCACTCTATCCAGCCTAGTAACCCCCATCATACTTCTCAGACACTTCATCTCAAACACATTCATACTCATTCTCTCTTCCTCTCTTATGTTCCATGTTTCTGCCCCATACAGTGCTGTTGGCACAATCACTCCTTCATACAGTCTCCTCTTAGCATCCATTCCCAAATGTCTATCCCTCATTACACTCTTCAATCCACCAAGGCAATTACTCGCTTCTCCCAATCTACATTCTACCTCCACCTTCACTCCGCCTTTTCCTGCCACATTTGCACCCAAGTATCTAAAACTATCCACTTCCTCCAGTCGCTCTCCCTTAATGCTCACTTCCAGTCTACTGTCACTTTCACCCCTTGTACATCTCATCACCTTACTTTTACCCACATTTACCTTTAGCTTTCTTCTATCACATACTCTCCCAAACTCTGTCACCAGCTTCCTCAATCCCTCCTCCGATCCTGCCACAAGCGCAGTGTCGTCAGCAAACAACAGCTGGCTCACCTCCCACTTTTCTCCATTTTCTTTAACCATCTTCAATCCCTGACCTACTACCCTTGCATTTACCTCTCGCACTACCTCATCCATGTATAAGTTGAACAGCCAGGGCGACATAACGCATCCTTGACGAAGTTTCACCTTTACCTCGAACCACTCACTCTCTCCATTTCTAATCCTAACACAAGCTCTACTACTCTCATAAAAACTCTTGACAGCTCCTAGAAGCTTTCCTCCTATCCCATATATCTGCATAACCTCCCACAGCGCCTTTCTGTCTACCCTATCGTAAGCCTTTTCCAGATCCATAAAAGCCCAAAAAACATCCTTCCCCTTTCCTATAGCTTTCTCACATATTTGTCTTACCACAAAGATCTGACCTACACAACCTCTACCTGTCCTAAATCCACACTGTTCCTCACCAATTACTCCCTCTGTTCCTCTCCTAATCCTCTCAATCAAGATCCTCCCATAAGCCTTCCCAACTACACTTAACAAGCTAATCCCTCTGAAACTACTACATTCACACTTGTCCCCTTTTCCCTTGTAAAGCGGAACTATACAGGCACTCCTCCAGTCCTCCGGCACTCTACCTTCTCTCCAGCAAACATTAAATAACCTCACCAGCCAGTCCATCATCACTGTACCTCCTTTTTTAGACATTCTGCATGGCATCCATCCAGACCAGGTGCCTTACCTGTTTTCATCATCTTAACAACTGCCTTCACTTCATCCTTCCTTATTTCTCCTCCATTTTCCTCACTCATCACGGTCATTTTCTTAGCATTTCCCACTGCTGCTATCTTTCCCTCCCTATCCTCCTTCACATTTAGCAACTCCCTAAAATATTCTGCCCATCTTCCCCTTACTGCCTTCTCTTCCATTATCATCTCTCCATCTGCACCTTTTACCTTTTCTTCTCTACTTGATTCGCCTCCTCTTCCTCTCTTAATTTCTTTCCAAAACATCTTTTTATTACTTTCAAATTTTTCTGTCATACTCTTACCCCATTTCACATCTGCTCTCCTCTTTGCCTCCTTTATCTTTTGCTTTACTTCTCTTTTCTTTTCTTTGTACTTCTCATATGACTCCCTCGTCCTATTTTGTAAACAATCTGTGAAAGCTCGCTTCTTCTCTTCTACAACCTTCTTTGTTTCCTCATCCCACCATTCACTACCCTTCCTTCTATTTCCTCCTGTCCTTCTTGTTCCACACACCATCTTTGCACACTTTGCGACTCCCTCCTTGAACCATCCCCATTCCTCCTCCACACCTACCTCTACTCTATCCTTCACTCCCTCCCACTCCTCCTTCAGCTTCTTCTTGTACTCCTTCTCCTTTTCCTTTTCATTTAAAGAGTTCACTCTAAGCACCTCCCTACCTTTTGCCCCTTTCCTCTTCCTCCATCTATCCTCCACTCTCAACTTACCTTCCACCAAAGAATGATCTGATATTCCCCCACCCTCTCCCCTTAGCACATGTACATCCTTAACTCTTCCTATCATAGTCCTATTTACCACTACATAGTCCATTAACGCTCTATCTACCACCCTTCCATCCACCACCGTCTCCCATGTGTACTTATGCTTGACTTTCTTCCGAAACACTGTATTTGCTATCATCAACTCTCTTTCTAGACACATTTCCACCATCAACTCTCCACTACGATTCTTTCCTGGAACTCCACATTTCCCAACCACTCCATCAATTGGATCATTTCCTACCCTAGCATTAAGGTCTCCCAGTACTATTACATTGATATTTCTCCCTAAATCCTCCATGCACTCATTCAAATCTATCCAAAAAGCCTCCCTTTCTTCTACGCTCTTCTCACTGCCAGGCCCATTTGCCCTTACAAAAACCCACATCTCCTTTCCAAGTTTCACCTTCATTCACATTATCCTTGAGGAAACCTCCTTCCACTCCACTACACGTTTACTATCTCTTCACTTACTAGTATAGCCACCCCTTCCTTCCCTCGCCCTCTCTTCACTCCTGATAACCTCCCACTTACACTCCCAAAACTTACCCTCGCCCTTCCCTTTCAGCTTAGTTTCACTCAAAACCAACACATCCATCTCCCTAAATCCTCTATGCACTCATTCAAATCTATCCAAAAAGCCTCCTTTTCTTCTACGCTCTTCTCACTGCCAGGCCCATATGCACTTACAAAGACCCACATTTCCTTTCCCAGTTTCACCTTCACCCACATTATCCTTGAGGAAACCTCCTTCCTACCTATCTCTTCACTTACTATATATATATATATATATATATATATATATATACATATATATATATATATATATATATATTTATATATATGTATAATATTTATGTAGATATATGTATATATATATATAGTATATATATATTTATATATGTATATATATATATGTTTATATATATATACATACAACAAAGTTATGTCGTAGCACATTTGTAAAATAATACTGGTGACCCACTTTCGGAGAAGAATAAGCGAAGATATAGAGATCTGTATATTTCGATCACTAATCACTCATATCTGCTGAAGAGGATCACAGTAAGTGATCGAAATATACAGATCTCTATATCTTCGCTTATTCTTCTCTGAAAGTGGGTCACCAGTATTATATATACATACATATATATATATATATATATGTATATATATATGTATTTATATATATATATATTTATATATATGTATATATATGTATGTATATATATATATGTATGTATATATATATGTATATATATATTATATATATATATATATATGTATATATATATGTATATATAGTATATATATATATATATATATATTATATATATATATGCGTATGTGTGTGTGTGCGTGCGTACGTATAGGAAAGATAATTGTCCAAAGATTTAAGTGGAGGATGAGCGATAAATCTCGAGCGATGATGGAAAAAGTTTCCGCTGTAATCATTGTTAGAAATATAAAATGTGGGAAAAGAGTCGGAAAAGAGAGTGAACGAGGCCAGCTGGGAAAAATGCTGTGGGGAGAGAAATTCGTTTGGCAGAGGTTGAAGGGGAAGGTGGAATGGTGGGAGTCTGATATGAAGAAGAGTAAGGGAAAAGTTCTCGGTAAATAGGTTTTGTCCATAAGAAAGCCACAAGAACTCATGAATGAATATAAGAAGTTTTCGGTAAATAGGTTTTGTCCATAACAAAGCCACAAAAACACATGAATGAATACATCCAGGGTATCAAGAGAGTGAGAGAGAGACCGAAAAAGGTAAAAATATAGGAAAAACAAAACAGAAACTTGGCGAGGGAGGACAGCAGATAAGAAATGGACAACAAAGGGCTGTAACCGGAGGTTGAGGAATTTGGCAGGTATTGTGGATTATACCGCACTGCTAGGTTCTTCATCGCACATGGAACTCTCTCGACTTTTCTCTCCTTTTCGAAACTGATTGTTTACACGATGATAACGGAGACTTCGCCAACTAGACAAGATCATCATATCAAAACAGCAGGGTAAGACTCGTAGTGATGCATTTAAATTGGACAAACTTAGATTTATAAGGCAAATAGGCAAGAACTGGTTTACCAGTAGAGTGGTTAGTAAAAGGAATAGACTTTGTAACCATGTAGTAGTGAGCGCTGAAAATATTAGTTGTTTTAAGAGAAAGTTAAATATCTCTATGGGTCGGGATGATTGTTGATAATGAACACAGAACTGCCTAGTGTAGACCTTATGGTATCTTGTAGTATCGTTCTTAATTCTCATGATTTTATGTTCTTATAAATAATTCTTTTGGCTTTAGTAGCAACCCGTCAAAAAACACAGGTAACCCAAGGAAGAAAGCAACTTTCCTCTGTTACACACACAGTCACATTTTTTTCTTTTGTGATATAATACTGACCCTTCAGGGAATAAATGAAATGGCACACAAAACAAAAGTCCCCACTATCCTTTTTATTAACCTTTCATACCGCCCCCGACCCCGTGAAAGAAAAGACACAAACTCGAAGGTACTTTTTCATATATCTATTTTTCATTTTTTTTTAGATCGACCACCCAGGAGAAAAAGGGAAAGAGGGTAAAACAGGATATATATATATATATTGGTGTTAGTTGTGATATATATATATATATATATATATATATATATATATATGCGTGTGTGTGTGTGTATAATTTATATATTATATATATATATATATATATATATGTATATGTATATTATATATATATGCGTGTATATATAATATATATATATATACATATATATACATATATATATGTATATGTATATGTATATAATATATATATATGTATATGTATTTGTATATAATATATATGTATATATATATGTATATATCTTTATATATATATATATATATATATATATATATATATATATGTGTGTGTGTGTGTGTGTGTGTGTGTGTGTGTGTGTGTGTGTGTGTGTGTGTGTGTGTGTCCAATCATCCATTTTGAGATCATACTCTAACTGATCCACTGAGGGATTTTTGATGAAAGTTTCTATATTGAAAGGCATGGTTAGTTTATATACACGAGAATTCCACTCCAGGGATATTAGTATAAATCAATTCTTGGACTTCACACACGAAAAATTGACTAAAGCCCTGTTCGGGGGAGTGAAATCTATGGTGGGTCTCTATAAGAACCCGGTCTATGAACATTTATTCTATAGACGGTGTGTATACTATGGTTCAGCGCTCAGACTATACGCCCGTAACTTACGTATAGTCTACTTCGAGGTTTCCCGATAGGAAAGAGGATAGCTCACACATAGACTGTCGCTGAGTCAGAATATGGCTAACTAATGGTCTGAATCTTAGAATACACGGCTTACTCTGCAGGTATAGTTAACTTTCGAAGCTGTGGGGGGGTAGTATAAATCTCCTAGGCACAGTTACTGAGGAAAGGTCACTATAACGGGGTCCTACCTATTGTTCGACGTTAGGGCTATAGCAAGTGGGTAGTTTAGGAAGATCGCTAGTTAACTCGGGAGGAGGTGGTAGTTGAATACCGGTAAATTACATGGGTGAGTTACTGCGAACTTATTGAATAGAGGTTCTCCTTTGGAACCGGTGGAATATGTCGGACATATGAATGTCGGGGTCTCACACACTTCGAATAATCGATACCTTAAAGTTTTGTATCCTATCATCTAACCTAACGTATTGATAATTAAGCACAAATCGAACACTTATCAATTTACATCCTATCATCTAACCTAACGTAATATTGAAAATTTAAATACAGCATAAATAATTCAGTGACAGTGAGTGTATGGTAATGAAGAAAGTGACAATCGCACGTGTTACTGATAATTGACCTACAGGTCACTAATCTATTCCATGTAAATATAGAATAACATATCCCTTGGCAGGCCCCCAATTGTCATGGGTTGCTTGCTTGGTTTGGCCTTAGTTAACGTAATGAGAGGAACTTCAGTCAAATTTGGGGTACGTCGAGTTCCAGTTGGGAAGCAAACCCACAACAATAACGTGGAACGTATAGGTAAAATATGTTCCGAGGAAAAGCTCTATTTGAGACTTAATTAACTATATTTACACATAAAGAAAAAAATAAAGTTTCACTGATTAACATTTACGAATATAAACTCAACGTACACTGGGACATTTAACATAGACAAATACATATAAGACAAATAACAGAAGTTCAATACATAGAAAAAACACATAACATAAAGATATACAAGTCCAAGAATTTGGCCTACTAAATACTTGCGAACAAAACAGCAATGCACCAATATACAGCGTCGAAGAGGTGAGACCTAGGGTTGTGTGAGAGTGTGTGACGGGTGGACAACCGGGGGGCTCTTTTTATACCCGAGGAAGGCGGGGCCAAAGTTTGGCAGGGTTCGAATCCCCAACGTTGTCACGACGTATATTGGCCATGAGTCCTGTTCGAAACCTTAAGTAGTAGGCGGGCGATTTAAAAGTGGTTTGATATATATATATATATATATATATATATACATATATATACATATATATATATATATATATATATATATATATATAGGTGTGTGTGTGTGTGTGTGTGTGTGTGTGTGTGTGTGTGTGTGTGTGTGTGTGTACACACGTATATACCTATGTACGTATATACATACGCTGGGACATTGTGACAAGATGATGAAGGTGGAAAAAGAAGTCACGGGTCTAGTTCTGAGATTTTTGAGTTTATTCCTGACCGGTTTCGCTCTATGCTTCTTCATATATATATATATATATATATATATATATATATATATATATATATATATATATATATATATATATATATATATATATATATGCTAATAAGAACACGGGTACGTGTGTTCACTTATGCAAAGTAGACCACTTGGAAAAAGAAACTAACGAAGCAGAGCGCTTTCGTATATTACATCTTCAGTGCAACAAGTACATAGTGATAGGAATACATAGACATTATATACATGATACAAAGGAACCAGGACAGTTTTTGAATAAGCATACCGACCAATTACCCCCTAGAGAGCGAAAGGTCATTGTCAATTATCTTACGATGGTCGGGCGACATCAGGTCACAGTCGCCAAGGAGAGCGGAAGGTCATTGTCAATTATCTTACGATGGTCGGGCGACATCAGGTCACAGTCGCCAAAGAGAGCGGAAGGACTCCTTGGCGACTGTGACCTAATGTCGCCCGACCATCGTAAGATAATTGACAATGACCTTCCGCTCTCTAGGGGGTAATTGGTCGGTATGCTTATTCAAAAACTGTCCTGGTTCCTTTGTATCATGTATATAATGTCTATGTATTCCTATCACTATGTACTTGTTGCACTGAAGAT
>NC_134782.1:83215575-83223075 GCF_046742065.1 Oratosquilla oratoria | reverse complement strand
AGTTTTTATTTCTAGCAAAATAGTTCTTATTTGTAGCAAAATAGCACGTAAAACTTTGCTAGTTTTGTCTAAAATTCAACACTTTTCTTTCATTTGTAGGTAGCTATAAAAACTGAAAGTTATCATTTTAATCGGAAACCATATAGTTAAAAAACTATAGAATAGATAACAAAACAAAGTAATACTTAATAATTAAACATTGTTGCAAGAAATAATTAACATTTTATTTATATTTTCCGTTGTAAGCGACAATCTTCTATCTGAAAGAATCATTTTCATTTTTGAAAATGTCCGCTCAACTTCTACTAAAGTGACAGGAGCATACTTAAAGTATTTTTCTGATACGCACTCCATCGGATTGCTTCACTTTTGGCATTTTATAGCAGGTTCAAGCACTTGTGTAACTGGTAATGGCATGACCACAATAACAATGACTTGCACAATTCACGTGGAATGCAGATTAGGTACACACGTGACACATATTTATACATTGCTACAATGTATTATAATACATTACTATTATATGTAAACATAACCCATTTTTTACTTTTGTTGCTTATAATTTCATTAATTTGACAAAAACCCCACTTTTATCTTTTAATTATATTTCAAAAATTTCCTCAATTATATTTCTTACGTTTTCTTTAATAGGAAATTTAAAGAAAGTTGAAGTATGGCAAACTTAGTTATATCAATTATTTATTCAGCGTTACTTGATAATTAAATTATTATATGTTTAATTGTACAGATACGTATTACTTCTTTGTGCAGGTTTTATAGTCATTGCATAATGACTACTTTTTGCCTTTGTGTCTGGTCAAAATAGCATATATAGTAAAGTAGCATTTTTTGCAATAAATGCAAATTTTTATTTGCATTTATAGTCGTAATAGCAAAAATAGAATAAATGCTAAAAATCCGGGCTCTACTCATCACCCTTTCCACTCATTCCGTCATACATATTTCAATATACATATATGTATATATATATATATATATATATATATATATGTATATGTATTATATTTATATATATATATATATATATATATATATATGTGCGTGTGTGTATATATATATATACATACATATATATTTATATATATATATATGTATGTATATATATGTGCGTGTGTGTATATATATATATATATACATATACATATATACATATATATATATATATATATATACGCTGTGTGTGTGTGTGTGTGTGTGTGTGTGTGTGTGTGTGTGTGTGTGTGTGTGTATGTATATATATATTTGTATATATATATATATATATATATATTATATATATACAAATACACACACACACACACACACACACACACACACACACACACACACACACACACACACACACACACACACACACACACACACTCACGCACGCACACGCATAAATATATATATATATATATATATATATATATATATATATATATATATATATATATATATAGTGGTTACTTACGCATATATGTGTATATATATATGTATAATATATATATATATATATATATATATATATATACATACATACATCAACCACAATGCACTTTAATTCTAAGGCACCTAGGTGCATGCAGAAGTTGAAATGTAGTACTCCCGAGGACTCGAACTCATGCGGCGAGAACAACGTTACCAGTGCCGAGTGTCTAGACCAATACACCATCAAGAGAGATATAAGTTTAGCGCAATTTTTCTTATATATCTGTATGCTGGAGTTACACGTACACGAAAGTTTGCGTTCAACCCACGTCCACTATGATAGTACATTGGTAATGATACGAACGAGGGAAGGTATTTGTACAACACTGAATGGGTCCCACTGATTATTATAGATACATTTTAATCAACCACAATACACTTTAATTCAAAGCCATCTAGGCGCATGCAGAAATTGAAACGTAGTACGCCCGAGGACTCGAATTCATGCGGCGAGAACAACGTTACCAGTACCGAGTGACTAGACCAATACACCATCAAGAGAGATATAAGTTGAGCGTACTGTTTCTTATATATCTGTATGCTCGAGTTACATACACGAAAGTTTGCGTTCAACTCATCTCCACTATGATAGTACATTGGTAAGTATACGAACGTTCGGAACGCAGGAACGCTTTAAAAAATCTGGCGGTGCGTTCCTCTTACTTGTGTTCCTTTGAAAAAAAAACTTTTCGTTCCTGCATTCTTGCGTTCCTAAAAAGGTGGTGCGTACTTACGCAAGAACGGATGAACGCATTAAAGGAACACACCTGCCTACCTCTGCCAAATGCATAGCACTATCAGATGCGGAAGGGAGGGGATGAGGAGGAGGAGCTAAAAGCCCTTCCCCGAAAACAGATTTGTATGGAAATGATAATTGGTCATTGAAGTCAAATATCTCCCATTAAACGATATATTAATGGTCATCTTGCCTTGGGTACAGATGATGGATGGAAAGCGGGCCTTGTTATCTATCTCTTTTACCATTAAGTGTCAAGTAGGTGTCTGACCGCTGGAGAAAAAATATTAGATGATCTTTTGTTTCACTATAAGGTTTGGGTCCCTCGTTCGGAGGAAATGCTTATAACCTTCATTAAGTTAACACAAACCAATGAAGGAGCCTAATGAAGTTCAGAAATAGTTATATTTTGTTGTTGTAATACTAATATGATAATGAGTGTTTGTGTGTGTGTGTGTGTGTGTGTGTGTGTGTGTGTGTGTGTGTGTGTGTGTGTGTTTGTTTGTTTGTGTGTGTGCTGCTACTGACCATTTTTGTTAACGTGGCGAAGAATTCCTTTCGTCTAGATTCCTGAAGAACTGGTTTGGAGTTCTCCACTTTCTTTAAGCTACATTTTCAGGTCTTTTTTTATATTTTGTTTTTTTTTCTTTGTCGCATTTCGCCAAAATTTTTCATTCTACCGTTAGTGTTTACCACTGACAAACCAATGCCAACTTAGAATAAACAGAGGATAATAGGCACTCAAGTGCCCAAAATTGGGCACAGTGCCAAGCCTGATGTATTGCCTCAACGCATTACTCGACAACTGCGTGGCACCTTACTATAAAGAGAATATGAGTGTATGGGTTTAAGGAAATCTCTCTCTCTCTCTTTCTCTCTCTCTCTCTCTCTCTCTCTCTCTCTCTCTCTCTCTCTCTCTCTCCCCTTCGTTTTACTCTCTCTTTCTCTCTCGCTCTCTCTCGCTCCCTCTCTACACTTCCATCCTCAAACTATTCACCCTCATTCAACTTTTCTCTTTCTTTAATTTCACTATATATTTTCACTATATATTCTTTTCCATTAATATCTCGCCCCTTTCCTTTGTAACCACGTTTAATTAACCTCCTCTTCCTTCTCCTCCTCAACCTCCTCCTCCTTCACCCTTTCCTCCTCCTCTTCTATCACCCTCCTCCTTTGACTTGTTTCTCCTTCTCTGTCTGTTCTACAAAGTCATTTTTAGCTGGTACTGTTTCTCCTTCTCTGTCTCTTGTGCAAAGTCATTTTTAGCTGGTACTGTTTCCCCTCCTTCGTTCTTTATACTTCTCTCTTCTACAACTCCTTTTTTTCCTACTCCTCCTACTACTCCTTCTCCTCCTCCTCCTCCTCCTACTACTACTACTCCTCCTCCTCCTCCTCCTCCTCCTCCTCCTCCTCCTCCTCTTCTTCTTCTTCTTCCTCCTCCTCCTCCTCTTGTTCCTCCTCCTCCTCGTCCTCCTCCTCCTCCTCCTCCTCCTCCTCCTCCTCCTCCTCTTCTTCCTGCTCCACCTGCCGCCTTTGTGAGACCATCTTTCAGGGAAGTCGATTAACGTGAAGTTTCTGGCGCCACGACCTGGCCCTCCCGTCCAGCCTTTGTAATGGTGCCTCCTCCACCCTCCCCTGCTGACCCTCCTACCTTTGTGACGTCAGCTCAATGACCTGCTCGACAGCGACGAGGAGGAGGAGGAGGAGAAGGAGGAGGTGGTGGCTCTCGAGTGTGATGTGGTGTGGTGTCTCACAAGGAGGACATGGTGGAAGACGTCATGTCCTCTTGTTCCACTTGCCGCCTACGCATCTTCGAGAACTCTGAGTGCACCGAAATTGGCTTTGTTCCTGCTGAAGGGTCGCATTGGATAATGAAATTATAGTGTACCAGGCATCGGAGGACCTTTGACATCAAGTGGCGAAGGAGAGACTGAAAGAAGATGCCAGAAAAGAGTAATGGCACTTGGCAACATTCTCTATTAGCGTGGACTCGAAAAAAAAGCATCACCATGATAATGACGGTATTGAATTTACAAATTATGTCCGACAATATTTCATCAGTTTTATCAATCACGCGTTTGCCGATCCGGCATAACGATTCGCGATATAACTTGACCCGTTCTGACCCGTCTTGACCCGTTCTGACCCCTGACCCAACTTGACCCGACCTAACCCAACTCAACTCGTCCCGACCCTCAGGGCCCTGCCCCTTCTCTCCGATAAGGTATCACCGCCCTGCCCTATCTTTCCTCCTCTCAGGACCGGTTTATCTTCTTCCCCACCTCCTCCCTCCTCCCCCCTCCATCCCCTTTCTCCCGTCTTCCTCTCACTTCCACTTATTTTCCCTCCTCCTCCTCCTCCTCCTCCTCCTCCTCCTCCTCCTCCTCCTTCTCCTCCTCCTCCTCTTCCTCCTCCTCACGAAGTGAAGATGACCACGGAGAGGAGCCGAAAAGCTGTAAGATGGATTTCCAAATTTCTGCAACATTGTTGGCAATGTGTGCACTGCTGCCTATTTTGCTGTTTTTTAATGCCGCCTTAATGGCAGAAGAATCATGAAGAGCCCCATGACAAGGAGGGAGGGGGGGGGGCATTTTTCTTGTGTGAGTACATAGAAGGCCCTGGCCGAGACATCGATGTCAGTCAATCAGGTAAGGCCCATTTCTCTTTCTTTCTCTCTCTCTCTTCGTATTTCAAGTTTTGGCTGTGTCTTTGGGCAGTTCGAGAAGTGGTTACGGTGTTTGCACTAAGATAGAACAGATCCCCATGCCACCGTGACCATGGTCCGAGCTGACTGAAAATGTGGCCGCAGCTCTTTTCTGCTACTCTTTCTACTTCTCTCACTGCCACTCTTCTTCTTCTTCTTTCCAGCCGCAGTTGTACTTTGAATATGCTCGCGGTGTAGATGACGCGGGTTCGACCGAATGAGATCTGGGGCCCTCTTTGCTGCGACTGTGTCAAGGGCTGACTTCGAGTGCGTCCGCGGCTACTCTTTCTCTATCGCTTTCTCTCTCACTCGCCGGAGCTCTGACTTGACTTGAGGCGCTGATGGAGGATAGGTGCCGGGCGATTCTATGTGGGCGGGGCAGGTGGGCTCGGCTCGAGTGAGCTAAACAAGGGGGGGGGAAACGGAGACAAGAGGAACGAAAGTTATTTCTGAAAGTGAAATCGGCACGATACAGACTGACCTACTTGTCCATACCACTCCTCTTGTTCTCCTTGCCTCCTCCCCCTCAACTGAAAACGAAGGGCCGAATAACTGTAGAAATAAAAAGCAACACGATCCCACTGCAAGCTTCATTGGTCAAAGATCTGATCTCGCAGCAGAAGTACGAATAACTAGGGAAATAAGGAAAACGCAACCGATTAAGAGAAGGAACGCGAAGCCCTACCCGAGGTGAGAAAAGGGCGATCAGTTATGTAACGGCTCGATGCCATTCGAGGAGAACAACGCGAACTATCTCTAGGAACACAGCTCGAGGCCACTTATGCAGAACATCGCTATGGATACCGTTACCATAAGCAGAAGTGCACTATACCATTACCAGAAGAACAGCGCTATACTATTACCTGGAGAACAACGCTATACCGTTACCTGAAGAACAGCGCCATGCCATTATCTGAAGAACAGAATAATTCTATTACCAAAAGAACAGCGTCATGCCAATAATAGCAGAACAGCACGATGTCATCAACATCAGAAAAAGAGCACAGTACTATTAACGAGAAGCAGAATGGCCCGTTCATACATCCGTTCATCGTCTGACCGGACGCTACTGCCCTAATCTGAATAAAATCTCCTGGTGACTTCGAGTTGGGTCCCTTGACTGCTGGAGACTTCCCTCAGCTGAATAAAACGTGCCTGGCCAGGTCGAGATGGATTTTTTTTTCTTCTTCTTCTTCCATTGAGGGGATCTAAAGTTTTCATATCTTCTGCAAAAACATTTGTTATTCCCTTTCGTGCCACATGGAACTTTTCTTTTTGTTCCTGTTGCTGCCAGGAGATTTTATTCATCTCCATGGCTCACGAACACACACGCGCACGCTCACAAACACTCCCACATACGTGCACGCGCACACCCACCCACAATCACACAGACAGTCACATTCACACATATACTCTCAACCACACCCTTACCTACACCCTCACCCACACTCTCACCCACACTCTCATCCACACTCACACTCTCAACCACATTCGCAAGTACACTCTCAACTACACTTGCAATCACGCCCTCAACCACAATCTCAACAATACTCTCAACGACACTCTCACCCACTCTCACCTTCGAGTCCGCTTCAGTGGCACAAGGCATCCAGTTCGAGCTGCAACGGCTACAGGTGACTAGCACTTGTTTTGGATGTTCGAACACGTAGGGCAAAGGTGACGGCATTGTCGCTTCTACTTATCTCCTGGTGTAAGAAGGCCTTTATTAACTTGTATTTAGATTTAAGGCGATATCGTGACGACATTTGGTGGAGCAGCACTGGGATCACTACTTCCTCTGACACACACACGCACACACACACACACACACACACACACACACACACACACACACACACACACACACACACACACACACACACACACACACACACACACACACACACACACACACACACACACACACGCGCACACACACACACACACACACACACACACACACACACACACACACACACACACACACACACACACACACACACACACACACACACACACACATGCACGCACACACACGTATATATGTATACATAGATGATGCAAAAATTCTGAGAAGAGCGAAGAACGGGGAGGACTGTCAGCTGCTGCAAAAATATTTGGACACTATATTCGCATAGAGTCAAGAATAGAAAAATAAATACAATACAAATAACGTACAGTGTTGAAAATGACTAATCGCTCAAAAAGACAATCTTTGAATTATTCCTTGGGAAGCGAATTCATTACGAAGGCAGATGAAGAGAAATATTTTGGGGTGTAGATTAAAGATAACCTGTCACCTCACAAACATATTAGTAAGATGGTGGAAGAGATATATGGGTTGCTCCAGAATACTGAGGTGGTTTTTCATTATACGAAGAAGGCAAAGGTGAGAAGCCTACGCCAGGAGGCGCTGAGTAGCTGCGGCCGAGGCCGTCACTTTTGCCCTATGTGTTTTGGCGACTTTTTTTTTTGGGGGGGGGGCAGGTAACAGTAACTTTTTGGGAATCCGATAGAAGTGCGGAATGAAGATATATATATATATATATATATATATATATATATA
>NC_134782.1:83185575-83188075 GCF_046742065.1 Oratosquilla oratoria | reverse complement strand
TTCACTTGGTCTTTGGATCACGTGTTGGACTCGTGATCGACAGCTATTTCCCTCCTGGAAGAGAGCTCAGAGCTCGTAGGTCCGATCTATGGGTAATGCTATGACCTTGCACACACACACACCCCAACTCCCCGCCCACGAGAGTTGGAGTAACACCCCTCAGCGCTGCGATACTGATATTATTTCAGCCCCGGGCGAGAGTCGAACCCGGACCTCCGTAGTGGCAGGCCAGAGTTCTAACCACAGCGCCATGAGAGGTGTGTATGCGTGTGTATGTGTGTGTGTGTGTGTGTGTGTGTGTGTGCGTGCGTGTGGGTGTGTGCACAAGATAGAGGTAAAGAGATGGAGGACTATATGAAGTGCTTTAGTGGGGAGTAAGCATTACTCTCAAACAGGACTTGAGGTTAGGGCTAACTTGAACCAGCAACACATGAGATAAGAAATATACATATATCTTTGTCACAAAACATTATGTCCGGATCCTGGATACACTGACCAGTTCACCACATCAACAACATCCTAAGTAGTTGAATTCGCCTTTTCACAGGCCTGAAGGCCTGCCCACACAAGCATCCAACAGTGTCTGCAGATAGACAAGCACGAAGAATACTCTGTCGGTTTGTCTCCTGCCGACGAAAACGACGAGCGAGCCCGGTACTGAGAGCAGTATTTTCGTTTGTGCCGTAGACACTGTAGGATGCTCATGTTTACGGGCTTCACGTTGGTATTCTTAAAAAAAAAAAAAAAAAAAAAAAAAAAAAAAAAAATCCCTTCCAAGGATTTACACAAGATTTATGTAAGTAAATAATTTTAAGAATACAACCGTAAGATTCTTATGGTGGTATTCTTAAAAAAAGTCCTTTCCAAGGATTTATGTAATATTTATATAAGGAAATATTTATATAAGGAAGTATTTTTTTTTAAGAATACCACCGTAAGATTCATACGGTGGTATTCTTAAAAAAATCTTTCCCTTCCAAGGATTTATGTAAGATTTATATAATGAAATATTTATATAAAGATTTTTTAAGAATACTACCATAATATTCTTAAGATGGTATTCTTAAAAAAATTCTTTCCATTCCAAGGATTTATATAAGATTATACAAAGATTTATATAAGGAAATATCTTTTTTAGAATACCACCGCCAGTCTCTTGGAGATCATTTGGTGACGATTGGGCTGTCCCTTGTCATTCCAGACAGCAGGGTAGGACTCGTATAAATGGGCCTGAATTGGACAAATTTATATTTAAGAAGGAAATAGGTAATAACTGGTTTACCAAGAGTTGTTAACGAATGGGATAAACTAGATAAACATGTAGGGAGTGCTGAAACTATTGGTTGCTTCAAGAGAAGATATCTTTATGGATGGGGGTGACAGGTGGTAATAGACATGGAATTGCTTAGTGTAGGCCTTATGGTCACTTGAAGTCTCCCCCATTCTTATGTTCTTGGTCAAAATTCTCAGCCTATTTTCTCGTGTATCCCGTACTTATGTCTTGTTCATTGGCGTCCCAAGGACCACCTCAGCATTGATTAAATTCACTAAATATCTACAAATTGCTATTAGCCTGTGGTCTTACTTGTGAAACTCTGCCTCGCCCCACGCCCAAGAGTGGAGCGGGACAGAGGAAGATTAGCTAGACGGACTTGTTTAGAGGCACAGATTCTTACAGATGGGCCCACAGGAATAGTTCCGGCCTTTTCCCCTCCTGTCGTTGTAATTTGTGTGCGCCGGTGGAGCAATCGGAAGCGTGCTGGTCTCGCAACTTCCTAGTCGTGGGTTCGAGTTCCATATTTTTCTCCTATTCGTAGCAGTGACTGTTCCCTGTCATCACAACAGTCCCTCAGGCGCATAATAGGTCAAAGGTAACGGTTTTGGTCGCAGCTACGCGCCTCCTGGCGTAGGTTCTTACCACTTTTTTATTTTATTTATTTATTCTTAATTAGTTAACTGATTGATTGATTTATTCATTTATTCATATATTCATTTACATATTTATTTTTATAATTTTAAGATGCTAGAATAGAGGAGTAACCTTCACCAAGGGGATTTTTTTTTCTACTTTATTCATCTATTTTTGATTAATCAATTAATTGATTTATATATTTATTTTTAGAATCTTTAAGATGCTAGAATGATGAGTAACCTTCACCAAGGGGAAAATTTAGGGCAAAACGGAATTATGTATCATTATATTTTCACATATGCATGTTTGATTATATAGTATGTTATGCATACGTATAGTATATGCATGCGTTATACGATGTATGTATAAATATATGTATAACCAGGAAGAATATTTTCTTGTAGACAGACGAGGTTAGATGAGATATCAGTTTCTGCATTGTTTAGTTTCTTTTTCCTACATCTCTAGTTTATATGAAAAGAATATAATTATTTTTTCCATATTTCTACTTAGTATATATATAAAAACTAAGCAATGTAGAAACAGCAGTCTCATTGTACCTCCTCTGTCGACAAGGAACTTTATACT
>NC_134782.1:83175575-83180575 GCF_046742065.1 Oratosquilla oratoria | reverse complement strand
GGATGAGGAAACAAAGAAGGTTGTAGAAGAGAAGAAGCGAGCTTTCACAGACTGGTTACAAAATAGGACGAGGGAGTCATATGAGAGGTACAAAGAAAAGAAAAGAGAAGTAAAACAAAAGGTAAAGAAGGCAAAAAGGAGAGGAGATGTGAAATGGGGTAAGAGTATGACAGAAAATTTTGAAAGTAATAAAAAGATGTTTTGGAAAGAAATTAAGAAAGGAAGAGGAGGCGAATCAAGTAGAGAAGAAAAGGTAAAAGGTGCAGATGGAGAGATGATAATGGAAGAGAAGGCAGTAAGGGGAAGATGGGCAAAATATTTTAGGGAGTTGCTAAATGTGAAGGAGGATAGGGAGGGAAAGATAGCTGCAGTGGGAAATGCGAAGAAAATGAGAGTGATGAGTGAGGAGAATGGAGGAGAAATAAGGAAGGATGAGGTGAAGGCACTTGTTAAGATGACAAAAGCAGGTAAGGCACATGGTCTGGATGGATGCCATGCAGAATGTCTGAAAAAGGGAGGTACAGTGATGGTGGACTGGCTGGTGAGGTTATTTAATGTTTGCTGGAGAGAGGGTAGAGTGCCGGAGGACTGGAGGAGTGCCTGTATAGTTCCTCTTTACAAGGGAAAAGGGGACAAGTGTGAATGTAGTAGTTTCAGAGGGATTAGCTTGTTAAGTATAGTTGGGAAGGCTTATGGGTGGATCTTGATTGAGAGGATTAGGAGAGGAACAGAGGGATTAATTGGTGAGGAACAGTGTGGATTTAGGACAGGTAGAGGTTGTGTAGATCAGATTTTTGTGGTAAGACAGATATGTGAGAAAGCTATAGGAAAGGGGAAGGATGTTTTTTGGGCTTTTATGGATCTGGAAAAGGCTTATGATAGGGTAGACAGGAAGGCACTGTGGGAGGTTATGCAGATATACGGGATAGGAGGAAAGCTTCTAGGAGCTGTCAAGAGTTTTTATGAGAGTAGTAGAGCTTGTGTCAGGATTAGAAATGGAGAGAGTGAGTGGTTCGAGGTAAAGGTGGGACTTCGTCAAGGATGCGTTATGTCGCCCTGGCTGTTCAACTTATACATGGATGGCGTAGTGCGAGAGGTAAATGCAAGGGTAGTGGGTCAGGGATTGGAGATGGTTAAAGAAAACGGAGAAAAGTGGGAGGTGAGCCAGTTGTTGTTTGCGGACGACACTGCGCTTGTGGCAGGATCGAAGGAGGGATTGAGGAAGTTGGTGGCAGAGTTTGGGAGAGTGTGTGATAGAAGAAAATTAAAGATAAATGTGGGTAAAAGTAAGGTGATGAGATGTACAAGTGGCAGTAGTCTGGAAGTGAGCATTAAGGGAGAGCGACTGGAGGAAGTGGATAGTTTTAGATACTTGGGTGCAAATGTGGCAGGAAAAGGTGGAGTGAAGGTGGAGGTAGAATGTAGATTGAGAGAAGCAAGTAAATGCCTTGTTGGATTAAAGAGTGTAATGAGGAATAGACATTTGGGAATGGATGCTAAGAGGAGACTGTATGAAGGAGTGATTGTGCCAACAGCACTGTATGGGGCAGAAACATGGAACATAAGAGAAGAAGAGAGAAGGAGTTTGAATGTGTTTGAGATGAGGTGTCTGAGAAGTATGATGGGGGTTACTAGGCTGGGTAGAGTGAGAAATGAGGAGGTGAGGAGGAGAACAGGGGTGGAAAGGGAGCTGGGAGATAGGGTTGATGAAAGAATATTAGGATGGTTTGGACACATGGAAAGAATGAATGAAGAAAGACTAGTAAAAGAAGTATGGAAGGCAGATGTGGAAGGAGTGAACATGAGGGGACGTCCTAGGATGAGATGGATGGATGGGGTGAAGGGGGCTTTGGGGAAGAGGGGAATGTCTGTTGAGGAAGGACGGGAGAGGACAGAAGACAGGGATGAATGGAGAATGGTTGTATATGGATGATGTTGTGATTGCATGAGGTGGAATAGGCAGGGGGATGAGGGGTGAGGTAGTATGTGTGAGCAAAATTTGACGCAGCCCGAAGGGATTTCTCCCTGTCTTCTCCTTTTATGCAATGGGGGGACGGAGAGGGGGCGGGTTCGCCGATTTAATGAAGCGGCCTTGCTGTGGATGTGCTGTGTCTTGCGACACTGCTTCTGACCCAGGGCAGTGGACAAGGTGCAGGGATGACCCGTCATCCAGGAGGTGCTAAGATAAGAGGGAGGGTGGAGGGGTGTGGAGTGTATTCAGGGATGGAATGGGTGGAAATGATTTTATGCCTTCCCCTTTTTGGCTACCTCCCTTGTAAGGGGGAAAAAGCCTTGGTATATGTATGTATGCATGTATATATATATATATATATATACATATACATATATATATATATATATATATATATATATATGCAAAGTAGACCATATATAAATTTCTGCATGGTATGTGTGGGTGGGTGTTTATGTATTTTTTTATCTTTATGGCTTAAATTCATAGATATTTTGGTCTCTCCTCCCCTCTTCTTCTTTCCTCTCCTTCTCCCTTTGCCTCTTTTCCTCCTCCACTTCTTCCTTTCCCATTCCCATTCCTCCTCTCATTCTCTCCTCTCCTTCCTTCTCTCTTTCCTTGGCACCCCCCTCCTCATCCTCATTCCTCCTTACTCCTATTCCTACTCCTTCTCATATATTTTTCCTTTTACTCCTTTCCTTTATTCCTCCTTCTTCTTTATTCCTCCTTCTCCCACTCCTATTCATACTCCTCATATTTTCCTCCAGCTTTTCTTCCTCCTCTTACCATCCTCCTCCTCCTCCTCCGCCTCCTATTCCTCGTATTCCTCCTCCTCCTCCTCCTCCTCCTCCTCCTCCTCCTCCTCCTCCTCCTCCTCCTCCTCCTCCTCCACCACCTTCTTCCTCTCCTAGGTAACTTCTAATCATCTGTTCCACCTAAGATGATTTCTTTGACCCCAAGTTTAGAGCTCTCTTCACCTCCTACACTCATTTTTATGTATTTATATTTATTCACTTATCTATTTATCCGTCCATCTATCTATCGATTTGTTTATTAATTTATTTCCTGGACTCGAGACCACCTTGTCCAGATTCCTGGCCTCGTTCCCGTTCCGTTTGCTGTCACGTTTTTTCCTTCCTCGTCCCCTCTTCCCTTCTCCCCTGTCCTGTCTCCCCTTTTCCCATCTCTCCTGTCCTCTCCCCTTTCCTCCTCGTTTCTCTCTTCTCCCCTTCACCTTCTTCCGTCTCCCCTCCTTTTTCTTTTCCCCTCTGCCTCCCCACCTCGTCCCTCTCCCCTCTCTCATCTCCCCTCTACCTTTTCCCCTCTCCCCTGACTCCTCTCCCCTCTCCATTCTCCCATCTCCGTTCTCCCCTGGCTCCTTTCCCCTCTCCCTTTTCCCCAGTCTCATCTCATTTCTCTCTTCTCCCCTTTCTCCTCCTCCCCTTTTCTCCTTTCCCTTCTCCCTTCTCTATTTTTTCTCCCATCTCCCACAAATTCTTTTACCCCTATCAACACTGTAGATCTCTGCAAAGCCATTGTGTAACTCCTTAAGAATCTATAGGGAAACCTGAGATGCCTGTAAGGACGGGATTGCCGTTGTTCATCTTGGTGAAGTCGACCTTACAGTCCCCATTACTCGACTTATTTAGTTACAGGGTCAAAAACTTTACTCAGGAACGCACGTAAGGGCTTCTTTAAACTAATTAAAGTTATTTAGGCCTAGCCAGGATAAACTCTTTGAGGAGAGAAATGCTGTTGTCGATTGATTAATTCATTTATTCGTTTATTTATATGTTTATTATTAACACTTGAACGTGAACGCAGGAATTTCTTTTATCTGGACAAAATCGGTTGGTGTTAGCTAGTACAAAGAGGACATATAGTAACAATGATGGTAATGGGGATTATGGTGATGGCTGGAGGTAGAATGGTGGTGAATGAAATGGATCTTGTTATTGCGGACTGTAGTTTACCAGCGCTTCTACCCGTGTGGACAATCTCACGCCGCCGTTATGGTTTGGATAGTCGTCCTGTTTTCTGTAGGAAGTTGTGGAGGAATGAGTTCTGTTTGTATATGTGGCTGTTTGATTTTTTTATTGGCTTACTCGAGGAAGGAATCAATAAGGTTATGGAGGTGTATGTACGGAGAAGGGAAAAAGCCTGTGGGAAAGAGTCACTATGCTGTAGATTAGGCACTACCAATTATTCATAGTCTAAGAAGCTATCTGATTTGCACAAGGAATAATCGATGCATGTGTAGGTTTTTTTTTTTGTATGTGAAAGGCTTTAGGCTGTTTTATGTTCTATAATGACAGTGATTAATTATGAGGAAGGATGTGGTGAATGAAATGGTTGTGGTGGCGTCTTCTCAAAAGAGGAGTCTTGCATTGAAGTCTCCTGGCAGAAGACATAGGGCGGAGGTACAGTAGTTGGCTAAGGAAGTCTGGTAGCATTTACAAAGTAATTATTTCTAATGGAGGAGGTATAAGGAACTGGTGGTTCGTAGGCGATGTAGGATTTTTTTTTTTTTTTTTTTTTTTTTTGTGCAGTGGCCTGGGTAGAAGTGAATGTTGGGGATAGCGATGAAATATCTAAATGGATTGAGTAGGGAGAGGGGGATAAGTATATATTATAACCTTTTAAATTGACTACATCTGCTGTGTTTCTTGTTAGCAGATGCAGTCAGGTTTGCATACGGAGCGGTAGTTTCACTATACAGAGAGAGTGCCACGAAAATGAATAAGAAAAAGTGTCACCCGGTACTGAATGGGTCACGCATTTTCTTACTTGTTGATGTAGGATGTAAGTGATCCGTAGTGAACCAATGGAAACGCAATAATTACGAAAATTAGATAATGGGACCTATTATCTCCACAGAACAACTTTAAATGTCTTTGTGATTTATGTACCAATTTCGTGTGATTTAAGTGAGGTACTTGGCTGTTAGCGCAAAACCAATATAAGATTAGTAAACGACAGCAAACGATCTATATCTGTTTTTGGTGAATGTATGACCAGTGGGTATTGT
>NC_134782.1:83150575-83155575 GCF_046742065.1 Oratosquilla oratoria | reverse complement strand
CTCTCTCTCTCTCTCTCTCTCTCTCTCTCTCTCTCTCTCTCTCTCTCTCTCTCTCTCTCTCTCTCTCTCTCTCTCTCTCTCTCTCTCTCTCTCTCTCTCTATCTCTCGCTATCTTTCTCTCACCCTCCTTCCTTCCCTCCCTCCCTCTCACACTCTCTTACTTCCCGCAGTCTTCCTCCACGTTAATTGTAATGGAAAACCTAACGTGCATCCGGTGTGTCTGTCCTCGATTTGGAATTTGAAATGAAACGGTCTCCTCCTCCTCCTCCTCTTCCTCTTCCTCTTCCTCTTCCTCCATCCCGTCCTGGTTTTCTCCTATTCCTTTTCCTACCCCTGTTCCTCCTGTTCCTGTTTCTCTTCCTTCTGTTCTTCCTCCTCCTCCTCCTCCTCCTCTTCCTCCTCCTCTTCCTCTTCCTCTTCCTCCATCCCCTCCTGGTTTTCTCCTATTCCTTTTCCTACTCCTGTTCCTCCTGTTCCTGTTTCTCTTCCTTCTGTTCTTCCTCCTCCTCCTCTTCCATCTCCTCCTCCCGTCTTCTTCCTCTTCCCCCTCTTCCTCTCTTCCTCCTCCTCCTCTCCCTCCTCCTCCTTCTCTCCTCTCCTCCTCCTCCTCCTCCTCCTCTTCATCCTCCTCCTCCTCTTCCTCCTCCTTCTCCTCCTTCTCATGTTCCTCCTGTTCAGACAAGCATCTTCTCCAATCTCCCATCTGTAATGCCAGATGAAGCCTTTCACAGTGGTCCTGCACAATAAAAATATCACGAGTGCCCCTACAAGCACAAAAGCAACACAAAAACAATTAATCTCGTCAATGATGTGATGAGATTAACATTGAAATTTTATTCCTTTTATTTTTCTTTATATGTGTTTTTCATTATGGGCCTCCTTTTTGTGGACCCTGTTTGAGCTGCTGCATTTTAACCATGGTCCATTGTAAATCCGGCATTGGAAAAGACTCCGTGCTGCGGTCTTTCTGCCCTTGAGGTCCTAAGCACGTGCTTACTTTCCCTAATGGCTAATTCAAGCCTGTCCGAGTCATGCACCGTGATCCGTGCCTTCTGCAATGGTTTTTGTATGTTTCTTCTTCTTCGTTTTATTTTTATTCTTCTTCTTTTTCATCTTCTTTTTCTTCTTCTTCTTCTTCTAGTTTTGATGTGGGAGCATTGTAGCGTCACACTTTTGTTTCTAGTCACATGCTTCTTTCAGTTCATACTCCTCGCTATGTTTCAACATCATCAGCATCCTATCCTTATCAACTAGACGTACTGTAGTCGGTTAGATGTGTCCCCGTTTATTACCGCGAGTTGGGTTCCTTCCCTGCAGCACCAATAGTAGGTGTAACCCTTACTTCTGATCTCACCACTACTTGTGATCCTCATGCCAGAAAAAGCCGCTTATTCATTCTTATCCTCCTGATCTCCGCCAATAAAGGGGTATTTGATCGTCTCGAGAGAGGGAGAGAATATTTCAAGCATCCATCTACTGGGTATTGGATATTGGACAAAGTTATCGATCATTGTTTTTGGAGAGCATCCATTGACAACACTAAGGTCACTGACCTTGTCTTTGCTGTACGGCTGTGAGACATGGACATGAAATGCTGACTTGAGGAGGCGTCACGACGACTTTGGTCCGAAGTGCCTTCAGAGTATCATAGGGGTATCACTGGAATAACTATGTATCAAATTAGACTGTTGCGTGAGACACGGTCTAGGTTTGTTACCAGCATAATTCGTCAACGTCGAATCCGTCTATATGGGCACGTGGCACGTTTCCCTGATGTTGATCGCACCCACAGGGTTGTCTCCACAAGAGACAACCTTCGCAATCTTCGATGGAGAAGTCGGAGGGGACACCCACAGAGATGGTTGGGATGCGAAGGAAGGCTGAATAGGTGCTTGCCCAGAGAAAACGTGGAGCTTTGCAATAGCATGCGAGTGATACGACGTACCTCCGGTGTATACATTCTATTGATGAAGATGAACAGGCTTCCACGTGACTCACCTTTACGTCCTGTATTGATTACTCTGAAAACCTGCTTCACAGAAACCTTATGAAGGTGTATTTCCGCCGGTATTGATGCCACAAAATCTTAAAACAGATGTGCAATATTAGGGAATCTCTGGAGTGATATTTGGCACTCTTGAATGAGGTCATTTGGGGTCTTCGGAGGTCATCTGGTGATTTGTGGTTGTCAGCAGTATCGGCAATTTGTGCTCGACCATTCTTTGATTTTCACAAAACTTCAGTTTCTTTTTCTTTCTTTCTCCCTTTCTTTCCTTCTTTATAACACATTTACCCAAGTCTTCTTTCTCATTCGATTTCTCTCTCATTAAATTTGTGTTTTCTAGTTCCGCTCCTCCGCAGTTACCGCTGGCTGGCCGGAGATACTTCATCGGTTTGATGTTTTTCCATTTTCTGGTCCGGTGTGGACGGCGTTGTTTAATGATGATGTTAATGATATTGAAGGTAACAGCATGATGATAATGATGATGATTGTGATGATGATGATAATATTGACGACACTGATGACGATTATAATAATGATAATAGGTAGTAATGATGATGCTGATAGTGATGATGGTGGTGATATTGATGATATTGATGATGATTATGATAATGATAAGGGCAACAATGATAATAGTTATAGCAATAATGATAATGATAATGGTGGCAAAGATGATGATAGTTATGATAATATAATTAATCATCCAGCACCGTACATACAGCCAAGTATCGTAACCAAACTGAGCAAAATTTCTTTGTCAAACAGTCGATCGCCTTTGTTTCAGGTCTTCGTCCATTTCACATTTCACAAATCCACAAACGTATAAACGCACATTTAGAATTCATAAAGTTATAAATCATCGTCCATTCCTCTTTGATACCCTGTTGTACATGAAGAGTGTATATTCGAATGCCATGTCAAATAATCATATCCCATTTACACCAATGTTCCCCCTTCTTTTTTTTTTTTTTGCAACCTCTCTCTATGACCTCACCGTATAGCCGTTATCAAAATAATATATAAATATTTCTATTTACGTTTATTCCGAAATGCATGCAAACCGTTGTTACTGAAATGTAATGCGAGGATTGTAACAAGAATATTTGACGTCCAGCAATTAATTGTGAGTCTAACTTTTTAAAAAAGAATCTATGACTCTTGTATTTGATTAACTTCATGGGCTTTTAGTAGAAAGGCACTTATTTCAGTAACAACTGAATCCAGCTGATATGGTTTGTATTTTTTCTATCTGATTTTTTTTTACGCACTCTACAGTAGAGATTCCTATTGTCACGGCCCATGTCATTACAAACTCTGCCATTATTCTCTCCCCCCCTCTCTCTCTCTCACAGCCCCTCACACTCCCATGTGTGTGTGTGTGTGTGTGTGTGTGTGTGTGTGTGTGTGTGTGTGTGTGTGTGTGTGTGTGTGTGTGTGTGTGTGTGTGTGTGTGTGTGTGTGTGTGTGTGTGTGTGTGTGTGTGTGTGTGTGTGTGTGTGTGTGTGTGTGTGTGTGTTGGTTGGTTGGTTGGTTGGTTGGTTGGTTGCTCGCTTGTTTGCTCGCTCGCTCTTTATCTGTTTGTCTACCATCTCAGCCGGACAAAATTATTCAAGCTGTTTTAAAGCTCCCAGCCTCTTAATGTATTCATTCATCACAACGAAATGAGAGGAAATTAGACTAACAAGCCACACACTACATTCTGTTTTAGGTGATAAAACCAAGAGAGACGTAGCTTAGATATACAAAGAATAGAGTAAAAGAACGTCTACGTTGTATTTTGCACATGAAAACAACAGGAGCGGCGGGAACAATTATCTTATTGCTCCACGGTTTCAGCCACGCGAAGTCACTATTCCAACTCAAGCGCTGGTTGGCTGTCCAGTTCGTGCAGGCCGCGTAGTTAGTCTCTGCCCCGAGGTATCTACAAGGTTTGAACCTATAAGGCCCTGTTCACACTAGCGGGTTAAACAGGGCGGAAACTGTGGTGGTATCGCATAGTTAAGGAAAAATTGCGCGGTTGTGTATAAACACCTCCATTGACTTACGTTGTAATTGAACCACCGCGGTTGAAACCGCCAGTGTGAACAGGGCTAAGTTAGTAGCTGCACCTTCAGAGACGATCGCATGTGGGATGGGTCGAAGTTTTAACCATTTCGCAACAGGGTATAAAGAACAGCACTGCCAAGTATGGCAGGAGATAACAATTCCGAAGAAAAACAAGAATGCCGTATGTTGTAATATCCCTCGGTGCCTTTTTACTTATCCATGTGTCTTATTATGGAGCTGATCCTATAACATCGGGAATAGGATCAGCTCCACATAGACTTGCCAAAGTATTAGCAAAACCCTTTACGAAAACATTAAGTACCATCAGTGATGCACATCTTCAGAACTCATCTGATTTATCAAGTAGACTTAGAGATATGGACCTAACCTTCAAAGAACTAGCCAGCTTCGTTGATCAAGCCCTGTTTACAAATGTACCCACAAAAGAAGCGTTAAATGCAGTTAAAAAAGTTATAAGAGATCTGAATGAGAATGAGCTGCCAGTGACGAAGAGAGATTTCATCAATTTGGTTTCTCTACGTGTCAACTTCGGTCCCGTCATATTCAAAGGCGTAGAATATTTTCAGCATAATGGGTTAGCCATGGGGTCTCCCCTTAGTTCAGTAGTAGTATGTCTATATTTGGAAGAATTGGAAAGTACAAGCTACATCAAACTCATGGGTAAAGATACACATTGGTGGCGGTACGTGGATGATATTCAAGTAGTGGTACCCAAGTTCGTTAATTTGAGACAGAAAATAACCCAGTTGAAAAACGTAGAGCGAAAAATACAGTTTACGCTAGAAGAAATAAATTATGAAATTCCGTTCTTGGATACTGTAGTGATGAAAACAGGTAACGGAATAAAATTCAAAGTGTATATAAAATCAACAAACAAATAAGATTACATTCATTTTTATTCAGCTCACAATACAAGAATCAAATCTGGATG
>NC_134782.1:83143075-83145575 GCF_046742065.1 Oratosquilla oratoria | reverse complement strand
AGGTGCTGGACGAATAGCGGCAACGTTGCACACGGGATAGATGCAGAATTGAAGAAATTAATGTCATTTCTGGGTTTAGGATGAGCGTGGCGTCACATATACACAAGTCTAATGCACTTTTGTTGACGCAAATTGAAGGATCATAGTGCTGTGTAGGTCACTGTGTTTGAACAAAATTTATTTGACGTTCTCCTGGAGCCCCTATGGTCAATGTCTGCTTCTGCTAACGACAAATGGTCTTTATGCTAACAAACGGGAAGACTACGATCTGAAAGAGATCTCAACCTATTGAGACCTCTTTGACGACAGGAACAAAATTAATAGAGCAGGTTCCCGTAACAAAAATATTAAGTTGTGCGGACATTTTTATTAAGATGTAAGTTAACGTGCTTATGAAGACGACCAGTCTAGTGATATACATCTAGCAGTGATGCCTTTTTTCTTTAATAATATCTGAAACTATTAAACGTTATTAGTGACGTATTGTTTCTAGGAATTTAATCACTCACTAGATTTTGTATCCTGAATGCACTCATTATTCTAATGGATATCTGTTAAACCGTTTAATATTACATTTGTTTGAAGAACGATTTATATTGACTGATTGATGTACATCAGATTTGCAGTATAAAAATAATTACCAATATGCATACCATACAAACGAAAATGTCAGGCTTTTATGAAAAAATGCAGTAACGTTGATATGTCTATATAAAGATAATAATAACCAAAGCGACGACTACAATCGAAGTGAACATGTAAAATCTGTTGACGTGAGGGAAGGCGGGGTTTATGAGTGACGTCACATCGACTGTTGGAGGACTAAGTGACGTTCTATCGACATTTTAGGGGATTGGGGAGAGGTGGCCAAGTCTTCAGTAATGACAAGTTTTTCACCTGAAGCGCACTTTGTGAACTATATACTGTCAACCAAGTCAAGGTTTCTTTTAAATATTGGCGTCATTTATGGCTTTTGTACTGATTAGGGAGGGACGATTTTATGGAAAAGTCGTCGGTAACAGTGTAAATGTAACTACTTCAAAACAATTCACTCAAATGTTTGCACAGTTTCAGCACGCCAGTTAAACTTCTAGTTTGTGTGTTTTCGTGACAGTGGATCGTTCTATAAACTGGCTGGACTTTGCTTCATTCTAGCGTGACGGTCATTTGGCTCTCCACGAGTGCGCTGAATTCGTATTTCATCATTGTTTGCTTTCCTTTTTGAAACTACCCACCTGCCTTCTGTTCTTTCACATACTTCTCTTTCAATTCTTTACTCAAAGATGTATAAAATTTGAGTGTGTATATATGTGTGTGTGTGTGTGTGTGTGTGTGTGTGTGTGTGTGTGTGTTAAAATCAAAAGTCCTCACGAGATTGTTCGAAGTTGCCTGACCAAGCTAGACTCTTTGGCCTTTCTTGGGAGCTACCAGATGCCCCCCCCCCCTGCCAACAACACAACTCAAACTGAATAAAGCTGTATCATAAAAAAAATCATGAAATGGGCTGGGATAGAAAAGGAAACAACAGATAGGGCTGATGAAAGAGTATTAGGATGGTTCGGGCACATTGAAATAATGAGTGAAGAAATATTAGTAAGAGATGTATGGAAGGCGCAGGTGGAGGAAGTGAACTTGAGGGGACGACCGAGGGTTTGTTTGAATCATTTTATTACGCTCAAAGAGCGGCAAGCCTAGTACATAGGTAATTAGCTATTTACATGAGGATCGTGACTCATAGGGCACGCTGTTCGACTGAGGTGGCAATTCGTAGTTAAGTACAAAATTTCAGAGGTTGGGACACAGTGGTGGACACGGTATATAATCAGTGGTAATAACAGCATGTATAAAACAATCACAGTCAACAGTATATACAAAACAAAAGTATGTACAATATCACAGTTATGATATAAGAGACATTGACATAATTGAGACAGTCGTGGACAAGATCATACATGAGAATTATTACGTCGTACAGCGATAGTTAGCACCCACCAAAGTGTGGGTGACGTAAGAGTAGTGTTTCTAAATGGTTATCGGCAAGCAAGTATTTACATACATCAATGACAGACTCTCTATGGGGGATTAAATCTGTTACTGCAGGGCATTCAAGGCAATAATGCTGAAGGTTATTTGCATTGGGCAAGTCACACAGTTTACAGGAAGAAAATTGAGGCATGTCTCTTGTCTCGCTCACCTGCCACACTGGTCTGTAGCCTAATCTAAGTCGAGCAGATACGACATTATGTCTTCTAACTAAGAGTCCTCGGCGGCGATATTTGTGGGGGCGATTGGCAAAGTGATCATAGTGCTGAATGGTCACACTCGAAGGTCGTTCGATATTCCTACGGTGAACGATAGGCAAATGAGCTGCAGCACGTATTTTGCGTCTGTAGAATGAGAGGGAACCAGGTGAAGCGTCAGTTGCAGGTGAGGGCTGTTCGCAGGCTGCCTTGGCGAGTAGGTCCACTGTCTCGTTGCTAGTAATTCCTACGTGAGAAGG
>NC_134782.1:83130575-83138075 GCF_046742065.1 Oratosquilla oratoria | reverse complement strand
GACTCACGGGAGACGATACAAAACTTCAAGACTTTGAAGGGAACTGATAGCATCAGAGATGATGGATTTTAGCTGTCAGGACATAGATTAAATCTAAAAGGAGAATGAAATAAACCACGCAATTATTTAGTCAGTGAATGGAATAAACTTTCTACAGGGGTGATGAAGTGTAGTACAGTTCAAAGTTTTAAGATTCAGCTGAGCAAAAGCCAAAGCGATATGACGTCATGTCTGCTGGTTAGTCATTTTGTTTTTATATTTGTCTGTTTCTGTTTGGTTATATTATTTTTCTTTCCGCATTCAATCTCGCTATGAACCGAAAGGTCTCGTATCGGATTCATACTTTGCATTGTAATCCAGTATAAACCTTTGTAATCCATTGCAATCCATTGTAATCTATTGCACGACACGTTTAATCTTTGACCTTTACATAGATTTCCACCACAAGTGAATAGAATCCGTTGGCAGTACCCAGTATTAAAAGAAAAGTGCCACACTTTTCGGAAGTGGATCAGAAAAAAGGAAATCGTCTGTGTACATTAGAATACCTTTGTTTTCAACAAAACATTTATCTTGAATGCAAACCCTCCACCCTCACTCACTCACCCCCCACTGGGCCTAACGATCAAATACCATCAATCAAACTTTATGTGTAGTCGATGAGAGGAAGCTAAAGGTGCCTTAATTGAGGCTGTCTCAGCGAAGACCAGCCAAACTAAAGGGGTTATCACATTGGACTATTTTTCCTCCAACCTCCGATTAATCGGCGGTACCGTCCACCTCCATAATTTTTTTCACCGTAAAATTACAATGGTAAACCAATTCGTTTTTTCAACAAAATACAAATAATGTCATTTGATATGCTGGAGGATTTTTTTTTCCTCCAAGATATCAGATTCCTTCCCGAAAGCTGAAGACTGCAAATCTGCTTTAACAGTCGGAGGAAAACTAGCCCAGTGTGATAACGCCTGAAGTCTCTCAGTTAACCCCAGTACGACGCCACTCTCTTTTACTCAGTTGGGAAGATAACCTTTTCAAGAGGGATTAGGAGGAGAAGAAAGTGGGGAATGGAGAACAAGGAGAGGAGGGAGACATCAAAAAATGATGAGAGTAAACGTGAATAATGGAGGGAGGGCGGGAATGGGAGTAATCTTTATGGAGAATGGGCCGAGGGTGGGCAGGGGCTTTGTGGAGGAAAACAGGGGAGGAGGGGACACGAGAGCATTGTGGAGGATAGACAGGAAAAGAATGAACCATGGATTTTTTTTTTTTTTTTTTTTTTTTTTTTTTTTTTTTTTTTAAGCCGGGAGTAAGAAAAGCCATTGTGTATGTGAATGGAGAAGGGAATTAAGGGTTACTGTGGAGGGATAGGAGGAGGAGGAGGAGGAGTAGGTGTAGGAGGAGGAAGTCAGATTTAATCCCTTCGTTACTGCAGTAGTACGAAGTTGGGTCTGATTTTTTTTTTTTTTTTTTTTTTTTTTTTTTTTTTTTTTTTTTTTTGCGTTTTCATTCCAGCATCAAGCTTTGCAGGCTGATAGTTCGGGGTCTGTGCAGTAAACTCGTAGTATGTTGCTGTTGTTGTTACATAATGAGAGGTCATTATTATTTCATGACCTAATGATGCCTAAAGAAAGATATGAATGTACTTTATTATTATGTTTGTTCAAAACAAACAATTTGTGTTCCATAAGGAATTTGGCAAAATATATTTAACTGTACAGAGAAAATCCCTCTACCACCTCGATTTATGTATTCTTTATTCATTTATGTACTTATTTACTTACTTGTTATTTATTCATTCATTTATTATAATTTTTGTTAACCGAGTTCTATTGTAGAATAATAGTACGGTGATAGGTGTTGGGAGTGCCACAGGCTTGACTGAGAACTACCAACCAATAAAACTCCAGCTTGGCGCTTCACCTGAACTTACTCGTCAGATGACCCTTGTCCAACGCGCCGAGTTTCATGCTGACATGAAAATTTGCATAATACGCCCCCAGAATGCCAGATATGCTGTTGGACTATCCTGAGAGGGTGGGGCGGAGGTGGGGGTGGGGGTGGGTGCCACGAAGATGGCAACCATCAGAGTCTCACTGAGTATGAAAGGAAATAATGGAGGAAGGCTTTTGTTATCAAAGGGAGGGGCAGACTTAACAAAATATTCTAGCGGCAGGTAGAACAGTGTCACCTGGTAGGGAGGGGTCAAGAGCAGCTGTAGAACTGAATGAAAGAAAAAGGGGGGTTTACGCCTTCAACATGAAGGCCAGGCGACTTTATGCAGTTCAGAAGGCGGATTCTGAAGTCTTGAATGATCAAAACCCTCACCCTCTTCAGGTCAGAGTCTTTCCTTTGGCTGCATAAAATCATCTCTCTTAAGCCATCAGTTGCGTCACCGTGTTGAAGGAGATGATGTGGTGGACGGTACTGAGGAGAGAGTGGAAGGGGAAAGGAGAGGTGGGCAGATAAGAGGCTCGGCGACCCAAGTGCGGACCGAGGGCAATGTCGACGGCAGAACGATAACGGGAAGTGGGAAGGGAGGGAAGATTGAGAGGCAAACATTACCAGGGGATATGGGGTTCTTCCTGATAGGTAAACAGGGAAAAGGGAAAGGAGAGGGGGTACTGATGGCAAAGGGTATTTGAGACAGGTCAACAACAGCTTATGGAGGGGAATCGGGCATAACGCATGTAAACCTTTCAGGACTAGAAGCTCATCTAAACAGGTTACTAGGGTTTACTCTTTTAACCTCCTTCAACGCCATGTGTGTGTATGCAGGCATGTACTGTATGTAAGCCTATGTGATGACGGGGGTAAATGCGATGATGGAAGGCAGGGGTTTAGAGTAGAGGGAAGTGGGAGGTGAGCCAGTTGTTGTTTGCGGATGTCACTGTGGTTGTGGCAGAGTCGAAAGATAGACTGAAACATTTAGTGGTGGAGTTTAGAAAGTTGTGTAAGAGGAGAATGCTAAATTTCTATTTGGGCAAAAGTAAGGTGATGAGATGAACATGGGTATTCATTATGCTGGGTTGGAAGTAAGTTTAAAAGATGAAAGGTTTGAGGAAGTGAAGAATTTTAAGTATTTGGGGTCACATGTACTTGGGATTGGAGGAGCGGGGATGGATACGAGTTATAGAGAGGTGGAAGCAAGTAAATATTTAGAAAGAATGAAAAGAGATGTAATTATCTAGAGGGGAACGCGTATAAGGGAGTGATTGTGCCCAAGACACAATAGTGCAGAGACTTCGATTTAAAGATGGTAGAAAGGAAAAGCCTTAAACGTGTTTGAGATGAAGTATTTGAGAACTATGTTGGGTGTTACGAGGATGGGGAGAATGAGAAATATGGAGATGAGACGGAGAGTCAAGACGGAAAGAGAGGTCACGGATAGGGTTGATCAAAGAGTGATGTGATGGTCTGGGCATGTGGAAAGAATGAATGAGGAAAGACTAGTAAAAGAGTGTGGAAGGTAGAGGTGGATGGAGTGAACTTGGGGGATGATGATATGATGGGTGGATGCTTTGACTCGCACACTCCCCTCATAAGGGGAAAAAGAAATTTGATGCACACACACGCACACACAACACACACACATGTACATGTATGTATGTATATATATACATACATATATATATATATATATATATATATATATTAATCAGCTGCTGTGGCGTCTTCTATAGTCACCAGATGATTTTATCATGCGTCTAGGTGGAGGCGGGCCCTGGCCAGGAAGGGGGTCGAGACCCCCGCGATAAATTTTCGCATGCGTCAGGCTACGTCGGGTTCCCGGAGGTAAACCCTTCCGTGCCGGGTGGCATTTTCCCTCTTATTCTGATTGTCGTCAGACTATTTTATCCATCTCTGGAACACTCCTTCGGTTAGGGACCATTCACACGGGTCAAACGATTTGTCAAACGTGTTTGAAGTGATGTTTGACCGTGTGAATGGGGTATTTGGTTGTCAAACACTTTTGTCAAACGTGTTTGACAACTAAATACTCCATTCACAAAAGTGTTTGACAACCAAATACCCCATTCATATTATCAAACATCACTTCAAACACTTGATTGACGAACAGGGTTTGACAAACCGTTTGACCGTGTAATGGGTCCTTAAGCGCCTGCCAGTAACCCAGTGGATACCGTGATCGTTAGTTCGATTCCCGGAGTCCGCTGCGGCTTATGTCGCGAAGGTTCCTGACAGCCCTTACCAGGCAGGGAGGTGACCCAACATCGGCCTAAAAGATGCAGTGGCTTGCCGCAATTGACGGGGCTTTGATACACCAGGGGTTTCTCACTTCCCTCTCTGGGGGAATGGGATGGTGAGATTAGGTAAGTAAGCCTCTTGGCACTGAGACTTTTGATTAAATCAGGCTTGTATAATAAAATAAGATACAGTGAAAATAAAAAAATAAAATAAAATAAGGCGAATTAGAATAAGATAAAATAAAACAAAATAAAAAGTAAAATCAAAACTGGACGAAGATACGAAAAAACAAATGAAAAATGAAAGAAAAATGTTCAAAAACAAACTGAAAATAACATTCAATAAAACAGGAACAAATGAAAATATAAGATGAAATAAGCGAGAAGGAAATGAAAAACAGAGCGAAGAAAAATAAAACAAAATAACACAGACTCAAATGAAAAGTACGACCAACAGGTGCAAACAACAAAGGGTGTTTGACACCGTGCCTATCGATTCTCACAGTCGGCGTTCGAAAGCGTCAAAAATAGTGTAATTTCACATCAAAGTATAACGAAAAAAGGAGAAAAAAAGAAAAGTATTAACTTTGATGGTTGCGTCACTGAAAGAAAATACTTTTGGCCAAAATTTGAGTGGAAAACATGAACGGGAATTATATGGTTTGAAATTTCTCATACATACATACATACATACATATACCAAGGCTTTTTCCCCCTTCCAAGGGAGGTAGCCAAAAAGGGAAAGGCATAAAAACACTCCCACCCATTTCATCCCTAAATACACTCCACACCCCTCCCACCCTTCCTCTCATCTGAGCACCTCCTGGATGACGGGTCATCCCTGCACCCTGCCCACCGCCCTGGGTCAGAAGCAGTGTCGCAAGACACAGTACATCCACAGCGAGGCCGCTTCATTTAATCGGCGACCCCCCCCTCTCCGTCCCCCTTTGCATATAAGGCGAGGACGGGGAGAAATCCCTTCGGGCTGCGTCAAAATTTACTCACACATACTACCCCACCCCCCCACTTCCCCGCCCATTCCTCCTCATGCAGTCACAACATCATCC
This sequence comes from Oratosquilla oratoria, assembly GCF_046742065.1. NCBI lineage: Eukaryota > Metazoa > Arthropoda > Malacostraca > Stomatopoda > Squillidae > Oratosquilla > Oratosquilla oratoria. Next base: position 83,132,800 of record NC_134782.1, on the reverse strand, counting down.
ATATACAACCCTTCTCCACTCACCTCTGTCTTCCGTCCTCTCCCTTCCTTCCTCAACAGACATTCCCCTCTTCCCCAAAGCCCCCTTCACCCCATCCATCCACCTCATCCTAGGACGTCCCCTCATGTTCACTCCCTCCACATCTGCCTTCCATACTTCTTTTACTAGTCTTTCTTCACTCATTCTTTCCATGTGTCCAAACCATCCTAATATTCTTTCATCAACCCTATCTCCCAAATCCTTTTTCACCCCTGTTCTCCTCCTCACCTCCTCATTTCTCACTCTATCTAGCCTAGTAACCCCCACCATACTTCTCAGACACCTCATCTCAAACACATTCAAACTCCTTCTCTCTTCCTCTCTTATGTTCCACGTTTCTGCCCCATACAGTGCTGTTGGCACAATCACTCCTTCATACAGTCTCCTCTTCGCATCCATTCCCAAATGTCTATTCCTCATTACACTCTTTAAACCACCAAGGCATTTACTCGCTTCTCTCAATCTACATTCTACCTCCACCTTCACTCCACCTTTTCCTGCTACACTTGCACCCAAGTATCTAAAACTATCCACTTCCTCCAGTCGCTCTCCCTTAATGTTCACTTCCAGTCTACTGCCACTTTCACCCCTTGTACATCTCATCACCTTACTTTTACCCACATTTATCTTTAGCTTTCTTCTATCACATACTCTCCCAAACTCTGCCACCAGCTTCCTCAATCCCTCCTCTGACCCTGCCACAAGCGCAGTGTCGTCCGCAAACAACAGCTGGCTCACCTCCCACTTTTCTCCATTTTCTTTAACCATCTCCAATCCCTGACTCACTACCCTAGCATTCACCTCTCGCACCACCCCATCCATGTATAAGTTGAACAGCCAGGGCGACATAACGCATCCTTGACGAAGTCCCACCTTTACTTCAAACCACTCACTCTCTCCTTTTCTAATCCTAACACATGCTCTACTACTCTCATAAAAACTCTTGACAGCTCCCAAAAGCTTTCCTCCTATCCCATAAATCTGCATAACCTCCCACAGTGCCTTTCTGTCTACCCTATCATAAGCCTTTTCCAGATCCATGAAAGCCCAAAAAACATCCTTCCCCTTTCCTATAGCTTTCTCACATATCTGTCTTACCACAAAGATCTGATCTACACAACCTCTACCCGTCCTAAATCCACACTGTTCCTCACCAATTACTCCCTCTGTTCCTCTCCTAATCCTCTCAATTAAGATCCTCCCATAAGCCTTCCCTACTACACTCAACAGGCTAATCCTTCTGAAATTACTACATTCACACTTGTCCCCTTTTCCCTTGTAAAGAGGAACTATACAGGCACTACTCCAGTCCTCCGGTACTCTACCCTCTCTCCAGCAAACATTAAATAACCTCACCAACCAGTCCACCATCACTGCACCTCCCTTTTTCAGACATTCTGCATGACATCCATCCAGACCAGGTGCCTTACCTGCTTTCATCATCATCTTTACAGCTGCCTTCACCTCATCCTTCCTTATTTCTCCTCCATTCTCCTCACTCATCACTCTCATTTTCTTCGCATTTCCCACTGCAGCTATCTTTCCTTCCCTATCCTCCTTCACATTCAGCAACTCCCTAAAATATTCTGCCCATCTTCCCCTCACTGCCATCTCTTCCATTATCAACTCTCCATCTGTACCTTTTACCTTTTCTTCCCTACTTGATTCGCCTCCTCTTCCTCTCTTAATTTCTTTTCAAAACATCTTTTTATTACTTTCAAATTTTTCTGTCATACTCCTACCCCATTTCACATCTGCTCTCCTCTTTGCCTCCTTTACCTTTTGCTTTACTTCTCTTTTCTTTTCTTTGTACGTCTCATATGACTCCCCTGTCCTCTTTTGTAACCAATCTGTGAATGCTCGCTTCTTCTCTTCTACAGCCTTCTTTGTTTCCTCATCCCACCATTCACTACCCTTTCTTCTATTTCTCCCTGTCCTTCTTGTTCCACACACCATCCTTGCACACTTTAAGACTCCCTCCTTGAACCATCCCCATTCCTCCTCCACACCCATCTCTGCTCTATCCTTTACTCCCTCCCACTCCTCCTTCAGCTTCTTTTCGTACTCCTTCTCCTTTTCCTTTTCATTCAAGGAGTTCACTCTAAGAACCTCCCTACCTTTTGTCCCTTTCCTCCTTCTCCATCTATCCTCCACTCTCAGCTTACCTTCCACCAAAAAATGATCTG
>NC_134782.1:83118075-83120575 GCF_046742065.1 Oratosquilla oratoria | reverse complement strand
ATTGAGTCGTGTATATGTGCGCGTGTGTGTGCGTGTACCCGCACGTATGCGGTAATACCCGAGAATAACCACAAATCGTCTCACGGCATAATGGTTCCTCTTATTGAGTGTCTCGGGCCCCGAGATGAGGTCACCCGTGGACGGAATGAAGGCGAGTGTGGAAGACAAAGGGCCAACAGTGAGGAGAGATTGTGACACTAATGGCATACACACATTATGACACAATATGACACATTATGACATTGATAGCATATGTCGAAGAGTCGTCTGGGAAAGAAATTGAGAGAGAGATAGAGACAGACAGACAGAGAGAGAGAGAGAGAAAGGGGTAGAGACAGAGAGGAAAAAAGAGGTACAGACATGCAGGCATTGATTGAGAGAAAAGGAGAGAGAAAGAGAGACAAAGAAATAGAGAAAGGCAGACAGACAGACAAACAGAAAAGTAGATATGCATAGGATGATGGTGTGTGTGTGTGTGTGTGTGTGTGTGTGTGTGTGTGTGTGTGTGTGTGTGTGTGTGTGTGTGTGTGTGTGTGTGTGTGTGTGTGTGTGTGTGTGTGTGTGTGTGTGAAAGAGAGAGACAGATAAAGAGAGAGAGAGGGGGGATAGCCTGATAACTGTAAATACTGTATACATACTCACATATACCAAAGGCTTTTTCACCCTTACACGGGGGGTAGCCAAAAAGAAAAAGGCATAGAAATCACTCTCACCCATTTCATTTCCCATATATTCCACTCCCCTCCACCCTCCTTCCTCCCTCCTATCTTGGCACCTCCTGGATGACGGGTCATCCCTGCATCCTGTCCACTGCCCTGGGTCAGAAGCAGTGTCATTCTTTATTTGCTTGGGCATTTACTCTCCTTTAGTCTTCTTTCGCACGGAATGGACTCTTATTTGTCTCAGTCAGTAATTGAATTTTTTTCCTTATTAATGCTTCTCTTACAAGTGAACTACTGTACGTATCTTTTCACTTCTACTAATATTCACTATTCTTCAGAACTCGCCATCTGCGTGCCTTCCTTCCTTAAGAGACTTTCGCAGAAGCACTCGATTTTCTGAAATGTCTCGTCCTTTTTCTGTAGAAATGACCCAATCAAAAGGGACTATTCAGATTAAAATCAGTAGACTGGACAAGCTTATCAGTAAAATGTAGAGATCAGAGAAAATAAAGAAACTTGGATCATGTCGAGGAAACTATTCGGAGAGGTAAAATTATTAAACAAGTCGAGCGCAGATTAGCTCTAAAGAAGCAGAAGATATCGTTGAAAGATAGAAATTAACATTTTTATCAAACGCAGAGAAAAAAAAAAGATTAGAAATACTTTATCAAAAGATTTACTCATCGAATGCTACAGTTGTGTCAGCATATTAATCTGTAGATATTAGCAGTGTACCAGAAGTTACAAATGAAATAACGTTGGCTTTAGGAAGTATGAAACGAGGAAAGACACCTGGTGAAGATAGCATATCATATCAAAAGATCTTCTGAAGGATGCAGGGAACCAAGTTTATTGTAGATAGCTCAATGCCTTTGTATAAGTCAGGAATGCGTCCTTGAAAAATAGTGCAATGCTATAATGATCTTACTTCAATAGAAGTAAGACCAGAACGACCTTAGTGACTACTGACCATTTAGTTTGTTATCAAATATGTACAAAATATTTTCCAAGATTCTCACAAATAGACTAAGTGAAGTTTCAAATGAAAATCAGCTAAGAGAGCAAGGAGGCTGTAGAAACGGATTATCGAAGGGAGACCATTTGTTGACGATGAAGCAGCTTATCGAGAAAGCGACATTATACAATAATCCTCATGTGTTTGACTTTTGTAGATTACGAAAAGGCCTTTGACTTGGTAGAACAAATGTCAGTAGTAAATCCTATAAGCAAATTTGGTTCATACGAATACATTGTAAAGGTTCTAGAACACATGTATTTGAAAGACACCACTATAATTCGACTACATAAAAATACAGAAAAGATAGAGTTCGAGAAAGGAGTACGGTGAGCGATACTTCACCCAAGATGAATGAGAGTAAAGACAAAGGAATGCTTAATTCGAAAGTAAAGCAGTTGTTATCGAGCGTGAGTCTTGAGGTTGAGAAATATAATTATTTAGATCAGATGATAAAACTGTCTAAACATGCTAATGAAATGAGATGGCGGGTTTTTATATGTATGTATGTATATATATATGTATACACACACACACACACACACACACACACACACACACACACACACACACACACACACACACACACACACACACACACACACACACACACACACACACACACACACACACACACACACACACACACATACACGGTGGCGGATTGGTAAAGCACTGGCCTCACAAGCCAGAGAACCGGGGTTCGATTCCCCGGTCGGGCGGAGATAAGTTGGGTTTGTCTCCTTTCACGTGCAGCCTCTGTTCACCTAGCAGCGAGTAGGTACGGGACGTTAGTCAAGGAGTTGTGACCTTGCTGTCCCGG
>NC_134782.1:83098075-83108075 GCF_046742065.1 Oratosquilla oratoria | reverse complement strand
CGGGGAACTGGAGAGGAAGTCGCCCAGCGGCGGCATACATCACTTTATTTTCTCTCTCTTTCTCTCCCTTATTACAGCCTTCTCTAGACTCCACATGACGTCACCCCTGTGTCACCTAACGGACAGAATATCACATTGTTTCAATTAGAACAACATTAGTAGGAAAGTTTTGACAAATTGTAACGAAGTTAAGAAAATCAAGATGTCGGTGTCGACGATGCGGCCGCCATTTCCCGAGTTTCCCAAGGGCTTTGGGGAAATTAGGAGAGATTTTTTTTTTTTTTTTGGGGGGGGGGGCACGATAGGACAGATATTGCCAAATATTGGTCGGAACTTAGAAAATACCGCCATATGGAAGGAGACAAGATTGATCTTGACCGATTGTCTACAGAGCGATTCCAATATAAATGACTAAAGTGACGACAACGCCAACCTAGTCTACTAAATGTAGATTTCTTGGAAGCTCTGGACGAAAGAATGCACAGAATACTGAAGGCAGATCAAGTTGCAAGAAAAGCGAAAAATCAACGAAAAAAATATGCCTACACAGATCTGCCAGACAATTGTTCTTTCTCCTTCTCTTTCTCTCCCTCCCTCCCTCCCTCCTCCCCCCCTTTCTCTCTCTCTCTCTCTCTCTCTCTCTCTCTCTCTCTCTCTCTCTCTCTCTCTCTCTCTCTCTCTCTCTCTCTCTCTCTCTCTCTCTCTCTCTCTCTCTCTCTCTCTCTCTCTCTCTCTCTCTCTCTCTCTCTCTCTCTCTCTCTCTCTCCCTCTCTCTCTCTCTCTCTTTCTTTCTCTCTCCGCGTTCCATCTAGATTCTTTAAATTCCCCCGCGCTCTTTTCCAGCCTCACTCATACATAATCGACAGGTTCAGATCCTCTTTATACGTCTCAGGAGGATTGAGATCCGTTTCGTCCGGTGTTTTCATTTCATCTTTCATTGGGGAATTCTTCACCCATTATATGGAGATTCTGTTGAATGGACCAGAGACTTCCATGTTGATTAAGCTCTTTTGTCTTTTCTTTTCGTTATTCTAATGAGTTTAATCTTTCTTTAAGGTGCTGAAGAAGTGCAGAGAGACATCTTTCATAATTATTGACGTTTCGTGCAACCATTTGCGTATTATCCAGACAGGTTATCGAACGTACACTGGTGTAAGTATGTAGTGGAATATGAGCATTGGGATTTTTATGGAGGGATCCTATGACTTGTTGGGTACGGGGGGGAGGGGGGGAGAAGTTTCTGTGACGTGCCTCATTGTGCTGTTGGAAAATAAACTAAATCTGCGTTTTTCTTCTGTTTGTTGTTTATGAGTGCTTCAGTATATGTGTACACATATACAGCACGGTCATATTATGTGTGTATGTGTATGCGTATGTGTGTGTGTGTGTGTGTGTGTGTGTGTGTGTGTGTGTGTGTGTGTGTGTGTGTGTGCGTGTGTGTGTACGCAAATATAAGGATATGCTAATGTATAATTTGATTGTTTTGGTGTAAATTGTCAGAGAGAATGTATAATTTTTTATTATCCTTAATGGAGAGAGAAAGTTACAAGGAGTGACAAGGAACCTCAGTACTTCAAATGGTTTTACAACCCATACCAAGTACCAAGGGGGTACCGTTAAAAGGTTACCAGGGATTCATACTAGTACTTATATTACAGTGTATAGCACCTTCTCTAACCGACTTTTGAGCTGCTCAACCGAGGAACTGTTTACTACGTCCTTTGGCAGTCTGTTCCAAGTGATGAAGATTGTATAGGTAAAAAAGTCGCCAACCTTGTCACAAGAGTAACGAGGGAGATTGAGCTTCCACCCATGATTCCGAGTGGCGGCATTCACGCTCAAACTAAAGAGATGTCGATTGTCAATGTTATCAAATCCTTGAAGTATTTTGAAAACCTCTATTAACTGTCTTCGCAAACTCCTAGTGTCTAGAAAAAAGAGCCCCAAAGTCTTGAGACGCCTTTGGTAGTCCATGTGTCTAATGGCGGGAATAAGTTTCTTTGCTCGTGCATAAACTCGTTCTATCCTCTCTTCGGTGACTAGAACTTTACGGCGTATTCCAGATGGAGAGGAACTAGGGAATTGTAAAGTGTCAAGACTATTTCTTGGTTCCGATAACGAAACTGTCTTCTGGTGTAACCTAATATTCTTTGTGCCTTTTTCTCTATTTCAGTGCACTGTTTTGAGGACTTGAGGTCGCTGCTAATCAAGACACCCAATTTTATCCCAATTCTGTACTTGCTATGTCATGACCCAGAAGAGAATAGTCTGCCCTCTGGTTTGCATGCCCGATATGCATAATCTTGCAATCACCCAGATTAAATGGTATCAGTCAATTCTTAGAACACTCCCACTTTCTCTTGGTCATACCAAAAAAATTCTACACTTTCATTTGCTTTCAACTTAGTGTCATCCACAAAATTAGCTATGTGGCTCACAATTTCAACATCTATATCATTGATATAGATACCCCATCAATAGCTATGCGCTGTCTTCTATCTTTCAACCAGGCTTCAATACAATTTAACACTGTTCCTCTAATACCCATGGCTTGAACTTTCGATATTAACCTCTTATGAAGTACCTTACCAAAGACATTCTGTAAGTCGAGATAAAGTAAGTCAATTGCTCTGTTTCTGTCATATTCTTGAAACATGACATAGAAGAAATCTACCAGGTTGGTTAAGCATGATCTGTGACACCGAAAACCATTCTGCGAGTCTAATAACGGGTTGTTTCCCTTCAGACACTTGGCCATTCTATCCACAGTGACACCTTCCAGTATCTTCCTTACTATGGAAGTAAGTCCGATAGGTCGGAATTCCCCGGATTTGCGCGTTCTCCTTTCTTAAAAATAGGAGTCAGTCCCTAGGACCTAGGCACTTCTATTAGCAGAGACTCATTGAACATCTTTACTAGATGGGGAGCCACCTGCTCGCGAACCTCCTGCAGTTCCTTTGGCAGGAGTCCATCTGGACCGGGAGACTTGTTTGCGCAGTTTGTCTAGAGAAAGAGAGAGAGAGAACGAGAAAGAGGTGTCGGTTCTACTGAACCACTCCTATGAACACACACACACACACACACACACACACACACACACACACACACACACACACACACACACACACACACACACACACACACACACACACACACACACACACACACACACACACACACACACACACACACACACACACACACACACACACACACACACACACACACACACACACACACACACACACACACACACACACACACGGGGAGTTGGGTGTGTGTGTGTGTGCAAGGTCATAGCATTACCCATAGATCGGACCTACGAGCTCTGAGCTCTCTTCCAGGAGGGAAATAGCTGTCGATCACGAGTTCAACACGTGATCCAAAGACCAAGTGAATATACACACACACACACACACACACACACACACACACACACACACACACACACACACACACACACACACACACACACACACACACACACACACACACACACACACACACACACACACACACACACACACACACACACACACACACACACAAGCCTGTGGTTAGAGCTCTGGCCTGCCACTACGGAGGTCCGGGTTCGACCCTCGCCCGGGGCTGAAATAATATCAGTATCGCAGCGCTGAGGGGTGTTACTCCAACTCTCGTGGGCGGGGAGTTGGGTGTGTGTGTGTGTGCAAGGTCATAGCATTACCCATAGATCGGACCTACGAGCTCTGAGCTCTCTTCCAGGAGGGAAATAGCTGTCGATCACGAGTCCAACACGTGATCCAAAGACCAAGTGAATACACACACGCACGTTCTCATCACAATTTACTCCAGGTTCTCCATATGGAGAAATCAACAATCGATTGATCCAGGAATGGCCCAAGAATAGGCACCGCCTAAGACGGCCGTCCATGTGCACAGAATGCGTGGAGCTACAAAGAGAGATGCCTGTCAGCCGTTGACCCTCTTTCCCTACCGAAGAGGTTGTCTGCCGGCCTGCCCTCCTGCCTTCTGACCAGCCGTTTGTTAGGCTTGAGAGCAGCTGCCGCTTCAGCGGTCCCCTTGCTGGGTCGCAGGAGGCCATTTGTTTCTCCAAGTGTAAATATATATATTTTTTTTTAGTTTGCTCTATTTTTTAAATTTGTTTATCAGTTTATCTATAATTTATCTAATCATTTATTCTTTTTAATTTATTCATTCGTGTATTTATTCATTCTTTATTAATTTATTTACTTGTTTATTTTTTTCGTTTGTGTATTTATTTATTCATTTGTTTGTTTATTATTTTTACCAATTTTAAGTCTTTTGTTGAAAGAATCATCCTTGTCTCTCCATTCCTTATAAGGTTATTGGACGCATAGATTTTATGTAATCAACATTCTAGGGATTTTAATGACACCCCTGCCGATCAGAGTCCCGCATTAATCTCCCTATTGCCCTCCTTAAATCTCTCATTCACCACTATCATGACTCCGTCTTTTTGGTGTAATATTATGTCACATAAGATAGAAATTCATACCAACTCTTATCATGAAAGTCACCTGAATCATATCAACATGTCTTCTAAAAATAAATAAATAAATAAATAAAAAATCCGAGGAACTTAATGGAAAATTTTCAAATCTAGGACAGTCGTTCTTTACGTGGAGTAATTGGATTCATCCTTTGGGCAGATTTTCCCATGTGAGGCCGCAGACGAAAAACTAGAGGCAGTTAATGGATGCAAGACGATTTTAATTCAGTATAAAACTGGTCTATAGTAGGACGAGGAAAAGAAATACATGACGATTGGAGACACGAGGAAATAGGTTGAGAACTCTTGATCTTAAGGGAAACTGATGATATCAGAGCTATAAATGTTTTGATAACAAATACTAACCACCCGAATGATTACACAAATAGATAAATAGATAAGTAAATAGTTAAATGACTAAATAAATAAACAAACAAATGAATAAATAAAGTGAATGAATGAATGAATGCATAGATAAGTAAACAAATAAATGTTATGGCTATCTTCGGACAGTTGGGGTCGGGATGGGAAGTCACTTCGGCTAAATGAGATTACCTGAAGACAGCCAGCAGGGAAGTATTTCATCTCTAGCAGTACAAGGATTAATCATAGAGCAGGAAGAACCAACTTCACCAACTTCGAAGACGGTGAATGGAAAAAATAACTATAAAAGTAATGAAGGTGTGGTACAGTTTAGAATTTGTGTGAAGTGTGATGAGTACTTTGAAGAGACTTATGCGAAAATCGTCAGGAATGAAACTTGGATGAAGACTAGTGTCATGCTTTATCAATTTGCCTTTATGGCTCACTATACGTGCATGTATACGCACATACATACGTACATACAAACACACACACACACACACACACACACACACACACACACACACACACACACACACACACACACACACACACACACACACACACACACACACAATATATATATGTATATATATATACTGTATATATATATATATATATATATATATGTATGTATATATGTATATATGTTTATATATGTGTGTATATATATATATATATTATATATCACTTGCCACCAAATGCACGTAATTGGTCAAATCAACATTCTAGTATGTGTGTCTGTTGGTCAGAAGGATTGACAGTTGGCCACTCGATAAATATTGTGTATCTAAGCTGTAGGTGTATTCAACATCTCCGGTTAAGGTCTTTATGCTGATTTTTATATCTAAAAACTGGCCTTTTATATGTATTACTGATAGACAAACACATCGGGAGGTAAGTTGATAGTAAATATACTATTCATGTAAATTAATTAGTTTTCTTAAAGTAAGCACCATATGCTATCAGTTATTTCAATGAAAATAGTTATTACAATAATTTAATATATCCATTCTACATAAGAACTTTTTGTTTATTAGCTTAGATTTTTTTAAAGCCATTGCCCGTGCGTTTGTACTCTTCTTATTTATCTGTTGTTCATTTCCCTCCTTGTCCAGCAATGTGCGCTGGAATTTCATTAGAGATGGCAGCTCAGTTGAAGTTCAGAGGTTATAGTGAAGGAAACTACGTGACGAGAAATTATAACGATGTTAGGCAGGACATTAGTTATTGCTTAGCATGTGGTAATAGATATTATGAACAAAAGTCTCCTCATGTCACTAGATTTATTTCCAAGAAAATCAGCGACCTGAACCAACCCAGAAAAAGAATAGAATTGAACGAAAGTATTGTTTACAGAATGTCTTGTACCAACCATGCCTGCTTTGATCAAGCACTCAAGGCTCTTGTCCCAAGATAAAGACTTAGTAACCATGTAGTGAGCGCTGAAACTATCGGTTGTTTTAAGAAACGGTTAGACAACTTTATGGATGGGGATTACAGGTGTTAATGGACATGGAACTGCCTAGTGTAGCCCTTATGATCTCTTGTAATCTTCCACATTCTTATATTAACGCTAAGCAGACGTCTGCCAATTCCGGTAACCAGTGAACTCGTGGACTACACCGACGACAAAGAACACCTGCCGGGTAAGAAAAGAGTCTTCTTCCTATGTAATAATGTTAGTAAGAAATGGAGTAGGCCTGTGGAAACAATATGCAGCACTATCAGTACTTACACCAACACCTCTTCATGGTCAAAGGCATCCACACAGATGAACCAAGCAAGACAAGACGGAACAACAGCCCACAAATCAACGACAAGACCTGCCCACCTTATATCAATCCTGCTAGTACTTTTCTAGTACACATATCTAGACATCTTTTTACTTAATGGCCACCTCACCTTGCCTTGTGCTAAGACCTTCAGAAGAAGCACCAGTGTGCGAAACTGGTCAAAGACTGCTGTTTTATTCGTGTGTGTAATTACTTCACCTCTCATATATATATATATATATGATATATATATATATGTGTGTGTGTGTGTGTGTGTGTGTGTGTGTGTGTGTGTGTGTGTGTGTGTGTGTGTGTGTGTGCATATATATATATATATATATATATATATATATATATATATATATATATATATACATACATATACCAAAGGCTTTTTCCCCCTTACACGGGGAGTAGCCAAAAAGAAAAAGGCATACAAACCACTCCCACCCATTCCATTTCCTATATATTCCGCTCCCCTCCACCCTCCTCCCTCCCTCTTATCTTGGCACCTCCTGGATGACGGGTCATCCCTGCATCCTGTCCACTGCCCTGGGTCAGAAGCAGTGTCGTAAGACACAGCACATCCACAGCAAGGCCGCTTCATAAATTCGGCGACCTCCCTCTCCGTCCCCTCATACAGAAAAGGAGAAGACGGGGTAGAACAACCATGGTACAGCGGTAGAGTACCTATGTGTTTTCGTTTCATAGGAGGCTGAGTAGTGGATTTGAAGGCTTCTTAGCTCAGAAAGTGATAGATGCCACGAAATACAGACAGATGGGGGCGGGAATGGTAGGTTTGAGTCCTGTAGCTACTAAAAATTCTGTTACGCGTTCCACCAAGGACTGTCGATACGGTAAGGAGGATGGTTTCAGTCTCCCTTCTGTCTACTAGCCCCTGACCAAACAGCCGCGGGGATAGTAAAAGGAAAATCAAATCGTTGATGTTTCTTCAGCATACATTATGAATTATGTTTTGGCTAAGACCAAGTGATTTATGAAAGCTAAGGGTCAAATTCCGGTTAGAATGGATGCTTGACACACCTTTCAGGCCGAATTCTGACCCACCCCTCCCATTCCACTGTCACTTCCATGAAATCCCCTGTGGATAGCAGGAACAAAATCTAAGATGTAGTTTACCTTGCTAAAAGAGTTGGCAAGGTTAATATCAAACCAAGTCTAGACCTAATCGTATTTATTTAATGTTAGTATACAAGAAATCAGCAACGTTCGTGGGGTCCTGTCTCTTATTTTACAATTATCACACCAAATTTGCCCACAATTGATCACAGTCAGTCAGTATTGTTCATGGTGAGCTCTTTTTTTTTCTATGTAAAGTCGAACATGAGGGAACCCAAAAACTCCTTTGCGGCAGACGGGGGCGTCACCTAGACGAATAGAATCGCCTGGCGACAGTCAAAATAGAGGGGAAAATAACACTTGGTACGGAAGGGGCGATTCCAGATAATCCATAAACTCCTCTGATTGGTTGCCACGTGAATGAATGAAACATTTTGGCGGCAGACGAAATGAAAAGGAAAAACATCATCAGGTACAGAAGAGATGAAGGTCATTCTTTATTCTCTTTTATGACTAGAATATGTACCCTAAAAGAATAATTCATCAGCAAGAGATGAAGACCGTCATTATGCACTTCCATTGCATCGCTCCTCATTGATTATACTTTTATGATGGTGACGTCAGGTATAATTCTATCCTTTGATTACGTGACCCTTTGCTAAGCCTAAAAACATTATATTAATACGAGTAATTGTCACCATGAGGCAAAGAAAATGAAACGAGATTTGTGGCGTGGTCAAAGCGTTCATAGACAGTAAAAGGCAATCTCCTTAGTTACCCATTAGTTACCTATTATGTATCCATTATATACCTATTGGTTACCTAATCGTCGCTTGCCACATTCAAGGTGTCGTAATATTGGCACCAAATGCCCGAAATCACCAGCTACGCAACTACACTCTCATAGCCACATAGAAATATATCAACTTACTTGTTCACGTAGTCATACGGGTGTAGAAACTATACTAATGCCAAACATAGAAATAATAATTTATGCATGTGCATCACATATAATATGTATTTGTAATGAAGCCGTTACCAAACGACAGCTAAAAGTGCTGGGTCAATACTTTGACCACAGCAGGCTCACCGCGAGTAGAAAGCCGGCTAGTTTGTAAGCGGTCACCTTCCCCCGACTGAAGGTCTCACACCATTTGTGGTATATTAGATTATTAAGTAATATTCTTGGGTTTAATTACCCTTATCACCACAAAAGTGGAACCCATAGCTATACTGTCTTCATCTCCAATTGATGAATTAAATGGCGCGGTGGCAGTCAGAATAAGGTGTATATGAAAAGATGAATGGAGGAGGGCTCTGCGATGTAGAGCTGTCTTCACTTCTGGGTACTGCAATGGCTGATGTCTTTGGTAGATTTACAATGCGAATCTCTTATGACCTCGTAGAGTTACGACCTCGTAGACTTTTCGTATCGTAAGTGCGCGACGTCAAGAAATCCGCTTGGTGCGATGGGGCAAAAGACGCAGGCTGTTGTAATACTTACAAGTGATCTCTGCAGTAATCAACATTGTTGGATTGCTATACATACACCACTACTCACGTCTTTGTACGTATCTGTCTCTCAGCTGAATAGAATCGTTTGTAATCTACTTTTACGGACATATATATCTGGTCCATGACAGAACGTAATTATTGAAATGTATCTTTCCTTTTTAATTACTTGATATGTTCATGAAAATAGTAATTCTATCGTAATGGAAGTGAGTTTGGTGATTAACATTGTATTTACGTAACAACAGCGAAATATTTAATTACATACATTTCATATATGATGGGTTAGATTTTGATGTCCCGTAGTAAAACGTCAGTGTACTAAAAAAAAATGAATCTTGTCCAGAAGTTTTGATAGAGCTGCTGATTTTCTAATGGACCTCAAAAAATACATTATCTATTGACATTTTTATAATTTCTCCAGAATATATACAGTATTCAGATATTTTACTTGATTTCTCGAGCAATATTAAACATTCAAGCTGTACTTTACAAGAGTTGTCCTCACTGATAGACTTTTGGTATGTAAGAACGTATTACAAAAGCTAAATAACACGGTGATGAAATTATACCTCTAGTCTCTACTTTGTCCTCCTTATTTTTAATTATCTCCATTTAGATATGTAGTTAGAAAGGCCACAGATTCACACACTGCACAGGTCAGTTTTGCAATACTTTAAGACTTATGTAAGAACATAAGAATGGAAGAGACTACAAGTGATCATAAGGCCTACGCTAGGTAGTTTCACTTCCCTTA
>NC_134782.1:83090575-83095575 GCF_046742065.1 Oratosquilla oratoria | reverse complement strand
GAAGAAATGGGTTTTAGAAATTGAACACCTAAACACCCAGACCAAGTAAATAAAATAAGTAATTGTAAAGGTTGTCATGGAAACGAAACCTGAGATGTTGGAGCAGTTGAAAGAACTTAGGCTCGGGTGGGGGGGGGGGTTAGGGGGATGGTCAGAAAGAAGAACGGGAGGGGAAGGAGAAGGAAACCACATCAGTCAAACTGACAGGGAGAATGCAGGGCTGAAGAAAGACAAAGGAGAATGGAACCGACACTGATGCCTCCCTCTAAGGGCTTCACCATAAAAATCCACCCATCACGTGATTATAGCTCATACAATTGGTTATGGCCTGAGAGTTTGGAATTTTACGCATCTCGTTCCAAACGTCTTTTGTTTTGTCTGTTCCTAATTGGCATAGACTATAATGTCCAAGTGTGTTTGTGACCAAATCATCACATGGAAAAAGAAGCTGGATTAGAGAAGATTTAGGTGGTAAGAGAAATAAATGTTTGCCCTAAGACCATTCATGACTCCATAGAACTGTTTTAACGAGAGTGACACAGCCCTAAGGAACCTAGTCCTTGGAAGAAACTACTCGGTCTGCACCAGAAGAGTCGTCGAAGGTGCGAAGAAAAGATCGAGTGGAAATCCTTGTAGAATGATGAGGAAAACTGCGAAGGAGCTGAACATTTTGGAAACGTCGCTGAGAAGGATTGAGAGAGAAGATTTAAGGCTGAATTCATATAAAAATGTAGCGTCGACATTTTACGAGGCAGACGCGTCTCCACAGGGGAAAGGAAATGTTGGAGCGAGTTCAAGGTGCTTCTCGCAAAGTCTTCATCTGGACTGACGAAAGGTTCACTGTGTACGAGCGGGAAGCGCAAAAGGACATTTCAGGAAAGATACCAAAACTTGGAGGCTGGCGTGTGATGAGTATGTGGAGAAAGAGACTATTGGTTCTGGGGTGGGGGGGGGAGAAGAGAGTGTGTGATATATCCTTTGCAAATACGATCAAAAATATTTCACACAGGAGATTATAGATGGCAATGTACCAGCTAAAAACACATAAGGGCCCGATCAAAAACAAAGAAAAAATATACAAATAAATAGATAAATAAACATCGAAAACGAAAGTTAAATAAAAAGTGCCCTAAAAAGAATAATAGATCGATGGAATAAATTGCCACTTGAAACGGGCAAAACTCGTATAAGAATAATTCAAGAACCTCAATGACTAGGGACAGAAATAGATCTAGTACAGCTTCATAAAATAAGCAGACACGTAATGATAAAAAGGAATAAGACACATGATGTTTTGGGTCTTTGACACTTCTGTGTAACTCGTATTAGTAGATATACGAGTATGTAGAGAAACTTGCACGCACGGACGCAAGCACGCAAGCAGGTGGGCACTTGCGCGCGCACACACACACACACACACACACACACACACACACACACACACACACACACACACACACACACACACACACACACACACACACACACACACACACACACACACACACACACACACACACACACACACACACACACACACACACACACACACACACACACACACACACAGAAACACCTAAATTCAAACACACTTAACGTTAACGTCCTTGGGTGTCGAAATATGAAAAAATAATCGTGATTTCAAATGGTGATACCAAAAATAGTAAGAACTGAATATGCTCGTGACTCTCACAGTGACGGAAATGAAATTCTACATTTTGTATAATTGGTTTATTTTAGGTTCGTGGAGAATGAAGAAATTGGTGGAAATGACTCGTTTGAAAATGAAAGCAGACACTGACGATTGTAAAACTTTCGTATGCCACGATCGTAGCGAGTAGACGTTATGAGAACCTGTTTTGGCAGCGACGATTTTCTTATAAGTGGCCTCTTATTTTCGCGATCGTCATTTGAAAAGAAAAAGTCGAGTCGGTTATTCATGATTTTTCGTGCGAAAAATTCTTGGTGAATTTTTATGTCTTCATTGAATGGAACCGAAATAAACACTATGATATAAAAATAATTACAAAATAATTTTATTTTTTACTTTTCAGTGTACAAAGTCGTCTGTATTGAAACACTGCATTTGTTGACACCTACTGTGTCACACCGGATATTGGAACGTACCAGACAAGCTGCCACCGTGAAAAGTCTCCTAGAATAGGTAAATACAAACTATGACATTTTATTTATTTATTTTTTTATTATTTATTTTTTATTTATTTATCAGAACAAGTAAAATAGGAGTTGTAACCACCCATTTTACAGCGAAAGTATGGAACATTGTCCTCCCAGTCGATGCAATGTGATTTAAGCAATTTTGGGCTTCATTTCCCTCGGAGACGAATTGTTCTTGTGCTATGTCTCCTCTTCTAGCCTTCTTTCATAAACATATGGATTTTTTTCATTTTTGAGAAGGGACATATTTGCATCGACAGGTAGAACATAAAAAGATGATAATTAAACCCAAGGTTACCTGAATAAGCTCCACATGCAATCAAGTTAAACCAAAGTTCTTAGTGTTTAAAAGACACAAGCACTTTGCAGTCTAGCGGGTCGAATTCTGTTTGAGGGCCGGGGATTGTACCACCAAGGTAACGTAAATGTCGACTTGGGGCAATCCCAGTTGGTTGGGCGTGGTGGGTAGTCAACAGTGTAGAGAGGATCATTGAACGGTATTTGGGAAAGGGGGAGGGTTTGGAAAATGTTAAGGAGTAATTTGCGTGGACTGGATCGGCGGGAACTGTTCTGGTTTCTGTTCCATTTGTGTTAGATTAACGAAAATTCTTTGCAAAAATGTTGCTGAGCAATTGATTTGTAGCTCTCTTATTTGTTGAACTGATTTAGTGTAATTTTTTTCGTGCTTTTTTTTTTTGGTAGATTTGCTCAGGTTGAAATAAATGAAATGTAGTTTACGTTCGTTTTGAATAGAGATGAAACTATAACAAAATAGTGACCTTCCATGTATTTGTTGGCGTCATCATTCACGAGTCTGACTGCTCCCATACGGTTTCATTCATCAAAGGGAACACTTTTTTGCACTTCATGAGCATCTTTGCCTTACTTCGGGCACCGTATGAGAACTTCATTAAGCTGAACCCGATTACAGATTTTAGTCAAAACAAAATGAAAATTATAGTAAACCACTGGGTGCTAGAGAAGTAAAGTGGTTGGTACTGCTAGTGTATTTCTTAGACTTTCAGAATTCGGTCAGTGCTTTTGCAAACCTTAGTGCTTATTGTCAAGATATATATGTATATATATATATACATATAATACATATATATATACATATATATATATATATATATATATATATATATATATATACATATGTATATGGGTAAGGTGAATAGTCAACTAAGTTGTTAAACACAGCAAAAAGATTAATCGAGCTGGTCTGGAGATGGATTAAACTACATTATCAAAAGGGACGAATGGGTGAAGTTTGCACAATTTGGTACATTGTTATTGATTTATAATCCATTACAGGAAAAACAAAAACATATCATCTGGTACAAGGACGAGTGTTTCTGCCATTAAAAAATCATTTCGTCTATCAAATTCGATCAGGAGCAGATATCAAATGTCAATATGGAAAAAAGTGCAGATAATGACCGAAACGTGGGAATGGTTTATGACATGATTGGGGACTGACTAAATTCTATTTATCCTTTTATTTTATTTATATTTTTAGTAGAGATGTATTGTATGTTTACGGATTTGATATGCTAACACGTACACATACACGCACACACGCACACACACACACACACACACACACACACACACACACACACACACACACACACACACACACACACACACACACATGGAAAAAAGATAGAGAAACATCTAAATGGCAAACATATATAAAACTTAGGAACGAATATGTGAACATACACAGGAAAGAAAAAAGAGAATATGAAAGGGATATCATAGACAAATGTAAGGATCAGCCTAAACTCTTTTACAGATATATAAATGACAAACTAAAGGATAAGTATGAAATAGTGAAAGTGCGTGAAGGAGATAAAGAATACATAGATGACACAGAGATGGCAGAAGTTATGATCAAACATTTCAGGCCTGTTTTTACAATTGAGAGCTCAAAATCTTGGGAAGATGGACAACAAGAAAGATCATCCATGATGAAATAAATAAAGATAACACAAAAAGAAATAAGAGACCAAATAAAAAGCCTAGATGTCAGAAAATTGCACGGACCAGATGGAATTGCAAATTGGATATTGAAAGAGTGTATATGAACTGACAGACAAACTATACAAGATAATTGACTTCTCACTCAAAGAGGGAAAGGTACCGCAAGATTAGAAAGATGCAAACATAGTATCAATATATAAAGGAAGAAATAGGGAAGATCCTACAAACTTCAGATCAGTATCCCTCACAAGCACAGTAGCAAAAATATGCGAAAAGGTCATCAGGAAGAAATGGACCAAACACTTGGAAGATAACAAAATAATATACCCCAAACAATTTGGCTTAAGAAGTGGAAGATCGTGCACCACAAACCTAATCTGCTTTTACTCGAGATAAATTGAGATAATACAAGAAATAAATAGTATGGGGAGATTGCGCCTTCTTTGATTTGCAGAAAGCATTTGACAAAGTACCACACAAAAAAAAAAAAAAAAAAAAGATAGAAGGAATTCAAGGCAAACTGTTGGAATGGGTGAAGGATTTCTTAACTAGTAGAAAAATGAGAGTGGTACTTAGAGACAAAAATTCGAAATGGGAAGATGTGAAAAGTGGCGTCCCACAAGGCTCTGTTTTGGTTCCTTTAATGTTTGCCATATACATAAATGATATGGATGAAGGAGTAAATTGTTACATGAATTTTTTTTGCTGACGATGCCAAATTACTCAAGAGAGCAAGAACAGAGGAAGATTGCAGATCGCTGCAAGATGACCTGGATAAAATATAGGAATGGAGTCGGAGATATGAGATGAACTTCAACATTAGAAAATATAGCATA
>NC_134782.1:83073075-83075575 GCF_046742065.1 Oratosquilla oratoria | reverse complement strand
TATATGGCAAACATGATTGGAACCAGTACTGACCCTTGTGGAACACCACTTATAATTTCTTCCCATTTCGAGTATTTGTCCCTAATCACTACCCTAATTTTTTTTCCCAGTCAGGAAGTCTTCCATCCATTTTAATAAATTACCTGCAATGCCACCTATTGATTCTAATTTTCCTATTAATTTTTTGTGCGGTACTTTGTCAAATGCCTTTTGTAGATCTAGATAGGCACAGTCTGCCCATCCATCTCTCTCATCTATAATATCTATTATTCTCGAGTAGAAGCAGATTAGATTTGTTGTACATGATCTTCCTTGTCTAAATCCAAATTGGTGTGTGTATGTGTGTGTGTGTGTGTGTGTGTGTGTGTGTGTGTGTGTGTGTGTGTGTGTGTGTGTGTGTGTGTGTGTGTGTGTGTGTGTGTGTGTGAGTGCGTGCGTGTGTGTATAGCTGTGAAAAGGTATATTTGGGTGGGCAGAATATTTTTTCTTAATTGTGTTTTTAAATTTCCTCAGTTGATTCTTTTTGTTTCGTATGATATTCTTATTCTCATATGTAAGTGTGTATATCATTTCTTCATTGATCTTTTTTGTAACCAGGTCTTGATTTCTAGTCTTTTGACATTTCTTCAGTGGTAGAGGTGTGAGTGAAAGTGGTAGGAAGCGTGCGTCCATTAAGGCGTGGGTTATCATCTGACCCTCCTGTCCTTCCCTTTAATAGTTCTAATTGTTTAATTGGTTAGTTTCAGACGTGGAGGTTCTTCACATACTGGGGAGAGCTTGCAGTTTGAAAACTTATGTGTAAGACTTTGGCTCCAATTCTTTGATGTACAGGAATCGTAAGATGGGGAGACTGCGCATGTCGGTGTATGTTATGATTATAGACTCACTTTGATGTTGTGTCTTCACCTTTCTTGTGTTATACTCAGGGTCTACGTAGCAGCACGATTTCTCTGGATGGTGAGTTTTACTCACCAATCTTCTCTCAATTTGGCAACGTGCCCTACCAATTGTAGCTTCGTGGATCTTATAATGTGTTTTTTAGTAGTGGGAATCCAGATCTTATTTTTTTTTATTTTTTTTTTTATTATGACTTTGCCGTTTCAGTACATCTTTCGCAACTTTCGCAGATCTTTTGCAACTTATTATTTTTAAATACTAGGAGTCTTCACTGCAGTTTCTTTTTTCTGCTTTACGTTTTCTTTTTCATTTTTTTTTTTGTGAATTTAATTTGTTTATGTTTCAAACATTGCATCTGGTGACCATTCCTGAATTGAGAATAAAAATCGTTGTCCAGGAGCACCATGATCCTAATTCAATCCTTAGCATTGACATCTTATTTACCGATTTCATTGGATGTTATTGCAGACCCAAGGTATTTGAGATCAATGATGTCCTCAAAAGCCATCTCTCTCATGTTGATATTCCTGTTTCTTTAGTTCCTGCAGTTTTCATAATTTATCGTTTTTCATTCGTTTATTTCCAGACTTATTCTTCGTGTCCTTAGAGATGATTATTGGGCTGCCTACTGTATAAACTTTTATTTAATCCACCAATCCCAAAAGCGAGTCATGACACAAACGCCGTTGCCGCCCACACTTATCTGCATAGGCAGAGGAATTGACGTCAACATGTGCGCTTCGAATTTAGAAAGCTGGGAAGAGCCAGTGAAGGAATTCTGGAGAGCTGCCCACACGACTTGCCAGCCCTAATTAGAATCCACTTTGCCCATTCCACGGTTGAGGGGAGCCAAAAAACGTGTCTTAAAGATAGCCTGCCTATTCTGTATCTAGTGAGGTTCGCCTCATTAGGACAATCTTCTCTGGAGTAAAAAAAAAAATGTACATAAGTAGGTGCTAAGCTAACTTTTGCAAAATCAGAGCCGTGAGCAGGAAAAAAGGAAGTTGTTAATTTAGAAAAGAAAGTTTTCGGATTTGGTAGGGATTTGGGGTGCCATCAGATACTGAAAGTGTTTTAAGAGAGGGGGACGGGGACAGTTTTAGTAAAGCTAAATGGTAATTGCAAGAGAACGGAAAAATTATAAAGAAACAAGATAATTACTGGATGTAAAAGAGGGAGATCAACTTAAATGTTGAGACATAAAATTTAAGAAAATATAAATATGGGAGCGCAGGACAAGAATTGTGGTTGAGTAATTATGGTTGGAGTGGTAAATAGTAAGAAAATATTGATCGGAGAATGATTACGAGAAAAGTTGATGAAATATTGCAAAAGTTGAGAAAGAAGGATAAAGTGACGTGAATGCGTAAAAGGGTAATAACTTGGGAGAGTAACAGGGAGATTGGGGTAGATGCCTTCAAAGGTAAAATTGTTAAAATATGGCTTTTGATAGGTATATTATTTCAAGAGATTGATACTGAAGTGCAATAGGACAAATGAAAATTGGTGGTTAATGGATTCTTTTTCTGTTTGTATCCCAACAGACACAAGATATATATATATATATATATATATATATATATATATATATATATATATATAT
>NC_134782.1:83063075-83068075 GCF_046742065.1 Oratosquilla oratoria | reverse complement strand
TCTCTCTCTCTCTCTCTCTCTCTCTCTCTCTCTCTCTCTCTCTCTCTCTCTCTCTCTCTCTCTCTCTCTCTCTCTCTCTCTCTCTCTCTCTCTCTCTCTCTCTCTCTCTCTCTCTCACACACACACACACACACACACACACACACACACACACACACACACACACACACACACACACACACACACACACACACACACACACACACACACACACACACACACACACACACACACACACACACACACACACACACACACACACACACACACACACACACACACACACACACACACACACACACACACACACACACACACACACGGCATAAAGCTTACTCTATCGAGAGAGACCTCTCCTCTTTAGTACTTGATGGAGATATCCTGGAGCCTAATAATATATTCAGTCATTAGCCTGAATAAAAAGAAAAAAATCTTCTCGGGACAGAACGTGTTAATGCATTTCCTTGTTTGGTTATGTGCCTAACCCATTTAAAGCCCAGTGGTTCATCATAGTCATCCAGTTAAAGTCTTAACTTAGTGCGTCACTGAATTCTTTTTTAATTGTCTGCCTCCAGGTGATTTCGTTCAGTTCAAAGGGACCTCTGAGACATGAAGACTCGAGAACTATTAAATTACTTTGCTTTAGCTAAGACTGGAGTATTTCAATCGGCGTAGGTGACTCTGTTAGTTCGGTCAGACCTACTGCTGCGTATAGCAAAGGGTTCTTCACAAGAGCCCAACAAAGGCGTCGGGCCGCGGTCTCTGGAAAGATCAAACAGTCTGGAAACAACATAACCGCTGGTTTACGAAATCTGCACCGCGCTTGAGTGGCGCCCTTGGAGATGTTTTGTTCCGGGTGGTGCCGCCAGGTGATGTTATTTACCTGAAGGAGAGTCTCGCCACACCGAAGGCGGGTCACAATGTATACGGTTGGCTATATGTTGGGAATTTCTGGAATCCAGAAATCGCCATTATTTGGAATGAAAACGGCTTTTAGAAATAGAGTAGACACCCCAAAATCCAGACATCAATTATCCGGATTTTGGAATAATCTATACCTCTTCTTGGGTACCATTCAAGGTCAAAGTTAAAGAAAAAGGGGGAACAAAGGAAAAGAAGCTTGAATAGAGTAATAAGTTAAAAGTAAGAGCAAATGGAGAATAAAAATCTTTTGTGTAGCTTTTACTGTATGTATGCTAGAAAGGGATTTGGTTGTCCTAGATTGTCTAAATTTTAGACATTTTCTCCGAATATTGGATATTTTCAAACTTTGAGCTTTTTAGTAGAGAATTATTTCGTTCCAAATATAGGAGATATGCAAAATTCAGGCATTCTCAATAATGGGGAAAGCTATTCGCAACCATTTCTTTATGGCCACGTCCTTTATAGTATTTATTCTGGCTAACCGTAGATTTCATTCAACAAATATGGTAATTGTTTTAGCGAAGGGTCTAGTAATGACAGTGGAGGACAAAAGATCACGATGGGAAATAATGATAGTGGAGAACAAAATATCACGATAGGATGTAATGATAATGGAGGAGAAAATATCACGGTAGGATATAATGTCAGTGAAGGACAAAATATAATTTTAGGAAGAGATACCGGACAGAATGTCAATGAAGGCCAAAATATCAAGATAGGATGTAATGACAGTGGAAGACAAAAGATCACGATGGGATGTAATTATAGTGGAGGAAAAAATATCACGGTAGGATATAATGTCACTGGAGGACAAAATATAATTTTAGAAAGGGATGCCGGACATAATGTCACTGAACGATGGGAGGCCGGCGTGAATCACGGTGACGTAGGGGGACAAAATGTACAAAATAGATCGGATGACCGTAATCGACCAGATGTCCGTGATGGGGGAAATTTTAATTTTGATAGGAGAAATGTTAATGAGGCATTGAATGTCAATGAAGGACCAAATAATAATAATATAGAGCAAGGCATAAATAAAAAACAAAATGATAATATAAGACATGATATTGAAACTCAAAATGTGTCAAAAAGAAATAATCACGAGTTTCTTAAAACTATGTACTTTAATGCTCGTAGTATTAGGAACAAATTTCAAGAAATACAGGCGTATGTCAAAAGCGAAAATCTCGATATGATAGGAATAACTGAGACATTGTTAAATGGTACAGAGTTCGAAGCTGAATTTAATATTGCGGGATTTAAACACTTTCATCAGGATAGAAACCACAAGAAAGGTGGGGGTGTTCTATTGTACGTTAAAAACAATGTTCATGCTTGTATTTTAGAGAAAGTGAAACAGGATGCATATGACAGTTTGTGGGTTGAGTTAACCCTAACAAATGGACAAAAAATGAATATAGGTGTAATATATAGGCCAAAGACATTATCATTAGCAGACGACAAACTGTTATTTCAAGAACTGTCTAGTTTCTGCAACCGGGATTTATTGATAATGGGTGATTTCAATTTTACTGACATTGATTGGATGACCCTTGAACATGGCCATATAGGTAGTCGCTTGATTGATTTTCTTGGTGACAATTACTTAATTCAGCATGTAAAAGAGCCCACAAGATATGGAAACTTGCTCGATTTATTGATCACTAGCCGCGAAAGCATGGTAACTGATGTAGAAGTCGGTGAATCTGTTGCAAATAGCGATCACAATTTAGTCAGATTCAAACTCCTAAACAATTTTAGAATAGATACTTGTGTTTCTAAAATACCCGATTTCAGTAAAGCTCAGTTCATAGAACTACGTCAGGAGCTTCAGCTTACAGATTGGGAGGCAAAATTAAACGAAAGGCCTGTAGATCAGATGTGGGAAATATTTCAAAATACGCTCACTAAGATGATTCAAACTTACATTCCTTTTAAGGACAGACGTCCCCCAAATCAGGCTCGCCCAAAGTGGCTCGACAAAGAAACTTAAAAAAGTATTGCTAAAAAGAGACAGGCTTATAAGAAATATAAGTGCTCGGGTGCATCTAATGACTATGAAAGTTATGTATCAATACAGAGAGATTTAAAAAAGACAATAAGAAAAAGAAAACGACAATACGAAATGAACATCGCTGATAAATCCAAAGAGAATCCCAAAGAATTCTATAGTTACATTAGAGATAAAAAGGTTGTTAGGAATCACATTGGTCCACTATTATCTGCTGACAGTCAACTTGAATATTCAAATGAAGGAATGTGTAATATCTTAAACAATTATTTTAGCTCGGTATTCGTAAACGAAACACCTCAAAGTAAATTCCAAACTGAAACCTGTGAAAAGTCTGGGGTAAACTTACTCACTACGGTAAATATAACAAAAGAAAAAATTAAAAGGTGTATAGACAAACTCAAAGTTAATAAAACACCAGGGCCTGACGGTTGGCATCCAAGAATCTTAAAGGAAATGAAAAATGAGATTGTTGTTCCATTAGAAATTATTTTCAAGAAATCCATCATATCCAGAGATGTCCCAAGAGAATGGAAGCTAGCTAACGTTACTCCCATATTCAAAAAAGGTGACAAAAAGAAACCAAATAACTATAGGCCTATAAGTTTGACTTCGATCGTAGGAAAAATAATGGAAACTATCATCAGAGATGATATCGAATATCATTTAGAAAGTAACCGTTTGATAAATGATAGCCAGCATGGTTTCAGACGGAAACGTTCTTGCGTGACTAACTTACTCGAATTCTACAACACAGTTATCTCCAATTATGACAAAAGAAACAATATAGATTTAATATATCTAGACTTTGCAAAAGCTTTTGATACCGTCCCACACGAAAGACTACTTACTAAATTAGCTTTGCATGGAATAAGTGGTAGCCTATTAGGTTGGACTAGTAATTGGTTGAATGGTCGAAAACAGAGAGTTGTTTTAAATGGAAAAAATTCTGGATGGAAAAGTGTTGCAAGTGGAGTTCCTCAGGGTTCCGTTCTTGGGCCACTTCTATTCATAGTATATATAAATGATATAGACCATGGACTAAAATCTACTGTTTCCAAATTTGCTGATGATACAAAACTGTGCGGAGTGGCAAATGATCACTCAAACCAATTAGATATTCAAGAAGATTTAGATCAATTACAGCAATGGTCTGAAAAGTGGCTAATGAAATTTAACACAAGTAAATGCAAGGTAATGCACATAGAAAAAAAATAACAGTAAGTACGATTACAAGTTATTTGGAAATTCGTTAACAAAAGTGGATAGTGAAAAAGATCTCGGCGTAATTATCAGTAACGACCTCAAATCATCCAAGCAGTGTATTTCAGCCTCTGAGAAAGCAAATAAGATTCTGGGATTGATTGCGCGATCTTTTGATTTCAAAAGTCCATCACTCATTAACAAGCTATATAAATCGTTAGTTCGTCCACATTTGGAATATGCTGTTTCCGTATGGTCACCGAATCTCATTAAAGACATTGACAGACTGGAAAAAGTACAACGGCGAGCCACAAAACTGATTCCAAATATCAAAAATAAATCATACGAAAATCGACTTAAGCACATGAATCTGTTTTCCCTAAAAAAGCGTAGACTCAGAGGTGACTTGATACAGGTCTTTAAGATTTTAAAGGGAATTGACAACATCAAAAGTGACCAAATTTTCACATTGAATGAGAATCAGACAAGAAACAATGGTCTCAAACTGTCCGGAAATAGATTCAATTTGGAAGTAGGTAGAAACAACTTTGCCAACCGTGTAGTTAATGAATGGAATAAACTTCCTGCACAGGTAGTGCAATGTAGTTCAGTTCGAAGCTTTAAGAATCATTTAGATAAATACCTAAGTAAGATGCTGTAATGATTATAATTTATCTTATATTATTTGTTTTTGTTTTGTTATAATTTGTCTGTCTGATTTTCATTTATCATTAGTTATATGTCAATTTATAATCATTTACTATTTACCTTTTTGTTTGTTATTCAACTATACCTATGCATTTATTTATGTATTTTATTTATTTTTACATTATTATAGTTTTAATTTATTATTAATATG
>NC_134782.1:83045575-83058075 GCF_046742065.1 Oratosquilla oratoria | reverse complement strand
CACGAAGAAGTAGATTGAAAAAGTCGTCCCTATTTCAGTTCTAGGTTCTTGTTTCAGGTGAATAAAATCGTCTTTTGTTAACACGAATGAAATAAAAAGATATCTGTTTCTCTTAAAGGAATCGTGTAAGGGGTCTGTCCGTCTGTCTGTGAATGGCCAATTCTTCGAAGCAGCTCAACGGTCCTTTTAGTAGTTGTGATAAAGGTTTATGGCTCTTTGTCATCACTTTATGGTTCTACTGGAACTGGATAGGAACTTCCAACCCCATCCACCCCCTCCCTTCCCTCAGATGAGACTGAACTGCGGGGGTTTATCTTACAATTCACACTTGATCAATTCCGGATAATAATGAAAGAAAGCATTTTTGGATTATTGTTGTATTCATGGTTGGACCCCAAACATTTGTAAAAGATATATAGATAAGTAAACGAATAACTAAATAAATAAATAGGTAAGTAGATAATTTAGATGAATAGATAGAATAAAATCCACGCGCAGGGGGGCGGGGCTTATGACGTCATGTCGCTTTGTCCAGACCCGAAATTACAGAGGGCTACGTGACGTCTTGTCAATCTCAGAGATATTTTTGAAAATATGGACAGACTTTGTGTACTTAAACATCGGTAATGAATGTTGTTTGATTTTTTTTTTTTTTTTTTTTTTGTGGCTGCCTTTGAGATACTTTCCCATATATCAAGGAAGCGTCAATTTACAATAAACTTTTAAAGAATATACAATAACATTTTGGTTCAGAACAAAGTCGTATGCAGAAAATTATTTGATAAAAGTAGAAAGAATAAATATATAAATAAGTTGATAAATAGATTAATGAATTAATATATTAATAAGCAAATGAATAAATCAATAAACAAATATGTATATAAAGAGATGAATGAGACAAATAGAAAACCGCAAAAATTAAGTAAAGAAGAAAACGATATTGGCCGACATTACGTCATATCGTTCAGATGCTTATCCAACTGAATCATAAAACTTCGAGCATTACTTGACGCCTTCGCCTCTTAAGTCGATTTCATTCACTGGCTACGCGTACGGCGAAGTGATCTCCACTCATGTGAAGAATACATTACATATTAACTCTATGGTGTGACCTTGTTCAGTCTCCACTTTACTCACCTGAGAAACATATAGACGCCAGTTGGCTCCATGGCCCGGGCGATGCCTTTCCACGACTTCACCATGTTGAACTTCTGCTTCGCCGTGAAGGGGAGACGCGAATCTAGGGGCTCCGGAGACGGAGGATCCGGCACAAGGACCTCCTTCTTTTTCTGCTTCCGGCCCGCCATGGCTTTTGTGAGCTGGCACCCCATCTTGCCGCTCTTCCAGGCGAGTCACCTCCTTCTACAGGGAATGGCGGCTGCTGGTCCAAGAGCCTCGTCACCCGTGAGTCGTTGCTGGAATCCCCCAAAGACCGGTCTTTCTCATGGAAGCAGCCTAGAACCCTCTAGCATGACCTGGTGGGAGGAACTCTCGGCATCAGGTGTTGTCTTCCCGGTGGCAGTGGTAGTGATGGAAGTAACGATCTACCGTGACGAAGGCTCTCACGACGTCACCAGCATCCTGGATGACGGCGGAGGGCGTCGTGCCCCGACGATGGCTGGACCGTGGTGAGGTATAAGTTTCAGATACGGCTGTTGTCGCTCATTTTCTTGTGCGCTCAAGTCCTGTACTTGCATTCACTCCCTTTGTGTTGTAATCCAGCGACTAAGATATCACTCCTCATCCCTGGACATGAGATGTATCACCAAGAAAGGATTTTGCCGGACCACAAGAAACACACAATCCAGGGGATTTCGTGATTGGAAATGAGAGAAAAAAATTAACACAACTGCTTATTTTCCATTAAGCACTTCCCAGGTAATTGCTTGGTCAGAGAAACACTGCCTGAGCTGTACACTCAAGTGCTCGCCCGGCTCAAGGCAGCAGTGTAATGAAGTGGGGATTCTGAATTGCTGAGCACAATTACCTTAATTACTTACAGGAGGATTTTTTTTTTTTTTTTTTTTGGCTGCTTAGCACGACGTAGGAAAACACTTGCGGTTGCTCCTGCTCTGGTAACCAAACTACCCTCACATTTTCCACTTCACTGTGGAACTGAATATTCCATGAATACCAACAAAAACAGGTAAGCTTCACGTTGGCTGTAGGAGGATCTGGAGGTCGATAAAGAGCCCTCCTGGGGCCTCAGGTGGGCAGTGATCAGCTGAGTCTTGTGGCGGTGTACTTGTACTACACGTGGTCAGGGTGCACATGTATAACACGTAATCTTAGCCCTTGTTACTGGAACGTCAGTGCTGGAGGCTCACTTTTATTCTCTAGTCTCTCTGTGGCTGGTGCACATAGTGAAGCTGCAAGATTTGCTTTCCAACCGATTTCCCGTATTCCTAGTTATTACATGGAATCTCCGTTTATCCTAGGCATCTAGGTGATACTAGGAATTGCCCTAATGACTGGTATCTAACACAAGGGAAACTACTTCACTAAAGAGTCAAAATTCTTCCGATCTTCAGTAATATTCTTCGCCAAGATAGGATGAGTGATTTTGAGTTCGGCTACCAAAGCTTGTGAATCACTCTTCAGGAGCGTTCTTGAAGTTGTGTGAGATAATTTTCCCCCCACCCGTCTTTGAACGCCAAATTTTCACTTTCAGCCTCTTCTGAAGTAAAGTCGAAAACTTCCAGAAGGAAGTTTCGGAACAGCTGGAAGAGCTGGGACCTTCATTAAATTTTGTGCCGCCTCTGCCAGCCTCCAAGGCGGGCGAGAACACTTTTGCCCTGTTACTAATCTTCCGGAAACTTTTGTTCACTCCCCGTACCTGTGCCAAGGACCGTCACCCACGCTCACACACACTATCACCTCTGTCTCAGAGGGGTGACCACCACCGACTGAGAGCCACTCACGGAGCGACTGGCCAGCGGCAGCAGGAGGAATCTCACCTGGCCGACACTCGAGGATGTCAACTGATTGTCCACAACGAAACGAATCGCTCACTCACAGCTGCTATTGCGGCGGCCGCCTCTCCCGGGCGCCAGTGATACACTGCGCCGGGGCAAGGTGCGACGCGCTCAGCCAGGCAGCCAGCCAGCCAGCCAGCCGGCCAACCGGCCGGCCTACCCTCCTACCTGCCTGCTTTCTTTCCTGCTTGTTTGTAAGCCTCCCTGGCGACTTGCCTAACCAGCCTATTCGCAATGTTCGGGATATGTAGTTTGTACTCAGTAGCTCAGTACTCGTTCCAGTACCTTGGTAGGCGTCCCGTGTACCTATGTTGACTTAGGCTTCGCCTTGGGCGGCCTAGAAACAAAGTTGACGAAAACTTATTAGAGTTCCTTCAATACCTAAGTGCCTAATTTGGCACTCGGAGACTCTGTCGGTAGTACTCACGTAATTTGTTGTTGTTCGATATTCTTTCTACTGTTATTGATTTTAATGTAATTGTAGGGCTATTTGTATAGTACTGCTGTTAGTTATGTAGTAATGATGTTATCACTTACTCCTGCTACCGCTACTGCTCTTACTACTGTTACTACTGATACTATCACCAACACCATTAGTACTTCTACTACTACTACTACTACTACTACTAGTAGTAGTAGTAGTAGTAGTAGTAGTAGTAGTAGTAGTATTTTTTCAGTACGACCTCCTACTACTACTACTACTACTACTTTTTTTTTTTTTTTTTTTTTTTTTTACGTCCTCTATTTCGTGGAAATGTGTGGTGTAGGTACTCAGGATCGGTTTCCCACAGACACAGTTCCTTGGCCCCTCTCTCGCCAATGACTGTGTTGTCGATTACCCTTTTATAGCTTGTATCATATTATTTACTACTACTACTATCACTTCCACCACTGCTACTAGTATTAGTGATACACTAACACTGCTACCGCTGATGGTAGAGGTAGTATTGGTAGTAATAGTGCAGAAATAATAGCACTGTTATTAGTGTTAATACAACTGACATTGTCACCATGCTCTTACTGTTCAAACTATTTGCTTACTGTCAGATACAACCACTACCTCAGGGCTGTTACCAGAGTTAATCCAGTTAAGACTCTATCAACAGAGTTAGGGATAATAATGTTTGAGAGTAGTCTGGACTCCACCACACCACATTCCCACCTCCAGCGTCCACTCTGGAATCAACAGTCACGAGTCACATTTATTGATTTTTTTGTGAGGACAAGGGACAAATAGGAGGCCATATTTTATCCTTCTGAACGCAGTATTTTCCCTTCTTTCGCCTCCTCTTTTTTTTCTCTACATGGAGGAAAAGAAAAGGTGGGACTGTATCACGCTGCACGGTCGATAAGTCTGTCACCACGATACAGTTTCGCGCCAAAGGGAAAACGTGGCTGCTGAGTTTCGTTGTTCAGTTCTGTTGTGGAAATAAAAGAAGTTCTATTGACGTTTCACGGTTTCAGTTTAGTTTTATTTTCTTATCTTTGTGTATGCATTCACTTATCTATTGTTAATTAACTAGTTTATTTATTTATTTATTTATATTATTGTTACTGTATTCTTTTTCTTAGTCTGTATACAGTTTCATTATGGACTAAAAGGTATACCTCCAGCATACGTTGGTGTTGTAACTCATTTGTGTTATTTTTTGTAGTGTGTACACCTTGCATTATATATTCTATTTTTATACAGTTTTATTTATTCGATTCTATTTTGCTGTATTGTATTTCATTTTACTTTTATTATATTTAATCTTATTTCATTTTTTTTATTCTTATTATATATATATATATATATATATATATACTATATATATATATATACAATATATATATATATTATTACTAGTATTTTTTTTATAGAAGAATATAATGAATACTCAACAAGTACCATAGAGATTAATAGAATAGGCTAGCGACAGCTCGAATGAAAGGAAAAGTGCCACTTGGAACGAAAGAGCCAGGTGAGGGACCTTGTAGTAGATCCAACAGTTGCCTCCACATCTACAGGAGGCGGTCTCTGGGTCGTAGACTTACGATGTCAGTGCGTCTTACGACCTCGTCGACTTCTCCGTATCATAAAAGTTCGGCTTCAACAAAGACGGGTGCTATCAAGATCGAGAGAATACAAGGTCTACTCAACAGCTATCCAGTATTTAGGTCGTTTGCGCATTGACGTCACTAGAAGTGCTTGGCCCAAAGACTATATAGGAAAGACGGGAAAGCTCACGGAGAGCCGCATCGTCCACATACATTTTACTGTGCGGCTCTCTCACTAGATGGCGTTTACGTCAATCACCAGTTTTAACTGCATCGTCTGTTTCTTTATTAAATATGTCAAAGATAAACCACAAGAACATTTTTCCAAAATGAAACCCCCATTTTAACGGTTGCAGAACATGAAATAGGTAAGTCTCCCAGAAACTCTGTGGTGCCTACGTTTTCTCTTTTACCTAACATTTTCACTTACGTTTTCACCATTTTCTCTGTGGGCTCCCCTTCAGATGACGTCACAACATGCGCGCGAGCAGACCTAATATTCTCTCGATCTTGGGTGCTATGACATCGCATAAAATGTCGACTCCTGTAGTACTTACAAATGAAGTCGATTATGCGTCGAGGTCTTTAATTATCGACATCTTTCAGTGCTGATCCCGTCTAATGTAATCTCATTTTTGATGAGGATTTTGTCCGAATATTCGATGATAATCATATCAAGGAAAGACGGAAGGAAGGGTGCAGATTAATTTCGGTACTCCAGGTGCTTCAATAAAGCCTCGTTGACACGGGGCTGGTTTAGTAGCTGCTGCTGCTAGTTAACTTACCCTGCAATTAAAGGTTAACACTAGGATAGTTTGGAGGCAATTTTACTAACTTTCCGTTGACATTGGGCAAGTAGAGGGCTAGTTTATATGTTGCTAGCACTAGTGGCGATAAACTAGTCACGTAACAATGAGGCGCAAGACGAAACAGGAGAACTAGTAATCACAAATAGACAAACACGCCACTATCCTCTCGTGTAAAGGTGGGAAGGGGAGTGTTCGTCTTCGGTCTTTCCTTGTTCCAGAGAGTCGAGAGAACAAATTAATCTTGTAATTGATTCACGGATCAGTTTTAGCTTTTACTCGCCGTGATTGGCCATCGCCCGGGGACTGAAACAGAGAGAGAGAGAGAGAGAGAGAGAGAGAGAGATTTTCTTAGGATTTATTTTATGTTGAATATAGTCATTGGTTCTATCCTTGGATGTCGTACTGGACCGAAGAGGTTGGGTCGTAAAAGAAATATTTAAGAAAGGAAGTGGAACGGACGGATAACAGAGGCTAAAAATGGTGGTAATCATTTTCTTTTCTTTTTTGAAGTGGAGACTAGTCTTCAATCTTAAGAGAATGCTGAGTGACTCTGGTCCGGAGGGGTGTTACTAAAGTCCCCCAAAATATTGACTGAATAAAACATAGTCATTGCCATATACGGAGAGTCTACCACGGATAGAGATAGATAGATAGATAGATAGATAGATAGAGAGAGAGAGAGAGAGAGAGAAAGAGAGAGCACCCTGGTACAATTTGGAAGTGTTGATTGGCACCGCCTCTTGCCGAGGATAAAAGAGTCAGGTAACAAAGGCGAATCGGGTTACTCCGGCGTAGCGCGGCACAGGGCCCGATTGCCCCCCCCCCCATCCCCGGGCATGAAAGAACAAAGTTATTAGAGCACCTGGGGGGGAGGCACGAACACTTTTACTGGTTATAATCACCATTGAAATGATACCTTATCTTCCCAAATACTAAAGGTAATCTAAAAAATAACCAGAAACGCTTTTGTGACTTCAAAGTTCCTTTTATTTAGAAGTCTTGGGTGAACAGAGTGGGAGCACACAAACAGTTCGATCCTCGACGTACTTCCTCTTCGAGGAGTGATATTTCGAATAAACTGTAGTTTCGTAACGAGTCGAAAGACGCGGCCTGGAGACCAGGAAGGAGTCGCCGTCAGAACTATGCGGGAAAACACACAAACGCACACACACACACACACATCTCGACACCGGAAACGAAAGAAAAAAATATATATATTGGAAAACTGTAAACACCAGATTCAATTGAAGGGTTTATTTGCCCGACGTTTCGATTCCCGTCCAGGAATCGTCTTCAGGGGGTATAACGGTTGCAAGAATGTGAACTCCTTATGAATCGCCGAAATGGTAAACCTGGGAAAGGTTCACCCTTTCAGTCAATTGTACAAAGCATACCTTACAATAATAAAAAAATACATTACAATACAAATTAAATACCAATTAGAATAAAATAAAATTCAAATAAAAGTTACATATTTGTGAACATAAAACAAGCGAAGCAAAAGTAACCATAGGTGACACACAGTAAAAACAACAGGACAGAGATGTAAATAGAAGTGGACCAAATGTCCGCACTGAAGAATCAGGAACAAACGACTAAATTAAAAACAAAAAATACACTACAAAAATACAAATAAAATAAGATACATGGCTGTGAACAAAAAACAAGAGTAGCAAAAAGCCTCTAACGTAACACTAACGTGAATACTTCAGAACATAGAACAAGGACCAAATGTCCGAAAGAAATGTCAAGGGTAAACGGCTAAATTACAACCAAACAAATAAAACCAAGAATAGTCTTTTCTTTTTGTTATTTTGGAGTGACAACTCTACACAAAGAAAATAACAAAAAGAAAAGACTATTCTTGGAAGCATGGTAAACTAAGAGCAACTGCATAAACAGGTGCATTGACCTCAACCCTATGTATTTAGGCACGAGGAGTAACACAGGCTAATTCCTCTGTTCTGTTTTCTATTCTCCGTCTGCTTCTTTTCGACCTGTCGTTTGTTCACCAGTTGGCTTTTGGCCGACTTCCTTTCTCGAAAGCGGTCTCCCAATGCACCTCTTCGACTCCCCCTTCCCGTGACTTTTGTCCTCATTTACAGTTGTAGTTTGCTTCCTTTTTTTCTCTCTCTCTACGGTTCTTCTTTTTTATCTTCTTTGCTTTTTATTTGTTTGCTTGTAATGTAGTAATTTGTTTTTGAGTCTTTGTTCCTCCTGTCCCCCACTTCCTACTTCGGCGGACATTTGGTCCACCTTCTTTCTTTTACGTCTTTGAATTATGTTCTGTTTTTACTTTTGGGTTTCGTTTTGATGTTTTTTGTCACACTTGCTTTATGTTCACTGCCATTTACTCTTTTTATTTTGTTTGGTTTTATTTGTTTGGTTGTAATTTAGCCGTTTACCCTTGACATTTCTTTTCGGACATTTGGTCCTTGTTCTATGTTCTGAAGTATTCACGTTAGTGTTACGTTAGAGGTTTTTTGCTACTCTTGTTTTTTGTTCACAGCCATGTATCTTATTTTATTTGTATTTTTGTAGTGTATTTTTTGTTTTTAATTTAGTCATTTGTTCCTGATTCTTCAGTGCGGATATTTGGTCCACTTCTATTTACATCTCTGTCCTGTTGTTTTTACTGTGTGTCACCTATGGTTACTTTTGCTTCGCTTGTTTTATGTTCACAAATATGTAACTTTTGTTTGAATTTTATTTTATTCTAATTGGTATTTAATTTGTATTTGTTTGGGACGCAAACAAAACAAAACAAAAAAAGTAACCGTTATATCCCCTGAACACGATTCCTGGACGGGAATCGAAACGTCGGGCAAATAAACCCTTCAATTGAATCTGGTGTTTACAGTTTTCCAATATGGATCCCAGATTCCAAATCTTCTCTTATATATTTATATATATATATATATATATATATATATATATGTATATATATATATATATGTATATAATACATATATATATATATGATATATACATATAATACATATATATATATATGTATATATATAATATATATATATATATATATATATATATATATATATATATATAT
This sequence comes from Oratosquilla oratoria, assembly GCF_046742065.1. Taxonomy (NCBI): domain Eukaryota; kingdom Metazoa; phylum Arthropoda; class Malacostraca; order Stomatopoda; family Squillidae; genus Oratosquilla; species Oratosquilla oratoria. The sequence goes on along the minus strand of NC_134782.1, from coordinate 83,049,184 downwards.
ATATGTATATGCTAATAAGAACACGGGTACGTGTGTTCACTTATGCAAAGTAGACAACTTGGAAAAAGAAACTAACGAAGCAGTGTGCTTTCGTATATTACATCTTGTACTTGTTGTTGCACTGAAGATGTAATATACGACAGCGCTCTGCTTCTTTAGTTTCTTTTTTCAAGTGGCCTACTTTGCATATATGTATATATATATATACATATGTATATATATATATTATATATATGTATATATATACATATATATATATATGCATACATATACATATATATATACATTTATTTATATACATAGATGTGTATATATATATATATATATATATATACATATATATATACATACATACATACATACATACATACATACATATGTATATATATATACATATATATATAGATATATATATATATATATATATATATTTAGTCCCGAGAAAGAATCAACAGTGCTGCCGTGATGACTTTAAAAATCACAGTCTCGGCAGTGTTATTTCATAAACTATGGATGCGTTCACAATGCCGGGCGTTTTTATTAAAGACAGACAGACAGGCAGGCAGGGAAACAAGAGAGACAGAGAAGGGGAAGTAGCGAGATACCCATGACCGTTAAGGAAGGGGAAAAGACGCATAGAGAAAGATTTATATACATATATATATATAGACATATTTCTAAACAGAAATGTAGTAGCACATTTGTAAATGACACACAGGAAAACCCACAGTATGAGAAAAAAAACTTCGAATACAGAAAATTCCTATATTTCGGCTATCAACTGTAGCCCTCTTCAGGAAAGTACCTGAAGAGGGCTACAGTTGATAGCCGAAATATAGGAATCTTCTTTATTCGAAGGTTTTTTCTCCGACTGTGGGTTTTCCTGTGTTTCATATAGACATATATATATATATATATATATATATATATATATATATATATATATATATACATACGTATATATATATGCAGAAAAACACAGGTAAATAAGTAGCTTAGTGCGTACGTTTTAGTCTATTTAAGACATTATCAACGAATAATGTCTTAAATAGACGAAAACGTTCGGACTAAGCTTCTTATTTACCAGTTGTTCTTTCTGCATATTATTTACACGTGTGCCTTGTGAATTACTGCAATATATATATATATATATATATTTGCATACACATACACATACACACACAACCTGGACGTAAAGAAATTATGATGGAGATCTAATTCATATCAATAGTTTGTTATCTATTTTGTTCTAAGACTGCTCATTTTTTTAACCTATTGTTTTCTGCCTTATATTGGTCGACGCACGTACTCTTTTCAGTCTTTTTAGATTCTTTGACCTAACGGGAAGGCAGTATTGATCCTCCTGTTTATTTCACACCACGTCGTCTTCTTCTGGCTCTTATAAATGTGTCTGTGATAATATGATCGTTTTTCTTTCCCCAACCCGTTCCGTTCGTGGGGAATTCTTCGCTGGTCTGGTTTGGCTTTCTCGGCTTTGTCTTTCCTTCATTAAAATCATCCATTGTACTGAGACAGTCGTGTAAAATGAATGTTTTTGGATTACGTGCTCTTCACAATGGCAAAATATACAATTGTGGGAAATATATTATCCTCATGATTCAAATATTATTTTTGTGTAAAGTTATCATGCACTTTTATGCGAAATTAATTCACAAGTGAAATTAATGCAGATTTTCCAGGAAAGGTAAAATAATCTCTTATGTAAAATTAAATTTGCATATTTTTCAGGAATATACCTTGTATGTGTAATGTATATATGTATATATATATATGTGTGTGTGTGTGTACAACACTGAATGGGTCCCATTGAACAGATTTACATTTATCACCCACAATTCACTTTAATTCGCCTCCTCGAGTTTCTCGATGTTGATGGCTTAGAATTAAAGTGAATCGTGGTTGATAAATGTAGATGTATATACATATATATATATATCAGCGAAAAAAATACATGGGAGGGACGAGCGATTTCGCTCGGGAAAGTTCCAATGTCGCTCTCGCAAATGCAATAGCGGGAGCGATCCCCCCCCCCCCACCAAAAAAAAAAATCGCTCCCGCGGCAAGATTCAACGTTTTTCATGCATTATCCATCATTTGGCAATCCCTGAATCCCATCACCAATGATGAAAGGATCAGAGCAAACACAACTTACCCGTGATCAATCACTGCATTATCAATCGATATCATAAACGCAACGCATCAATCAACTTTAATTTGTTGATGTATGTACGTATGTGTACGCGGTATAGCTGCTAGAGTTCAATGGCTTACCTAGCCTAGCTTCGTATCAGCTGCATGTGCGCGTATACTAGTACATGTTGACTAGACTCTATATGACTATCGTGCTATATAATGTCGCTAGTTGCGAATTGCATGGACCCAAAATGCAGGGAAGTTCATTGGTTGCATGCAGCTAGCTGCCCAATCAACGCGCTGACTACATGTACAATGCACCATACCCAATAACACATCACCACATGCATACGTACACTGTACATATGCAAACTCGCTTGAGGCCTAGAAGGGAAACTGGGAAATCCCATTTATACCCTCGTTTGCGTATTTATGAGAAAACAAAATAGAATCAAATGTTTTGTTAGTAATTGAAAGTAAATAAATTTAAGTATAGATATGAACATTTGATAATTATATATTTAGTTCATAAATATGGATCTTTGGAGGGAGAATAAAAAATACAAAAATAAAAAATGATTCGTTAGCTAGCTTAGGTTTACGGTAGCTAGGTCTACGTATGTCATGTTCATGCCAAACTTTCGATGATCGTACATCATGGAGCGATTTCTAGTGAAGCGAGTGAAGATGAGTGAAGATGGTTTGCCCTCAGATTCGGTCTTTTCAGAATCGAGGGAGAGTGTTTTGACTGCAGGAACCGCTTCTGGACCAGCAAAGCCTAATTCAAACTCTACGGGAAAACTAAAACCAGTAAAGCATGAATCTACTATACGCTCGTGGAACCTAGATTGGCTTGAAGTGGATCGGGGCAGTGATGGTACTCTAACGGTGTATTGCAAGGCTTGTGCATTTCCACCCCCAACCACTGCCAGTGGAAACAGAGGCGCTGTGTCTGTCGATCAGTTTGAACTGGGAAGCCAACATGTTAAGAAATCGAACCTGCAAAAACTTGGCTCTGGAAGTATGAAAAATGGCTATGGTAATTAAAAAAATGGCTCTGGTGAAATAAAATAAAATAAAATGAAAAATGGCTCTGAAAAAAAAAAAGTATTTTTTTCCTTGATACAAGCCACGGGCTTCGCCCTCCCCGCCTTCGCCGGGGGCTTGGCTGCGCAAACAGCGGCCTACGGCCGCAGCATTCCGCGCTCTAATCCCTCGTTTTCCTCTTCGGCCTCGGCCTCGGGGCGGAACCCCAACACGGGATCCCCAGCACGAAGAAGAACGCGAAGAAGAACGCGAGGAAGAAGAACGCGAAGAAGAACGCGAAGAAGAACGCGAAGAAGAACACGAAGTGGAATGCGAAGAAGAACGCGAGGAAGAACGCGAAGAAGAACGCGAGGAAGAAGAACGCGAGGAAGAAGAACGCGAGGAAGAAGAACGCGAAGAAGAAGAACG
>NC_134782.1:83038075-83040575 GCF_046742065.1 Oratosquilla oratoria | reverse complement strand
GATGTTATCGTACATCTGCCAACAGGGCGAGCAATTCTTGCCTCATATTAATGTCTTGGCATAAACTTTTAATCCAGATATTCTTGGGAAGTGAGGGTATTTTCTTCAGCTGAATAAAAGCGTCTGAAGTTAGGCTGGATGTTTATATGAGACAACAAAATTCGAAAAAAAAATAACCTGGCAACTCAAGCTTGGCGTCAATTTGTCCCACGACACCAAGAATTCAGAAAAACAGGACAACAACGGTGACGTAATTTTTCTTGTAAGGGAAATGTCTTCGTCATCATTCAATCATTCACTTTGATACCAGTTAATATTCTTCAATTAGAATCAATTGCTTGATCCATCAGAAATAGGTCTAACGGTAACCATAAAAATGGGTAAGTGACAACTGGTTGGGTAAAATTAATCGTGGGAATATTGTGACAACTGCTAAGAGAAAAGACAAGAAAAGAAAACGGAGGGATGAGTGAGGGATGAGGTGGGGTTTTGTGCAACAGGCCATCAACAAAACCCTCGCCGCTTATCCGCGACCCCAACACGCTGGACTAGACACTTCCCCCAAAAACTATTTTTACCGAAAGTTTCAATCCAGCAGCTGGCGATGACTTCGACTTCGTCTGGAAGTCCGAGTACATGGGGCAAGTCGTTACTAAGCACTTCCTGTTGTGAATGGCTCAACTTTTATATAATTTGTTCTTGTGCGCCTTCTTCGTAGAAAGCCCTTGCCTACACAACTGACTACCTCTTCCACAAAAGCACACAAAACAAACAAATGTAGTATATTTTAAAAAATCGTTCTGTAATTAAAGGGAGAATATTATCCACACTCCTTCCAGAATAGATAAGTAGATAATTAAATGAATGAATATACTAGAAGAATTAAAACAATGAATAAGATAAACCGTGTAATAATTGTAGGTTAAAACTAAATGTTTTGTGTTTCTACTCATTATATTCTCCAGTTTCACAAATAGGAAACGAACGAGAAATTGTGACCGAACTGTCAGGACGTAGATTTAATCAAGAAGTAAGTAGTCATTATTAAACGCGTCGTGTCTGTATGGAATGAGCTAGCCGAGGTAATTAGATGTAATACAGTTCCAAGTTTTAATTCTTACGTTAGCAAAATGTTGTGAAGTTCTCCTTTGCTTTCTTCGTTTTCGTCTTCTTCCTCTCCTCTGTTTTTCTTTCTTTCTTTTTTTTTCGTCTTCTTCCTCTTCTCTGTTGTCGTCGTCTTCTCTTGTTCTTCGTCCTCTTCATCTTATTTTTTATGTATTTTTTTTATATTAATCTATATATTTACCTATTTATCTTTTATCTATATATCTTTATTTATCTATTTATTTATCTACTTATTTGATTCTGTACTCATGTATTGCATCTGACTTCGTAGCTCATTATGAAGCCAATGCACATTTAAAAAATGGCAATTTTTGGCATTAGCTCTACTTCCCAAGCCATCCTGGTAATACCTGGCGCCTTCCCCTGAGGCATATTACCGAGGTCGGACGTCGGAGATAATCAGCTCCCTGTCACCTGTCTTTGTATCTCATTAATACCCTCACGCCTCTTTTGAAGATGCAACCCCCAAGGGGGGGGGGCACTCGGTACCAGATTCCGGTAACATAAAGTCTTTCTTAATCAATTTCAGCCATATTTTTTCGACCTTTTTTCATAAAAGAGTGACAGTTTCAATCGTTCTTCGTTTACTAGCTAGTAACATCAAAATAGATCCATAGTGATACAACTCTGTCTAACGTTTCTTTCGGGAGAGATCTACCACAGGGAAGAAGCAAAGTGACCACTGAGAGACGATGATTACCGTCTTGGGTTTTAACAGCTTCGTCATGGTGACGTATTGAAACGGTAAAAGGCAGACACACACACACACACACACACACACACACACACACACACACACACACACACACACACACACACACACACACACACACACATACATCTACCGAACTTTATGTGAACCTTTTTGTTGATGTCAACACGACTTAGCAAGCGCCTGCTAGTTATGAACGCCGAACCTATTGAGTGGTGAAATATCATTCGAAACTTTATGCTTCATTAAATGTAATAACGAGCTCAAAGTTTCGAATTATGGAGCTGGTCACACAGTGTATAATAAGGCCTTTCATCATGAGCAAATAACTGATGGGTCTGATTGACCATGCTCTCGTCGTAAGCATAGTGTCATTCCTGAGCATTTTCAGTAAAATGAGAAAAGAAAATATTGTAATTACATGGGTGGAATGTGAAAAATTATATTTAATCAAATTATTACCGTCAATATCTTTAAGAGTTTCGTTTTCTTGTCTTTAAATTTATTGTAATAGCTTTATCGCATTTCGGTGGTATCTAGGATATTTGCTATGACAAATGAGAAAGTAAATTACAACAACGACTTTCTGAGTTTTCTAAGGCCATTACTAAGGCTAGGATAAGACAAATATAGCAAACTATTTTGACTGATTTTTTTTTTTTT
>NC_134782.1:83028075-83033075 GCF_046742065.1 Oratosquilla oratoria | reverse complement strand
TATGATTTATTTTTGATATTTGGAATCAGTTTTGTGGCTCGCCGTTGTACTCTTTCCAATCTGTCAATGTCTTTAATGAGATTCGGTGACCATACGGAAACAGCATATTCCAAATGTGGACGAACTAACGATTTATATAGCTTGTTAATGAGTGATGGACTTTTGAAATCAAAAGATCGCGCAATCAGTCCTAGAATCTTATTTGCTTTCTCAGAGGCTGAAATACACTGCTTGGATGATTTGAGGTCGTTACTGATAATTACGCCGAGATCCTTTTCACTATCCACTTTTGTTAACGAATTTCCAAATAACTTGTAATCGTACTTACTGTTATTTTTACCTATGTGCATTACCTTGCATTTACTTGTGTTAAATTTCATTAGCCACTTTTCAGACCATTGCTGTAATTTATCTAAATCTTCTTGAATATCTAATTGGTTTGAGTGATCATTTGCCACTCCGCACAGTTTTGTATCATCAGCAAATTTGGAAACAGTAGATTTTAGTCCATGGTCTATATCATTTATATATACTATGAATAGAAGTGGCCCAAGAACGGAACCCTGAGGAACTCCACTTGCAACACTTTTCCATCCAGAAGTTTGTCCATTTAAAACAACTCTCTGTTTTCGATCATTCAACCAATTACTAGTCCAACCTAATAGGCTACCACTTATTCCATGCAAAGCTAATTTAGTAAGTAGTCTTTCGTGTGGGACGGTATCAAAAGCTTTTGCAAAGTCTAGATATACTAAATCTATATTGTTTCTTTTGTCATAATTCGAGATAACTGTGTTGTAGAATTCGAGTAAGTTAGTCACGCAAGAACGTTTCCGTCTGAAACCATGTTGGCTATCATTTATCAAACGGTTACTTTCTAAATGATGTTCGATAGCATCTCTGATGATAGTTTCCATTATTTTTCCTACGATTGAAGTCAAACTTATAGGCCTATAGTTATTTGGTTTCTTTTTGTCAACTTTTTTGAATATGGGAGTAACGTTAGCTAGCTTCCATTCTCTTGGGACATCTCCGGATATGATGGATTTCTTGAAAATAATTTCTAATGGAACAACAATCTCATTTTTCATTTCCTTTAAGATTCTTGGATGCCAACCGTCAGGCCCTGGTGTTTTATTAAATTTGAGTTTGTCTATACACCTTTTAATTTTTTCTTTTGTTATATTTACCGTACCGAGTAAGTTTACCCTAGACTTTTCACAGGTTTCAGTTTGGAATTCACCTTGAGGTGTTTCGTTTACGAATACCGAGCTAAAATAATTGTTTAAGATATTACACATTCCTTCATTTGAATATTCAAGTTGACCGTCAGCAGATAATAGTGGACCAATGTGATTCCGAACAACCTTTTTATCTCTAATGTAACTATAGAATTCTTTGGGATTCTCTTTGGATTTCTCAGCGATGTTCATTTCGTATTGTCGTTTTCTTTTTCTTATTGTCTTTTTTAAATCTCTCTGTATTGATACATAACTTTCATAGTCATTAGATACACCCGAGCACTTATATTTCTACCCACTTCCAAATTTAATCTATTTCCGGACAGTTTGAGACCATTGTTTCTTGTCTGATTCTCATTCAGTGTGAAAATTTGGTCAATTTTGATGTTGTCAATTCTCTTTAGAATCTTAAAGACTTGTGTCAAGTCTTCTCTGAGTCTACGCTTTTTAGGGAGAACAGATTCATATATTTTAGTCGATTTTCGTATGAATTATTTTTGATATTTGGAATCAGTTTTGTGGCTCGCCGTAGTACTTTTTTCAATCTGTTATTTTCTTTAGTGAGATTCGGTGACCATACGGAAACAGCATATTCCAAATGTGGACGAACTAACGATTTATATAGCTTGTTAATGAGTTATGGACTTTTGAAGTCAAAAGATCGTGCAATCAGTCCCAGAATCTTATTTGCTTTCTCAGAGGCTGAAATACACTGCTTAGATGATTTGAGATCGTTACTTATAATTACGCCGAGATCCTTTTCACTATCCACTTTTGTTAACGAATTTCCAAATAACTTGTAATCGTACTTACTGATATTTTTACCCATGTGTATTACCTTGCATTTACTTGTGTTAAATTCATTAGCTACTTTTCAGACCATTGTTGTAATTTATCTAAATCTTCTTGAATGTCTATTTGGTATAAGTGATCATTTGCCATTCCGCACAGTTTTGTATCATCAGGAAATTTGGAAACAGTAGATTTTAGTCCATGGTCTATATCATTTATATATACTATGAATAGAAGTGGCCCAAGAACGGAACCCTGAGGAACTCCAATTGTAACATTTTTCCATCCAGAATTTTTTCCATTTAAAACAACTCTCTGTTTTCGATCATTCAACCAATTACTAGTCCAACCCAATAGGCTGCCACTTATTCCGTGTGAAGCTAATTTAGTGTGTAGTCTTTCGTGGGGGACGGTATCAAAAGCTTTTGCAAAGTCTAGATATATTAAATCTATGTGTATTTTTTTTTGTCATAATTCGAGATGACTGTGTTGTAGAATTCGAGTAAGTCAGTCAAGCAAGAACGTTTCCGCCTGAAACCATGCTGGTTATCATTTATCAGTTACTTTCTAAATGATGTTCGATAGCATCTCTGATGATAGTTTCCATCATTTTTCCTACGATTGAAGTCAAAATTATAGGCCTGCAGTTATTTGGATTCTTTTTGTCACCTTTTTTGAATATGGGAGTAACGTTAGCTAACTTCCATTCTCTTGAGACATCTCCGGATATGATGGATTTCTTGAAAATAATTTCTAATGGAACAACAATCTCATTTTTTATTTCCTTTAAGATTTTTGGATGTCAACCGTCAGGCCCTGGTGTTTTATTAACTTTGAGTTTCTCTATATACTTTTTAATTTCTATTTTTTTTCTTTTGTTATATTTACCGTAGTAAGTTTACCCTAGACTTTTCGCAGATTTCAGTTTGGAGTTCACTTTGAGGTGTTTCGTTTACGAATACTGAGCTAAAATATATATTTTTTAGATATCACACATTCCATCATTTGAATATTCAAGTTGACCGTCATCAGATAATAGTGGACCAATGTGATTCCTAACAACCTTTTTATCTCTAATGTAACTATAGAATTCTTTGGAATTCCCTTTGGATTTATCAGCGATATTCATTTCGTATTGTCCTTTTCGTTTTTTTTTATTATCTTTTTTAAATCTCTCTGTATTAATACATAACTTTGCTAGTCATTAGATGCACCCGAGCACTTATATTTCTTATAAGTATATATATATATATATATATATATATATATATATGTATATATATGTATATACTGTATATATATGTATATATATATGTATGTATGTGTATATATATATATATATATGCATATGTATGTATATATATATATATATATATACATATGTATGTATATATATATGAATATATATATACACATATATATATATATATATATATATATATATATATATACACCCAAACTTTATTAATGATGACAATCATTAGAATACTACCACCCTTTTTTAGTGCAGTATTTTTCTGTATACCTTATCCCTATTCAAAGAGCAATAATGAGTTGCACGATTAAAGCAAATAAACAAAATTTATCCTACAGACACATTTCGTAATAAATTTCTTCATACTCTTCAACACAATGATGGAACTTATGGTCTTAATTCTGGTCAGTTATGGATTTAAAGCAGCTAAAAGGGCTAAATCCAGCCTGATGGATTTTTCTCTTGATCGGTTGCACAGCTTGATGGAAGTGTAAACGTTTTGTCAAACACGTGTTTGAAGCGATGTATGACCATGTGAATGGAGTATTTGTTTATTAAACACGTTTATCAAACGATTTGAAGCAAGACTGGCTGAGCCTGACTTTTGTGGGCGGCCTGTAAGCAACATTACGTCATCAATAGTTTGATCGTGAGAACGACGGTCAAACGTCAAGCCTTAGTAGTTATTCATACCTTGAAGTGGAAACAACAAATACAAATATCAAAAGCATGTGTATGCAGGAATATAATGGAAAGAGGAATGAGGGGAGGTGTTATTAGTATTTATCCACAAATATAGAGAATATCCTGCTCTATGAAAGGTGAAATCGAAGGAATGTGTTTATAGAATAGCTAGAAATAAGGAGTTATCCGGCCCTGGTTTTAAATCGACAAGCAAATTGGTATGTGAATTTTGGTCTCTTATCAACAACCCAAACTTTTCCACTTCGATTTTCTTTTGTTTTTCCTTAATGTCACCGCTAAACCAATATCAATTAATATATCTTGGCCAAGAGTAATCTTTGGTTAACAACTGCACGATTTACAATTAAGTTGGATTGTTTGGTTTGACCGTCTGACTCTTCTTCAAACCCCTCGACAAATATGTTTGAAAAACAGGGTTTGTCAAATTATTTGGTTGCGTAAATGGCCCTTTAGACTCCGAAACAGCGACATAACGTCATATCGATGTTACGATAGATCATGGATACAATGTGTGCACAACTTCCTCACCGAGGGAATTTCACGGAGATTGATAAATTAGTCTGGTGAGAGCCAGAATAAAAGAACAGTTGCCACTCATGATTAAAATTCGAATGAATGAATAATTAAGTTAATATTCTATAATGTTTGCATGTTTGCTCAGCTTCCGGCGTATTTCCTTCTGTCTGTTTCTCTAAATGTAATAATTTCGTCAGGACGTTTGATGTCTTCATCTCCTATGATAACGGCATAGAGGACTAGGAAATGCAACTTAAGTTCTGTCAAAGCCCTTGTATATAATCTCTTAATTGCCAGCTTAATAAAGGATATAGATGACTGTTGTAGCAGTTATGCTAATGAGATCCGTTTTGGCTCTGGGGAGAGGGGAGGGAGGGGAGGAGAGAGAGAGAGAGAGAGAGAGAGAGAGAGAGAGAGAGAGAGAGAGAGAGAGAGAGAGAGAGAGAGAGCGAAGGAGAAAGACAGAGAAAATGTGTTTCATTAATATTTTT
>NC_134782.1:83000575-83015575 GCF_046742065.1 Oratosquilla oratoria | reverse complement strand
GAGAATCAACACCGTGTGAGATCGAAACCTTTATTGGTACGACGTATCGCTTGTTACAGCTTTTTCAAGTTTGCCATATGTCTGTACTTGAAAAAGCTGTAACAAGCGAAACGTCGTACCAATAAAGGTTTTGATCTCACACGGTGTTGATTCTATTATTAATATCATTATTATTATTAATAGTAATAATAATAATAATAATAATAATAATAATAATAATAATAATAATAATAATAATAATAATAATAATAATAATAATAATAATAATAATAATAATGATAATGATGATGATGATGATGATGATGATGATGATGATGATGATGATGATGATGATGATGATGATGAAGATGATGATGATGATGATGATGATGATGATGATGATGATAATAATAGTAATAATAATTATGATAATGATAATGATAATAATAATAGTAATAATAATAATAATAATGATAATAATAATAATAATGATAATAATAATAATGATAATAATAATAATAATGATAATAATAATAATAATAATAATAATAATAATAATAATAATAATAATAATAATAATAATAATAATAATAATAATAATAATATTAATAATAATTAATAATAATAACGATAATAATAATGATAATAGTAATAATAATAATAATACCAATAATAAATAAATAAATAAATGAATAAGTGAAAAATTAATAGATATATAAACAAGAATAAGGCCATCCCCTTCTCATGTACCAGTGGCTATCCTTTTTTTTTTTTTTTTTTTTTTTTTTTTATGGGTCAATAACCCGTGCGTGTGTTCCAGCAGGACCAGCAGAAGGGATTTCAGGAATCTAAGCAATACTCCAATGCTGTGGAAATTCGTCTCCTCAGTCCCTGATTCGGACCACAGTAGGTGGCTCCTCCTACCTCGGAGAGGCAAATCGGATGAACTTGACGAGAGGATGTTCTGTGCCACTTGTTCTTTTGGGTAACTTCGTTGCGGTTACTGGCACCGATGAAGCTGGCTGTAAAATACGTGTACCGGTCCTCATGACTTTGAAATCAGGAATATCAACAGCTTTTTCCTGAATTTTGCAAAATCTAGAAGGCTGAGGACTGCTGGTATCTGGTTCCAGAGATGAAAATCACAACAGTGAACTTGGAATAATAATACTGGAGGTGTTACAAAAATTCACACCTATTTGTTGGGAGATCTAAGATTGGCCACACACGTGCAGTTTAAACTGACAATTACAACTGTTCAGTTATAACTGTCAGTTGAAACTGCACGTGTGATACTGAGATACCCACACACGTGCAGTTTCAACTGACAGTTATAAATGAGCAGTTGTAACTGTCAGTTTAAACTGCACGTGTGTGGCCGGCCTTACAGAGTACTCAGTTCTTCGAGACAGATCATAGATATGATGCTGCAACGCTCAGGCTGCCCGTCTTAAATAGAAGTGAATCCCATCCCGATATATAATCCACCAGGATTCCATCTGGAGGAGCTCAGGAATAATGCATGTACTCAGGGGGATGCGGTAGCAGTCGCTAATCAATTTGAAGTGCTTGGTCACCTTGAAGCCTCTGGGGAACTGTAAAATAATTTCAAACGTGCATTGGACAGTGTTCAATATCGAGGAGTCGTGTGGGGTTGCGTAAGACGCTGGAGGATATAGAGATGAGTCATGCCACCTAATTGACTGGAGAGCTGGACCTTTATAAAGCTTTACAACGGTGGACCAGAGCTCTCATGAGAACGGATGATCAGAAATATGTTAGGGAATCACTGAGAATGCCGTTGTCCTTTTCGATGAGAATGACCTCAGACCTACTTACCGAGATCTGAAGATACTCCGCTCTAAATCCATGATCAAGTGAACATTGCCCGAATAGGCAACTAGTGTCAGATATAGAGGTACGTATAGCTCCCTAGGCCGAATACTTAAAGCAGTTGTACATGACTAACCCTACGAGCGGCCAGATTGGGTGGAGTTCTGGTGATGGTTGCCAAGTGAGGTTATAGAGGCTGTAGGCTGAGGAGTGGAAAGGCGACTGGCATATTTTTTTTTTTTTTTTTTTTTTTTTTAGGAAAAACAGATTCATTTGTTTTAGTCGATTTTCGTAAGATTTATAAAAAAAAAATCATACGAAAATCGACTAAAACCTATGAATATGTTTTCCCTAAAAAAGCGTAGACTCAGAGGTGAATCTGTTTTCCCTAAGAAAGCGTAGACTCAGAGGTGACTTGATACAGGTCTTAAAAATTCTAAAGGGAATTGACAACATCAAAAGTGACAAAATTTTCACACTGAATGAGAATCAGACAAGAAACAATGGTCTCAAACTGTCCGGAAATAGATTCAATTTGGAAGTGGGTAGAAACAACTTTGCCAACCGTGTAGTTAATGAATGGAATAAACTTCCTGCAGAGGCAGTGCATTGTAGTTCAGTTCGAAGCTTTAAGAATCATTTAAGGAAGATGCTGTAATTACTATTATTCATTTTATATTATTTGTTTTTGTTTTGTTATTATTTGTCTGTTTGATTCTCATTTATTATTAGTTATATGTCAATTTATTATTATTTACTATTTACCTGTTTGTTTATTATTTAACTATACCTATGCATTTATTTATTTATTTTATTTGTTATTTACATTATTATATTTTTTATTTATTCATTTATTGTTATTAGGATTTTTTCGCATCCGACCTAGATATGGACCAAAAGGTCTCCTGTCGGCATGCTCCGCCTTTGTAATCCTTTGTTATCTGGAACGTTAGTGCGGAGTCGCTGAAATCTGGAGGTGAGACCATGGTCCGTGGGTTGCATGTGTTGCTGTTTGCCGTTTGGCACTCCGGTACTATTCTCTCTGACTAGAAAAGGGGCCGATTATCCCTATATGTAAGTGTAAAGGGAACCAACAGGTTTGCAACGATTACGGCAGTATTACATTGCTCACTATGCCAGGCAATGTGTTGGCCTATCTGTTTTTAGCCTGGGTGTGCATCCATCTTCTAAAGATTCAGACACCTGAGCAGTCTGGGTTCACACCGGTAGGTCAACAAGTGACTGGATCCTAGCTCTTCATGTCCTTATGAAGTGCCGACGTGAGGCGCAGAAGGATTTGCAGCCTGTATTGAACTCAAAGAGGCGTTTCATTCAGTGCATTGTAGTGTTGTGGGGACTTTTGTGACTTACATGACAACCTACGGCCCAGAGTCACACATTATTCCTTTTTCAAATTGGAGACAAGTTTCTGCCCCAGAAAGAAATGCCTAGACTTTCAAATTCTACAATCTCTCTTTTCTGCCATTTTCCTTTACTTTCATTTACCACCCCGACACCTCTTCAGTTCTCCTTTGTGTGATATTGTCTTTGATTCGATTTATATGTCGGATTCTTATCATCATACAATTTATATGGTAGTGTTAAAAAAATATAGGGAGTGAGGTGGTAGGAAATAATGAGTTTGAATGACTCCTAATGGCACTTGTATTTTTATCATTTTTCTTTGTTACACCATATCTTTTGCCAAACACCAATTGCTCTTCCTCATTGTAACCTAGGTATCTGTGTGTACTGGTATACTGGTAGCAGGCAAAGCTTTCCTCTCCCCAACTTTCTTTAGATTATTTCCCAATACAGAGCTGACTGCTGAGCACATCTGCGCAACGGTCTTACTGTATTCATGTTTTATGAACTTGAACCTTCAAATTACCAAAATACTTTCACACTGAATACCAACCAGAAGAGAACCAATAATATAAAAAGGGGCCTATATCTAAACTAGAGGTAGGAAAAAATCTCAGTCTGAGATGTGAGTTATTCAATTCCCTGACGTTCTGACAGAAAGAACTCTTTCACATTCTGTTGAGAAAAGTCATTGACAACGAAACGTCAAGAAATGAAATAACTCATAGGAACATATTGAGTCTGCAAGAGACCATAAGGCCTACACGAGGCAGTTCCATGTCCATTACCACCTATCATTCCCATCCATAAAGTTATCTAACCTTCTCTTAAAACAGTCAATAGTTTTAGCACCCAGTACATGGTTTAAAGTCTTTTCCATTTGTTAACCACTCTATTTGCAAATTAATTCTTGCCTTTTTCCTTATTAACTCTAAATTTGTCTAATTTCGATTTGAGAAGGAAATAGACAAGAACCGGCAAAACAACTGTGCGAGATCCGAGTTAAAGAAACCCTTTTCTCTACACGCATGGTCAGTAAAAAGAAATAAACTTCCAGTAGAAGTGATGGAAAGTGGCACAAATCGAAACACACACACACACACACACACACACACACACACACACACACACACACACACACACACACACACACACACACACACACACACACACACACACACACACACACACACACACACACACACACACACACACACACACACAGCATTACCCATAGATCGGTCATACGAGCTCTGAGCTCTCTTCCGGGAGGGAAATAGCCGTCGATCACGAGTCCAACACGTGATCCAAAGACCAAGGTGAATCACACGCACAAACACACACACGCGCGCGCGCGGGACATCACGAGCATAGCTCCCCTTCCCGCAAAATGTGTGTGTGTGTGTGTGTGTGTGTGTGTGTGTGTGTGTGTGTGTGTGTGTGTGTGTGTGTGTGTGTGTGTGTGTGTGTGTGTGTGTGTGTGTGTGTGTGTGTGTGTGTGTGTGTGTGTGTGTGTATGAGTAGCTCCGTGAGAGAATGATCCAAGCGCCACTGGCCTTCAGATCTTAGTTTCGTGCTCAACCAGATGGCCTAGGCTTCCCACACCGACTAGTGGAAGTTAAATTCATCTCTTTCTGACTTACCATGAGTCACCATGAGTCCATTGAGCATGAAATTAATCAGGGTTTAGCGGCCTGTGGCGCTTGGATCGTTCTCCCATGGAGCTACTCATACCTGCATACATATAAATACATATTGTGTGTGTATGTGTGTGTGTGTGTGTGTGTATTCACTTGGTCTTTGGATCACGTGTTGGACTCGTGATCGACAGCTATTTCCCTCCCGGAAGAGAGCTCAGAGCTCGTAGGTCCGATCTATGGGTAATGCTATGACCTTTCACACACACACACACCCAACTCCCTGCCCACGAGAGTCAGAGTAACGACCCGAAGCGCAGCAGTACCGAAATAATTTCGGCCCTGGGCAGGATTTGAACCATGAGCTGCGGGCCACTTTCGTGGCAGCTCAGCGTTCTACCAACTGCGCCACCGAGAGTGTGTGTGTGTGTGTGTGTGTGTGTGTGTGTGTGTGTGTGTGTGTGTGTGTGTGTGTGTGTGTGTGTGTGTGCGTGTGTGTGTGTTCACCTCGGATCTGCTGCAGCCTCTTTTCGAGACAGCCAGACACCACCCTACGGCAGTGAGCTCAGAGCTCATTATTAGCAGATCTCTGGGTAGGTCTGAGACCACTCACACTCCACACACCGGGAATGCAAGGTCACAACTCCTTGACTAACGTCCCGTACCTACTCGCTGCTAGGTGAACAGGGGCTACACGTGAAAGGAGACAAACCCAACTTGTCTCCGCCCGGCCGGGGAATCGAACCCCGGTTCTCCGGCTTGTGAGGCCAGCGCCTTACCAATCCGCCACCGGGTGTGTGTGTGTGTGTGTGTGTGTGTGTGTGTGTGTGTGTGTGTGTGTGTGTGTGTGTGTGTGTGTGTGTGTGTGTGTGTGTGTGTGTGTGTGTGTGTGTGTGTGTGTGTGCATACTAAAACCTCTTTAGAAGGAAGGTAACTTATTCAAAGTACATACACATTTCATATATACTTAGAATGGCATTTCTCACTCCTCTCATCTTAGCACATCGTGGGTGAAGGATAATTCCTCTCTCACGCCACATTCCTCTGGTCGAGGGCAATGCAGTGAATTAAAAGTGGAAAAAAGAGGTGATAGAAAAGAATCAGTAGACTCTCTCTTTGTAGGAAAAAGTTTAATCGAGAAAGTCTGAATCCCTTTGTAGTGATGGCATCGATCTAGTTGAATAAGATCGAAAGCGTACATAAACGTAGAAAAAGGGTTTGGTAACAAACTATTATTGATTGTTAATTACTACATTTATTGACACACGACGTTGCACACTAGGCTCCTCCAAGGCAGTGACGACAATACTTCAGCGTTCGAGTGTGTAACAAAATAGGCCTATCCAAACACCACAAAAAGAGAAAAAATCAATAACACAGTTATTGTAGGAGACGCAAAATAATAGCCAAAGAAAGAGAAATAATATATATTATGTAGATACATTTCACATATATAGAAAACGGAATTAAACAGCATGGTGATAAGAATAAAAGAAGGCTAAACGTGATTATCAAACGCAATGCAAAGAAAACCGAAGTAAATATTAATAACTAATCGGATCAGACTTAATCAAAATATTTCATCAGATAAATTGAATATATGGAAAACGTTTTATACAAAGGATAGCTGTAATATTCACGGGGGAGATAAGATTAATAAAGGTCTGGTATTGGGATAAACAAAGAAAACGTAATCCTCCCAATCCAGAGAAAATGGGTATTGTCGCGTTTTCTCCTATTTTCAGGTTACGCGTATCATACAATAAATCAAAGAAAATAAAAGTAACCATTAAATATCTTCAGAATAATATGCGACCAACTGCCTACCAGTGAAGAATATAAGTAAAACAATCTGTAAAATTTCAGAAGTGAAAATCATAAATGATTAATGAAATAATAAACACTTGAATTTATCCATAAATACGTTTCTTCCCATTTTAGCAATAAAAGTACATATGTACCCATACACTAGAACGCACGCACAAACACACACACACACACCTCGTGGCGCTGTGGGTAGAGTTCTCGCCTGCCACTACGGCGGAACGGGTTCGACTCCCGCCCAGGGCTGAAATAATTTCAGTATTGCTGCGCTGCGGAGTGTTATTCCAACTCTCGTGGGTGGGGATTCATGCTTGGTGGTAGATATGACAATTAGAGATTATAGCCCCGGTCACACATACACGACTCAGGTGAATTCATTTGAGCAGAAACGACTTCGTTTACAATTATTCATTTTTCGAATCTCCATATAATATATTACCTTTGCGTCATATGTTGAGAAGCTGAATTACAAACTGAAAGAAGTTAAACATATATGAATATTAGACACGTTGTTTAATTATTCTTAGAATACTGTAAGCGAAGTCGGCCTGCAGTTTTTCAAATTCACAACATTTAACGAGAATCGGGATAATGTGACTCCCAGGGTTTTATAGATAGGAACTGATGAGTATCGCTCCTTTCCTGGATACTACAATTACTTAAATAGATAAGTCAACAGATAAATAAAAACATTTGAGCAGTAAAATAAATGATTGGTGGAATAAAAGTTATGCATTGGCAAAGAGAAGGCCTTGAATATGTGTCAAAAAGGAGAAAAGGCAAACAAAAATGATACAAAAAAAGTCAGAAATGAGTACACAAGAAGAAAAAAAAAGGAAAATTGCTTTAGGAAATATATGGTTGACAAATTTTAGGATCAATCTAAGGTGCTCTTCAGATTTGTGAATGACAAACTGAAACATAGTGAAGAAAGATCAGAGTTGAAAGTTAAAGGTGTAGCGTATGAAGGAACAATGATATAAGCTGAAATAGTGAATGAAAGCATCTAGTCGGTATTCAATACGGAAAAGAAGTTTGAGGGAGAAAAGGGCGAAGAAAACGAAGATGCTATAAACAGCATAACAATGGAAATGAAAATGTTTAAATTATTCAAGAAAATGGGAGTGGGAAAGGCCTTGGTGTTAGTTGAGACTCCCCAAATTGGATATTGAAAAAATGTAGAGAATGATTAAAGGATTAAGTACATCAACTGATTGCATGTTCTCTGGAAGGAGGAAAGGTGCAATTGGACTGAAGATATACTAATGTAGCCCTAGTGTTCAATAGAGAAAACAGAGAGGTATCGCTAAATAATAGACCAAAATGCGCAAAAAATTGTAAAAGATAAATGGATGAAATATTTAGGGAAAGGAATCTTGATTGACAATCAGCTTGGAATGAGAAAACAAGTCTTGTGAAACCAGTTTGCAAAGTTTTGATTCGAGAGTGATTAATGTGCTGCATTTGATAAATGGTTGAATGGAATTTGTATACATGGATTTGATCAATTTATTTGACAAGGCACCACACAAAAAGATTAATATAGAATTTGGAATACTTAGGAGGCTTTAAATAGAGTACCCTGCAATAGGTAAATTACTTTTTAAGTGGCAGTCGTGAGAACAGAGAGATGAAAAGTCTGACTGGAAAGAAGTAAATAGCGGAGTACCACAGGGATTAGTTCTGGCACCTGAAATGTTCCTACTGTATATTAATGATATAATGAATGTAATAGGCAACTATGCAAACTTATTTGCAGATGATGCCAAGATCACAACGAAAAAGAAGAACGAAGAGGGTTGTAAACTGCCAAGAACAAGATAAGGTTTATGATTGGAGCCAGGCGTGGAAAGAACAAAGTGAAAAAAACGAGAAGATATAAAATAAGAGGTGAATTATTAATACATTCAAAGTAAGAAAAGGTCTTAACAATT
This sequence comes from Oratosquilla oratoria, assembly GCF_046742065.1. Lineage (NCBI taxonomy): Eukaryota > Metazoa > Arthropoda > Malacostraca > Stomatopoda > Squillidae > Oratosquilla > Oratosquilla oratoria. The sequence continues at coordinate 83,007,003 of NC_134782.1, read as the reverse complement.
TTAATCAAAGTGGATCTCTTGCCTGAAAATCATATATAAAAAATACAAATTGTTGAAAAATGTAAGAGTCACATTTCATTACATGAATGAGAACATGATGGAAAAATATGTATATTAAAAGTCTCAAACTGGAATACGAAACAATGATGTAGTCACCACACATAAAGATACATACATACATACATACATACATACATACATACATACATACATACATACATACACCAAAGGCTTTTCCCCCCTTACACGGGGGATAGCCAAAAAGAAAAAGGCATAGAAACCACTCCCATTCCCTACATATTCCACTCCCCTCCACCCTCCTCTCTCCCTCTTATCTTGGTCACCTCCTGGATGACGGGTCATCCCTGCATCCTGTCCACTGCCCTGGGTCAGAAGCAGTGTCGCAAGACACAACACATTCACAGCAAGGCGGCATCATAAATTCGGCGACCCCCCCTCTCCGTCCCCCCATGCAGAAAAGGAGAAGAGGGGGAGAAATTCCTTCGGGCTGCGTCATTTTTTTTTTCTCATACATACTTCCTCACCCCCCTCACCCTCCCACTCCCCTTCATGCATCACAGCATCATCCAAACACAATCCTTCTCCATTCACCCCTATCTTCTGTCCTCTCCCATCCTACCTCCACAGACATTCCTCTCTTTTGTAATGCCCCTTTCACCCCATCCATCCATCTCATCCTAGGACGCTCCCTCATATTTACTCCTTTCACCTCTACCTTCCACACCTCTTTTGCTAATCTTTCTTCACTCATTCGTTCCATGTGTCCAAACCATCCTAATACTCTTTCATCAACCCTATCTCCCAGCTCCCTTTCCACCCCTATTCTCCTCCACACTTCCTCGTTTCTCACTCTATCCAGCCTAGTAACCCCTGTCATACATTTCGGGCTTTTTATCTCAAACACATTCAAACTCCTTCTCTCTTCCTCTCTTATATTCCATGTGCTGTTAGCACAATCACTCCTTCATATAACCTCCTCTTAGCATCCATTCCCAGATGTCTATTTCTCATTACACTTTTTAATCCACCAAGGCATTTACTCGCTTCTCTCAATCTACATTCTACCTCCACCCCCACTCTTCCCTTTCCTGCCACATTCGCACCCAAGTATCTAAAACTATCCACTTCCTCCAGTCGCTCTCCCTTAACCCATTCAACTCCGATGACAAGATGTCTTGTCATTTGGTCAAATAAAACAAAAAATCATAATAAAACAACAAAATGTTTGATGATCAAACAGCACCAGAAAAATATGACGTCATCAGTCCTCCTTGAGGAGGACTGATGATGTCATATTTTTCTGGTGCTGTTTGATCATCAAACATTTTGTTGTTTTATTATGATTTTTTGTTTTATTTGACCAAATGACAAGACATCTTGTCATCGGAGTTGAATGGGTTAATGTTCATTTCCAGCCTGCTGTCACTCTTTCCCCTTGTACATCTCATCACCTTACCTTTGCCCACATTTATCTTCAGCTTCCTTCTTTCACACACCTTCTCAAACTCTGTTACTAACTTCCTCAATCCCTCCTCTGATCCTGCTACAAGCGCAGTGTCGTCAGCAAACAACAACTGGCTTATTTCCCACTTTTCTTAATTTTCTTTAATCATCTCCAACCCACTACCCTTGCATTCACCTCTCGCACCACCCCAACCATGTATAGATTGAACAGCCAGGGCGACATAACACATCCCTGACGAAGTCCCACCTTTACCTCAGACCATTCACTCTCTCCAGTTCTAATCCTAACACAAGCTCTACTACTCTCGTAAAAACTCTTCACTGTTTTTAACAGCTTTCCTCCTATCCCATACATCTGCAATACCTCTCACAGTATCTTCCTGTCTACCCTGTCGTAAGCCTTTTCCGGATCCATAAAAGCCCAAAAGAAAGATACAAAATAGCTTAAATACAAAGGACGATAACCAAGATGATCCCAAACCTAAACGAAATCATATATAAATAGACAGAAAACTGGGACTTCTCACGTTGGCAGAACGAAGAAAGAGAGAGGCGATATGGTAATGATAATTAGACCATAGAAAGACATAGAAAAGGTAGAGAGGATCTACTGGTATAGAATGAAAGGTCAACAAAATGCCAGAGTTAAAGGTTAACCAATTATTTCCTAAATATATATTATGAAGAATAGCTTTCCACACACATGCATAGGGCTGCATAGTTGGATGAAAATAGAATTCAGGACGTCAATGTAAACGAATCTAAAGCAATATTTGATGAGTGGCAAAGAGATAGGAATCCGAGAGCACTGTTCCAACCCCATATGCTTCAACAAGATGAATGGACAGTGTTGTCCATATATCGGAAAATACTGTATATGATTACTGAGTCCTCACTAAGGAGGGTAATAGCTGTCGCTCACGAATCCAGCCTGTGATCCAAGACTATGGTGAATCACACACACATACAAGCACACACACACACACACACACACACACACACACACACACACACACACACACACACACACACACACACACACACACACACACACACACACACACACACACACACACACACACACACACACACACACACACACACACACACACACACACACACACACACACACACACACACACACACACACACACACACACACACACACACACACACACACACACAAAGTCAAGGATGTAAGCAAGATGAAAATAGAGAAGATCAACCAAATTGGCTCTTAACCCTGAAAATAAAACGTACAAAGAGCTTGAAAAAAAGAGGGAAAAAAGGGACTATAAAAACATAGATTTCCAGATAGAAGCATCCTATCCTTAGATGATATAGCCCAAGCTGAAACCAAAAGCGGAGTAAAGATTATAAAGCAGTAATGAGGAACAAAGTGACAAGACCCCACAAGTGTAACTCTTTTTCCAGTGTACTATAATTAGGTAAATTCACACGCATCCAAATTTGATATATGGAAACACGGAAGCAGTTCTCCATGAGCGTAGATCTGATTCTGTATAGTATAATTAATAAATACCAGAGCTGGGCGCTTTCCTCGGTGCGTTCCTGGATGCGTTTTTCGGTGTTCTGACTCAAGGTCCAGGACCTTGTTCTGACTGGCCTGACTTTGCCCAGCACACCGAGGAACGCACATAGGAACGCGCCCAGCTGTGGACTAAATACAATATCGTTTCTATGGGGTAGACCTGGACGCCACTTGAATAGGTGGATGGGTACTGTAAATAAAGAATATATATATATATATATATATATATATACATATATGTATATATATATATATATACATATATTTATATACATACATATATATATATATATATATATATATATATATATGTATATACATATATATATCACTTTCTCACCCTCCTCCTGTTAGACCTGATAGATCTGTCAGTTGCCACGTCTCGTTAGCTCTCTCCATTGTTGACGTTCCTCGTATTTTCTATCCCTCTCAACCTCCTCCAGTGAAGTTCACCTCCTGTGCAGGGCCTGCTGGATGTTTGTTCTCCATCTCATTCTTGGGCGCCCCACAGGTCTTCTTCCTTCTGGTTTCCATAAGTAGTACTTCTTTGGATATCTTTGCTCTTCCATCCGCATAACATGTCCGTACCATCTCAGCTGTCCTCTCTCCACATAGTCCAGTACATTCTCAACCCCCAATGCTTCTCTTATAACTTGATTCCTTATTCGGCCCACCCTTGTACATCTGTAGATAACCCTTAGTGCTCTCATTTCTGCCGCCTGTATTTTACTCCTTGTCCTACTGGTTAATTTCCAGGTCTCACATTCGTAACACAGTACTGGTCTTAATATAGTTATATAGATAGTTTTCTTCACTTTCCTTGGTATCGCGGGATTCTTAAGAAGTGGGTATTGTGACTGCAGCTCTATATTGTACTGTAAGGACAGGAATTTTGAAGGGATATTATTTTTGGAATTTCGTTTTATTTATCTATTTATTTATTTGAGTGTTGATTTGAGAGACTGGGTATTATGGACGTCGTGACGGTTTTACTCAACCAAGAAGCAAAGTAGAAAATAGAGCCTTAATAGACCATGAATTTATTCTATTCTATGTCTGCCTATCAAGATGTGTTGGCAAAGAGCCTTACTATAATCATTGAAGAAGAACATACAATAGGAGATAGCTACAAATATATTTCAGCTGATTTTGGTTCAACTGAGTTTCGAGACGACATTAGAATGTTCTCGAACATAGCGGGGGCACCGTAGCTCCGCCCACCCGTGACGTCACTAAACGTTCGGACAGAGGCGTAAGCTAAGGCCATTAATTTTAAGAGTAATAGGAAAAATTCCCAACTTTCAGTTCAGGATTCCACTAGAGAAATAGTTTAGGGAGAAATTGTAGCAGCTAGGGGCTGTGTTGAGAAGCGAAATGAAGTTTTACGAAATAATACAACAGGGAGGTTAGTAGTTTACCCATAGATACGAACACATAGCCGTCTCGTTCTTTTTGTGCGCAGCTAAAATTTTAATCTGATGCCAAAAATGATTCCGATAACAGGTATGAACACGTTCTGTAAGATTAATGAAAACAAATGTCAATATGTGAGTTAAATGATATAGTGCAGATATAGTAGGTAGATAGTTATTATCATTATTAAGTTTTGAATCTGATGCCAAAAATGATTCCGATAACAGGGGTTTAAGGGAGTGTACTTCACAAACACTTTGCGTATATACATTAGCTATGAGAGTGTAATCCTTAGAGTACAATTCTGTCTGTGATCGTTCTCTAATAAGAATACGGGGTTGAAGGTAGACACAATATTATAAGTAGACTTATACAGTGACCGGAAGGTTGGAGCGTAAATAACTACGTTTTTCCACGTGCCTGTGACCTTACTTATGATGCCCATAAGAAAGAAAAAACTGTGTTATTAAATGTCTCGCATACCCATATATTTTTCATATTGTAAGGATCAATAGATTAGTTGGAGAAAACCACAATATACTTTTGTATTTCCTTACTATATTTTTGCTTCAGTGTAATAATTAACACATAGCAGACCTTCGCTTATTTTCTTTTACTACCCCCACTTGGGCATAGGCCTTTTCGCTACCCAGAACCAACCCCGAACGACCTGAGGAAAGGGGACGGAGTCAGACGTGAATAACAAGGAGCAGTTTCCATTTATGGTCAGATATATCCATATAGACGATTGGGTGGTGGCAGCGTATACCTTGATTTTTTTTATTTCCCAAATCGTTCTTATGTGGGTATCTCTGATCACTCCCATTGGAGGTGCTCTTGGTTAAACACTAAATCAATCGACGGCACCACAGTACTTCTTGATTCTTTAATTTATTTCCGAAAGTATATCCCCTCCGCTGTTAAAATCAGCTCTCAGTTATTTGAAGTTGTGTACTTTTCTTACTTCTTGGGTATCTATTGTAACTCCTCCATCTCCCGAAATTCTGCTTACGTTCATGTATTCACATTTTCCGACATCTAACTCTATTCCCATTTCTGTCAATTGCTCAGACCGTCTGTCCACAGCTTCCTGTAAGGTCTCTAGATCATCAGCTATAAGTGCCACATCATCAGCATAGGCAAAAGTAACCGTGTTATCCTCCATCCGAGTTATTTCTTTCATTATATAGTCCATGTACATAATAAAAAGCAATGGCGACAACACACTGCCCTGTCTCACTCCACTTGCTATCCCAAACCAATATCTAGCTCCATATTCGGAGATCACTGCGCTTTCAGATGTACGATAAAGTCCCTTTACTGCATTTGCAAGATGGGTAGGTACCTCATACTGGGGATCCTCAAGTACACCCCATAGTTTCCTTCTTGGCACTCTATCAAAAGCCTTTTGTAAATCCAGGAAGATCATACGTTCCTCAACATTCCATTCCCGTGCCTTTTCAACTACAATTCTTAATCTGGTCTCCAATATTCTTTCATATACCTTTCCTATATGCGGCAAAAGTGATATTCCTCTGTAGTTACTACAGACTGTCCGGTCCCCTTTCTTAAAGATAGGGCATATCAGAGCTTTACTCCATTCCGCAGGCGCTGTTGCTGTTTTATATGCCGCATTGAATATAGACACTAAATATGGCAATAAAGTCTCCTCTGCTTCTTTAAAAATATCCGCCGGCAAGCCATAGCATCCTGCAGATTTTCCATTCTTCATTCGTTTAATTCCTGCCTTTACCTCGTTGGATGTTATTTCCAAACTCTCATCATTTCTCACTTCTCCCATCTCCCAATGGTCAGCCACCTCGTCCTCATTAACATTCAGCAACTCACTAAAATACTCTCTCCATCTATTGTCTATATCAGCAGGGTTTTTCAGGATGTTACCCTCCCTATCTTTAATGGTTGAACAAGTTTCCCTGCTTCCTTTACGATAGCTTTTTGCTGAACTATAAAGTAATTT
>NC_134782.1:82950575-82973075 GCF_046742065.1 Oratosquilla oratoria | reverse complement strand
CGATTCTATTCAGCTGAAGGAATGTGTTATATTCTTCTCTCCTCTTCCGTTCTTCTCCTCTCTTGTCTCCCCTCCTCTCTTGTCCTCTCCTCTCCCCTCATTTCCTCTCTCTTCTCCCACCCTTTCCTCTCTCTTTTCCACTCCACTCTTCACTCTTCTCCTCTCCTTTCTTCTCCTATATCCTCTCTTGTCCTATATCCTCTCTTCTCGTATTGATTCCTCTCCCCTCTCTTTTCTCTTCTCCTCTCCTTTCCTCTCTTCTCTCCTTTCTTCTCCATTCTTCTCTTTTCTTTTCCTCTTCTCTCCTTCCTTTCCCTGTCTTCTCCTCTCCTTTCCTCTCCTCTCCTCCATTTCCTCTCCTTTCTTTTCCTTTTTTTCCCATTTTTCTCCTTTCTTTTCCTTCCCTCCCCATTTTTCTCCTTTCTTTTCCTCTTTCCTCCTTCCTTTCCTATAATTTCTTCTCTTTTCTCCCCTCCTTTTCTTTCTCCTCTCCTTTCCTTTCTCCTCTCCACTCCTCTCCTCTCCTTTTCTTTCTCCTTTCCTTTTCTTTCTCCTCTCCTCTCCTTTTCTCTCCTTTCTTCTCCTCATATCCCCTGCCCTTTCCTCTCCTTTCTTCTCCTCTCTTCTCATCTTCTTTTCTCTCCCTTCCCTTTCTCTCCTCTTTTTCTCTCGCCTCTTCGTCCTCACCTCTTCTCGCCTCTCATGTCCTCTATTTTCTCCTTCTCCCTCCTCTTATCCAATCTTTCCTCTCTTCCCTCATCCTATCCCCTCTTCTCTTTCTTTTCTCCTCTCTCCTTCTCTCCTTTTTATCTTTATCCCCCCTCTCCCTCTATTTCTTAATCACATCCATTTCTAGTTTCTTCTTCCCACACATTTCTTCGCACTTTCCCACCATAATTTGAATTCATTTCTTAAGTGTCCGCGTTGAAACTGCATTCGTTGGTTTTACATTTAGCTCTTTGGGTTTTATGGGAATCAAAAAGAAATCGTCTAGCAGAAGGTAGAGAGTGTACACAGGATCATAACACGTGCGAAAGAAAAATTGAGATCACTGTGGCTTGAAAGACCATATTTTTTACATCTTTCGTCAGTCTAAGCGATCGTTGTCTCCCATTACTATCCAAAATCTTACCTGATTTCCTTGTTAAGATTGTCTGGCTTGTCTGTTAAGTTTGTTCGGCTTGTCTGTACCATTTATAGTCATAAGTATAGACAATGAAGTTAATATAATTCTTGTTTCTAATGGGAGAACTCGGTCGCAAGGTCTGGTGAAATGTTTCGAAAGTACGACCCTAAACCCTTTGAGGTGTGAAAGAAGGTAACCACAGGGTAATTAACATCTTTGGTTAATTAACCTCTTTAACAAAACCTGATTAAATCCTCTCCCACCCCCCTAGAGCTAAACAAAATCATCTTTAACCAAAAACACTCCCAAAGCGTCCCTGGTGAGATCAGATGCTAGTGCCACGAGCGGTGAATAAAATCGCCTGACGACAATCAGAATTACAGAACATAAGAATAGAGGAGACTACAAGAGACCATAAGGCCTACACTAGGTAGTTCCATATCCGCTATCACGTATCATCACCATCCATAAAGTTATATAATCTTCTCTTAAAACACTACATGTCTATTCCATTCTTGCCTATTTCCTTCTTAAACCTAAATTTGTCCAATTTAAACCCATTGATACGAGTCCTACCCTGCTGTCTTGATATGACGACCTTGTCTGCATCCCCCTTGTTAAAACCCTTAACCCATTTGAATACCTCTATTAGATCATCCTGCACTCTAATCTAGCCATTTCATTATACCTAGTCCTGAGGTGTGTTTCTCTCTTTTTCATCCTAACATATAACCCTTTTTTTATTCTTATCTCATTTTTCAACCTATCTGTCATCCATTTGGGTAAATAGAGAGCCTGACGGCATTCGGAATTAAAGGAAAAGTGCCTTCACCCGACACAGAAGTGGTGAGGCATTGTCGACACCAGCGAGGTATAACGCTCGGGCTAAATCCTCCCCAAGAGATATTGTTTCCAACTAGTTGTTTCTTCTCGTTTTGTGTTGTTTTCCTCCAACTCTCTCCGTCTCCTTATTTTCCTCCTCCTCCCCCTCTTTTTTTTCTCTTCATAATACTCTTCTTTTTCTCCTTCTTCATCCACTTCTTCCTCTTCTTCCTCTTATTTTTCTTATCTTTCCTTTTTCTTATCTCTCCTTCCTATTTTTCCTCTTCTTATTTTTCCCCTTTTTCATCTTCTTCCTCTTATTCCTCTTCCTTTTCTTTTTTCTTCTACTTCTTCTTCTTCTTCTTCTTCTTCTTCTTCTTTTTCTTCTACTTCTTTTTTTTTTCATCTTCCTCCTGTTCCTCCACCTGTGTCGTCTTGGTCTTCTCTTTCGTTGCCTCCGCCTTTTTTTTTTCTCCTTCATCCTGTCCTGTTCTTCTTCTCCTCCTTTCTCTTTCGTCTCTTCTTTTTCTCCTTCTTAAAATTCTTCCTTTTCTTTATTCTTTTTCATAATTTTTAAATTCAGATTCAAGAATTTTTTGACGTAACAAAGGCATCAAAGGGAACAGATTTGAATGTGAAAACGTCCAATTCAGACTTTTACCGTAGAATGTATATATTCTCTTACATTTTTTCAGCGTGAATACTTCGGAATATACATAATTATCAGGATTTCACTACCTACACATTGCAACTAACATCATTAACATTAAAGTCTTTTATTTGATTAACACATTTGCTCACTCATCTCTCTCATTGTTTCCAGACGCTTCCAGTTCCAGATACTGTATTCCATAATGGAGCCTTCCAGAGTCCATATCTTCCCTCTTCATTGTGCAGATAAGACATGTCAACCATTATGTCTGCCTTTATATTTCCAATAGTCCCTGTAACTCTACCACGAGGGAATTATTAATTATTCTATTCTAGCAGCAGGGGCGTGTGATAGTTTCTGTCACTGGGTGTGCTGAACAGTGATTCTGTCTATAACTAATATATATAGCCGGTATATATATATATATATATATATATATATATATATATATATATATATATATATATATATATATATGTATGTATGTATGTATGTATGAAAGTGATAGTTGCCGACAAGTCTATCGAAATAAACGCCACGTGAGGACGGAGTCTTTATAAGTTCGACGTTTTGCTTGTTCCAGCTTTTTCAAGTGCATAATCATGTATATCACGACTTACCTTACCGTCGTGCCATATCCTCTTGGACTTTGGCAACCATGGAGCGCCACCGTTCACGGTCCCTAGTTACTTGTAACATCTGTGCTGGTTTGAGTTGTTTTCCCGTCGCCCTCATCAGCCCGTCCATATACTTCTCCCTCTGCTTTCCTCTTGCTCTTCTTCCCTCCACCATTCCCGTCATCACCACCTCTTCCAACCCTTCCTTCCTCATTATATGTCCTAAGAATCGCAACTGTCTTTTCCTTATTGTTGTCATCAATTCCCTATCTGTCTCAATTTCTCTCAATACTTCTTCATTTGTTTTCTTCGCTGTCCATGGTACTCTTAATACTCGTCTCCATATCCACATTTCTGCTGCTTCTAAGTTTTCCTGCAATTTTTTGCTGCTTGTCCACGCTTCTGAACCATATAATAGTGTTGACCATATAAATGTTTTAACTGTTCTTCTCCTTATATCTGTAGACATTTTCTTGTTTGTTAAAACCCCTTTCATTTTCTGAAACGTGCTTTTAACTATCGCTATCCTTGAATTTATTTCCTTTTCACATCTACAATCTTCTGTCAATACGCTTCCCAGGTACGAAAATTTGGTTACCTGTTCTATTCTTCTCCCTGCTATTTGTACTTGCACTCTTGGTGGATCTGTTTTACTGGCCACTAGTATTTTAGTTTTTTCCATATTTACATTTAAACCTTTCTCCTCACTAGCTCTTACGGTTACATTCAATAGATGTTGCAGTTTATCTTCTGAGTCAGCCACCAATACCGTGTCATCAGCATATCTGATATGATTTATATCAAATCCTCCAATTTTAATCCCTTCCATTCCCTCTAATTCCCTAAGGATCATCTCCCCATATAAATTAAATAAATCTGGAGACATAACACAGCCTTGACGCACTCCCCTCTTTATAGCTTGAAATTCTGTTCTTCCTCCCCGTACCCTCATCGCTGCTCTTTGCTTCCAATACAAATTTCTGATGATACTCATGTCTTTGCTATTTATATCCACTCTTTCCAAAATATTTATCAAATCCTCATGTCTTACCCTATCAAACGCCTTCTCGTAGTCAACAAAGCAAAGATATACATTTTGTTGTTTTTCTATCATCCTCTCCATAATCGTTCTTACTATAAAAATTGCATTTGCTGTTCCTTTCCCTTCTATGAAACCAAATTGCTCCCATGAAACTTGTTCTCTCACTTTATTTCTTATTCTATTTAAAACTATCCTTAATATAATTTTGGTTATTTGACTCATGATACTGACTGTGCGATGTTTAATACATTCCATTGTTCTGTTTATCTTTGGTAGTGGTATAAAAATCGAGTTACACATATATTCCGTTATTGTACCCTTTTCGTAAATTTGGTTTATTAGACTAGTGAGTTTTCTTATTGCAAAATCCCCTAATGCCTCTAACATTTCAATCATCACACCATCCTCACCCATGGCTTTCCCTTCTTTCATTTTCTTCATTGCAAATTTCACTTCCTCTTCCATTATTTCTTCCCCATCTAGATATCTATAATTTTCCTCTTCTCCTTCTTGCCTGTCGTCCTCAAATAGGTCCCTTACATACTCCTCCCATCTATGTTTAATATCCTCCTCAAATGGATAACAGAGGAAATATTCGAACTAATGGATAAGAGAAGAGAAGCTAAAAATAGGGATAGAAATGAATATAGAGAACTTAATAGACAAATCAAAAAGAAGTGTATAGATGCCAAGGAGAGTTGGCTTGATGAACAATGTAGAGAAATTGAGGACCTTGAAAAAAGGGATTCTAAAATGATGCATGATAAGATTAGAGAAATTACAAAAAAAAAAGGGGAGCAATGGGGGGGGGCAATCAAAGATACAGAAGGAAAGGTTTTAATGGACGAGGAGGATATCACGACTACGTACTTAAAAAAGCTGTAACAAGCAAAACGTTGTACTAATAAAGGCTCCGTCCTCACATGGTGTTTATTTCGATATATATATATATATATATATATATACATATATATGTATATATATATATATATATACATATATATATGTATATGTATATATATATATATATATATATGTATATATATATGTAGAGACATTGGGACAAATTATGGGAAAGGTGGAGGGGGAAACACGGGTCTTTATCTGATTATCGAGTTTATTCCTGACCGGCTATTGTAAGCGAAACCGGTCAGGAATAAACTCGATAATCAGATAAAGACCCGTGTTTCCCCCTCCACCTTTCGTATATATATATGTATGTATATATATATGTATGTATATATATGTATGTATATACATATATATATGCGTGTGTGTGTGTGTGTGTGTGTGTGTGTGTGTGTGTGTGTGTGTGTGTGTGTGTGTGTGTGTGTGTGTGTGTGTGTGTGTGTGTGTGTGTGTGTGTGTGTGTGTGTGTGTGTGCAGTTAAAATATCATATTCATTCATATTGTTAGTTGGAAAATAAAGCAAATTACATAAGTAAATTTAAGATAATGAAATTTATCAATATTGATTAGCTTACCTAATTTACGTAGTAGAATGGTTGACATACTTGCTTACTTATAATTAAATATCTATTTTCGTCTATGGGATATAAACTTGTTTCTGACTTCATCATAGAAAGAGCCTCTCTGTTTATCTTAGGTCAGAAAGTTCTTTTCACTGGAGAGGAAACTGAGACCACTCAGGCTCTGTTGACTTTGTGTTCAACGTTAGCATCAATTTATTCTTTTTAGGTCAGAAAATGAGCGTTCTGCTGAAGCTGTGTTGCTTGTTATTATGATTAAGATTAATTCAGAAACCGGAGTGTTTCTTTGAAGCCAGAATTAAGTCAGTTTTTTTACCATGAATTCCTCCAGTTAATGCACGTATTTGTCTGCAAACTCAGGAGATGTATACAGTACAATAAGTTTATTCTTCAAACCGAGTTGGTGACTTAAGGTCGGAGTTTCGTTTGTTTCATTCGTCAACAGTGTCCGTGGCTTGGGTTGCCCTCAATCTTTATTTCTGATTGAGTAACTTAATAACTTTTGGTTTCATAATAAATAGTATACTATAATTCCTGCAAATCTTAATAATGCTCATATAATGAATGGAAAAGACATTTTACAAATTCTAGACAACATAAAAATTTAGCAGCGAAACGAACTCAAGCAGTGTGCGTTCGTCGATCCGCACACCTAAGGCCTATGTTTCCAGCAGTCTCCCCTCACACGCCACCGTACGCACTATGCCACATGATGATACAATAATTATATTAATTAATGGGTGTGCATTGCTTCTACGAAACACCTATAGCGGAAAATATTATGACTGCGTTAAAAACAACAAGAAAAATACTGTTTCACACTTACTGCTGAATTTATCTATAACTATCATGTATTTCTCTCTCTCTCTCTGGCTGATGGTATGCGGCGTACACCTAGCACACCCTGAATATACGCCTCTGTCTAGCAGATTTTTCTCCGCTGGTGACATTTCTCTCCTGGGCTACAACAACTTGATAACATGTTTGTCTAATATACTTCTTTGATCTGTCTGTCCAGGATAATTTTGTGGTGAGAGATTCCTGCAGTTATTAAACTTGCCATAATCACTATGGACAGTTATTTAATTCTGGATGCAGTGCTAAAGATGTTCGGTTTCTTTCTCGTTATTTTACTTTAAACTGTCCTTTGACAACCCAAGATTATCTTTATTGCTTCATTTTGTAATGCTTTACGTAGTGCGATGGTGGCGCAATCGGAAGTGTGCTGATCTCGTCATCTTCCTAGTCACGGGTTTGAGTCCCGCACTTTTTTCCGATTCCCAGCAGCGACTGGTAACTGTTCCAACAGTCCCCCGAAGCGTAAAGAGTAAAGGTGACGGCTTCGGCCGCAGCCACATGCCGTCTGCCGCCTCGTTCTCATCTTCACCTTTTTTCCATGGTTCTAATCTCGCTCTCGGGAAACGATAGTAATACAGGAGTTTTATATTATAATTAATCTGGAATGGATCTGATAGTACTTAAGTACAGTATATCGCTCTAACCTGGGAGATATTAACACCGTTTTCTTTACTTCATATTTTCTTTTCTTCTAACTTTTCCTCTTTTTCTTTTTCTTCGTCTTCTTCTCGTTCTTCTTCGTGCTATTATTTTCCTTTTTCCTCTTCTTGGCTTATTTCTTACTTTTCTTCCATCATTTTTTTTTCATCTCCTCTCCCATCTGTTCATCTCCAGCCACCTCCTCCTCCTCTTCTTCTTCTTCTTCTACTTCCTCCTCGTCCTCTTCTTCCTCATCGTTTCCTTCCTACTCCTCCTCCAACGTCCTCCTCCTCCTCCTCCTCCTCCATCACCTCGTCCTCTTCTTCCTCATCGATTCCTTCCTCTTCTTCTTCTTCTTCTTCTTCTTCTACTTCCTCCTCGTCCTCTTCTTCCTCATCGTTTCCTTCCTACTCCTCCTCCAACGTCCTTCTCCTCCTCCTCCTCCTCCATCACCTCGTCCTCTTCTTCCTCATCGTTTCCTTCCTACTCCTCCTCCAACCTCCTCCTCCTCCTCCATCACCTCGTCCTCTTCTTCCCCATCGTTTTCTTCCTACTCCTCCTCCAACCTCCTCCTCCAACCTCCTTCTCCTCCTCCTTCTCCTCCTCCTTCTCCTCCTCCATCACCTCGTTTGTTAAATACATACATATATATTTATATATATATATATATATATACTTATACTTATGTATATGTATATATATATATATATATATATATGTATATGTATATATATGTTATAGTCAACATTGCAATACTTCGATGAATTGCGCATTTTCGCAGCTGATCATCTTCGTAGCTGGGTCTCCCTTCGATACTGGCATGCACGCGCGCGCACGCACAATATGCTACAAGATGTGGTTTCGACGAAAGCTACGAATCTCCCTAGGGACGTCTGGACAAAGGCTAAGCGACCCTTCTTGACAACGCCCTTTGACAACAAAAAATTCTCTCGGCATATCAGGTCAAGAAGTCCACCAGAAAAAAAGGCCACCTGCATCGACGTCGCTACCGACCGAAGCGACCTAACTTCTCAGTATGCCTCATATGGCAACAAATTTTTTTCACAATTGGCAACCCTTATAAGTATATTTTGTATATATGTCTGGCAACCCTCCGAGCTTTCCTGAGGGCTTGCCATGTATGCAGTAGTTAGAATAAGAATAGAATAGAATAAACCAAGAATAAAAGCGATTAAAACCAAGAACTTGCCCTGAGTTTTTCTTCACCAACTCAAATGTAGAGAACAGTTATTCTACATTGTGGTGGCCAGAGGTGGGACGGCGAATCCACATTCTACATTCTGGTGGGCAGTGGTGGGACTACTACGAATCTACAGTCTACACTGTGGTGGCACACGTGGGATTGCGAAGTGACACTAACTCTACAGCCGTGGACATCAAAGCAGCAATGCAACACTAATTACTTCGAAGCATCTTCCAGCATTCCACTTACGAGCCAAAAGCACCGACGTTCTTAGCCTTATTGCCCACAACCCACGCCACTACGAAGCAAACAATTCAACGACAGCTTCGATCTTCGCTGGAGTATCTTGCATACGAGGCAATCCCTTGTAGCTGCACTGCCCGCAACCACGAAACGAAGCCAATCCCTCTCAGCTGCTTTCCCCACCACCACCACGCCCGCCGCTCCATCACGTCAACATACAGACGTATTCTTCAGCCCCAATGGAAAATCATCACCAAAGACATTCTCCACCACCACGACGCCTGCCGCTCCACCACGTCAACATAAGTCGGACCATCTTCCCCCTCCTGGCATCGCATCACGCTCTGCCCGATCATCCCTCCGTGCCAGAGAGTATCGCAAGTCTATACCATTCACCGCATCTAAGCTGCGCAAGAATCTCTCACCCTTTATCTTATTCTCATATAATACAGTCACATCTTGATTGCATATATTCTAACTTTTCTTTCCCACAACCAATTACTAATTGATTTCCCTGGTGCATAAGCAGACTTGCACTCTGCAACAAGTTCAGACGTACCATTGCCACTCAAAGTGAACCTCTGGGAGTCACTAATATTATTCAGCATCATATACCCCTTCGGGAAAACTCTAAACCATGTTATATTCCCGCATACAGATTACCACAAAGTAAACGCATGATCGTAAATAACGTTATCCAAAACATGATTGCGCAAGATATCATTAAATCATCAGTGAGTGGAACTTCCCCCTCTTTGTAGTCACCAAACGCGATGGTTCCTTCCGCCCTGTAGTAGACTTCAGAGAGTTAAATAAGCTAATCAAACAAGAAAGACATCCAATTCCTATCTTACAAGAGGTCCTCCACTCCGTCGGTGAAAACAACGTAGTGTTCACGACCTTAGACCTTATGTCGGGATATTTCCAGATCCCCCTTGCCCCAGAGTCTAGGCCCCTGACAGCTTTTAGCACACCCACAGGACACTATCACTTCAAACGACTCGCCATGGGTTTCGTATCAGCCCCTACAGTGTTTCGTGATCATCACGTCTAAATCAGTTACCGAACATCTACACACTCTACATACCGTCTTCTCAAGGCTATAACACACACACACACACACACACACACACACACACACACACACACACACACACACACACACACACACACACACACACACACACACACACACACACACACACACACACACACACATATATATATATATATATATATATACATATATATATGTAAATATATGTATACATATATATATATATATACAGTATATATATACATATATCCGATAATTTTTATGACGGATTGATGTCGCTGTTACTAGCGAATTTCTTTCATATATACTGTATGTATATATATATATATATATATATATATATATATATATGTGTGTGTGTGTGTGTGTGTGTGTGTGTGTGTGTGTGTGTGTGTGTGTGTGTGTATTATATATATATATATATATATATATATATATATATATTGTTCAGTATTAATTAATTTCTTTAATGTGTTTTCTCAATACCTTAGAGAGGTCTTAATCTCTTTTGGAAGAGTAGAGATGACTACCGTAGTCGGTCATCGTTGCCAGATCCGGATTTCGGCTCCCTCGAGCCTTCTTCAGTGGCGATGGTAATCGTCTTCTCGTTGGTGTGTTCTTGCTCTATCGTGGTAGGAGAAAGAATGGCTCTGTGCAGAGTTGTCCTGGCTAATATACCGGTTCAGTGGGGATCCTGGCGTTCGTCCTCACTCCTGATTGGCTGAGACCGGTACTCACGGCTTCAGATTGGTCGTCGGCCGTGCGCCTCATGCCAACTACGACCCGCAGATCGCTGGCTTCTGAATTGTCTGCTGCCGTGCGCCTTACGCTAGGTAAGACTCGCAGGTCGTTGGCTTGAATATTGAGATTAGGGGACAACTCTTTGATGTACAATGCCTCTAATAAAGGGAGGCGTCTTACATCATTACACGTGTCCAAGATCTCTGTGCCGTTTTCTAGGATTTCCCGCGTAAGGGTGACATTGTGGATTTGTTTCAGGTGGTTTTTCGGTGCTCCAGAAGAAAGGTGGTACTAAAGTCTTCGAGATAACTTCGTGGAGGTCATGCCAATGTAGGAAGATGGGAGGGTTTCACAGTCCCCTCTATTGCAATTAAACCTGTAAATGACATGCGATTTTTGAAGTGTCTCAGTGTGTTGATGCGGACTATTCTTAAGGAGGAGGTGGCTAGTTTTCTTAGACTTATAATAGATAATAAAATCTAATATTTTGTCAGGGTCTGTTGGCTTGATATTTTGTTTTATTATTTTCTTCATAATTCTTTCTTCTTCCTTGTAAGCAGTGGAGAAAGTGGCTTTATAGTACAGGTTTATTTGATTATTATTCTTCTCTTTATGCTGTTGCTGTTACCGTTCTTGTTCCAGTTATCAATAATCTTAGAAGTCTGACGTTTTATATCCTTTTCGCTGAAACCGTTATTAATCAATACCTGGGTGGAGCGTTCTATTTCGTAGTGTACTTGATGCCAGGAGCTGCAGTGTGTTAAGGCTCTTCTAATGTAGGCACCGATGGTGGCATCTTTATAGCGCTGTGGGCACTCACTATTTCCATTGAGGCAATGTCCGGTGTCTTTTGGTTTGGTGTAAACGCTGGTATTGAAAGACTCGTTTTGTTGTTTGACGAGTAAATCCAGGAATGGGATAGTTCCTTCAACACTGTCCTCTATGGTGAAGTTAAGCTCTGATGTTTGCGAAAAGGATATAAGACGTCAGACTTCTAAGATTATTGATAACTGGTACAAGAACGGTAACAACAACCAACATAAAGAGAAGAATAATAATCAAACCTGTACTATAAAGCCACCTTCTCCACTGCTTACAAGGCAGAAGAAAGAATTATGAAGAAAATAATAAAACAAAATATCAAGCCAACAGGCCCTGACAAAATATTAAATTTTATTATCTATTATAAGTCTAAGAAAACTAGCCACCTCCTCCTTAAGAATAGTCCGCATCAACACACTGAGACACTTCAAAAATCGCATGTCATTTACAGGTTTAATTGCAATAGAGGAGACTGTGAAACCCTCCCATCTTCCTACATTGGCATGACCTCCATGAAGTTATCTCGAAGACTTTCGTACCACCTTTCTTCTGGAGCACCGAAAAACCACCTGAAACAAATCCACAATGTCACCCTTACGCGGGAAATCCTAGAAAACGGCACAGAGATCTTGGACACGTGTAATGATGTAAGACGCCTCCCTTTATTAGAGGCATTGTT
The DNA here is from genome assembly GCF_046742065.1 of Oratosquilla oratoria. NCBI lineage: Eukaryota > Metazoa > Arthropoda > Malacostraca > Stomatopoda > Squillidae > Oratosquilla > Oratosquilla oratoria. The sequence continues at coordinate 82,961,083 of NC_134782.1, read as the reverse complement.
CATCAAAGTGTTGTCCCCTAATCTCAATATTCAAGCCAACGACCTGCGAGTCTTACCTAGCGTAAGGCGCACGACAGCAGACAATTCAGAAGCCAGCGATCTGCGGGTGGTAGTTGGCATGAGGCGCACGGCCGACGACCAATCAGAAGCCGCGAGTACCAGTCTCAGCCAATCAGGAGTGAGGACGAACGCCAGGATCCCCACTGAACCGGTATATTAGCCAGGACAACTCTGCACAGAGCCATTCTTTCTCCTACCACGATAGAGTAAGAACACACCAACGAGAAGACGATCACCATCGCCACTGAAGAAGGCTCGAGGGAGCCGAAATCCGGATCTGGCAACAATGACCGACTACGGTAGAGTCATCTCTACTCTTCCAAAAGTGATTAAGACCTTTCTAAGGTATATAGAAAATACCTTAAAGAAATTAATCAATACTAAACAATCCATCACATTTAACGAAACTTGCATAAGAGAGAACCTCCTGCCCATGTGTACTCTAAATATATATATATATATATATATATATATATATATATATACAGTATATATATATATATATATATGTATATATATATACATATTCATATTTCTCTCTCTCTCTCTCTCTCTCTCTCTCTCTCTCTCTCTCTCTCTCTCTCTCTCTCTCTCTCTCTCTCTCTCTCTCTGTCTCTCTCTCTGTCTCTCTCTCTCTCTCTCTCTCTCTCTCTCTCTCTCTCTCTCTCTCTCTCTCTCTCTCTCTTTTAATGTTCCATCTGGCTAGCAACCAATTTATTTTCTTGTTTGTCTTTCGATCGATTTTTCCGTCCGTCTGTTTATGCGTCTGCCTTTGTCTCTCCCCATCATCGTTGCCCCATCCCATCTTGACCCTTCCTCATCAGCGGCATACCTCCCTTCATGTAAATGGACTCGTCATCGCGGTGACCCGCGGTTCGGCTCACGTTAACAACAGATTGGACTCCGTGGCCTCTCCGGAATCTCATAGAAGTGTCTTAGCAAAGCAGAAGGTTCTCAATTACTTAGCCGACAGGTCTTCGTGGTATTATGGGGGAACTCGAAGCCTCTTGGGCTCACAGGCAGGTGCAGGCGTCGCCTTTGCTGTTGTCGACTGGAGATTAGACAGCTGCACTGTCACACAGGCGGCAGCAGCGGTGAGGAGGAATCGAGGGAGGGAGGCAGCTGTGGAAGCTTGAGTCGCGGGCTATAAGAAAAAGCAACCAGCATATGGTCACGAGAGCTCCACTAGCCAAGAGTCTTCTTAAATTATCTTGGTAATCAAAAGGTGTGTTCTTTGGGTATGTAGACAAAGAAACTCGTAATTGACTTCGGTGCATCTTATAAGCCAAGGTAGCTACAAGTACCTGAGCTATAAGTACCTGTCTACGAAGTTATTAAGCCTCCTACTCGTTTCTTGGTTATTGGGAGGGATGCCAGTTACAGCTTAACTAGATGCATGTGCTTGAGCTTTTCATATATGCACGCAGTTATTGATTTAGTTATTGGTATCTTAACTAAAGTTAATTCTGTGAGGTATTAACTTGACTAACAATAAAACTTGAGCTGTTTGCAATTATGAGGGAGGTAATGCACCCTCTCGAAGAGCAGGGGGCGTTCTCCAACTGAATAAAATCACTTGGTTGTAGACAGAACAAATATAGATATATAAATCGTTGATAATAGGCGTCTTCACTAGAGGTACGAGTAATTTTGGGCACTCAGCAGGTGACAGGGAAGACCCTTCATTGGCCACGAGGAGCCAAGATGAGAGACAAACAATGGCTGGTGGATGGGAGTGAAATAAGTGGGAGTAGATGAGTGTGAGTGTGTGTGTGTGTGTGTGTGTGTGTGTGTGTGTGTGTGTGCGCGTGCGTGTGTGTGTGTGTGTGTGTGTGTGTGTGTGTGTGTATACAGTATATATACATTATATATACATTATGTATACATATAATATATATATACACAAATATACACTGTGCAGGTAACCGAGTTATTGCGTGTTGTACGATAAGTTATTGAACTCGCTAAAGGTATCTTGGGTCGAGTCAGTCAGCTGTATAAGAAGAGCTGATCCAGCTGTAAGTACTTGAGGTATTATTACAGCAGCTTATTAAGCCCTCTAAGTACCTCGGTTCCAAATAATTCTGTAAGACGTGACTCAGCTACACCTACAAAGTGCTGATTTGTAAATACTCTGTAACAGATTTTAGACCTAGTGTCGCAACCTAAAGTGCCTCGGATATCTGATTAAAATCGCCTGGCGGCAGTCAGAATAAGTGAATAAGTTAGTGTCATCTGGGACGGAAACTTCTAATTCTAAAATACGAGTGATGGAGCATCAAGAGTTTCGTTGTGGATTATGTGACAAAGAATTAGCAACAAGTGCCAGCCTGCAACAGGTCAGTCCGCAACAGGTTATTTTGAGCTATATTTGTAATGTTCACTTCAGGCGACAGAACTCTCTCGGTGGTATTCTTAAAAAAATTATCTTATATAGATCCTTGAAGGGAAATATTTATACAAGGAAAGATTTTTTTTAAGAATACCACCGTAAAATTATTACGGTGGTATAATATATATATATATATATATATATATATATATATATATATATATATATATATATATATATGTATATATATATATATATATATATATATATATATATATATATATAAATATTTCCCTTCCAAGGATTTATATAAGATTCATATAAGGAAAGATTTTATTCAAGAATACCACCGTCTGTCTACTGTCAGGTTTCAACCTCCCTGTTATTTTGCAATGCAAATGCAACACCTGGTGTTGATTATTTGGGGGCTATTTTTATACACCTAGAGATATAATTTACTAGAACGTATTATTTTAGCTTGCCTTTTTGCATCTCTATAGAATATTCATATCTACTTTCAATAATTCCTTCCTGTGTCTCACTTTATTAGTAACAAATCAAGAACAACTTCGGTTTATCTCTATGTATGTCAATTACACCTTTTTCAATTGTTCTTTTTCTCTTCTTAGTCTTGTATATTTGGTTCTTGTTTTCTTGAAATAATCTTTTATGTTCTAGAGATCCTTCTATTTCTTCACCTTTCCCATGCTGCATCTCTCCTTTTTTTCTTTTCTTTTTTCTGTCGTACGTATGTTAACTAAAACATTCGACAAATTTCCTCCCCTATTTAGTATATCGACATACTTTTTCACTCTCAATTTGTAAATACTCGAATAAATGTCACATTTCTTCTGTTTCTCTTATCTCTCGGTATATTCCCGTTCTATTTCTTCAAAGAATTTCCACAGTTCCATGACTTGTCTTCCCGAAATTTTTTCTTCTTTGACTTATAGATTCTGCTCCTTACAGCTAAATGAATTCCATATAATACATTATCATTTTTCCCCATAGCGCACAGGTATCTAAAAAAAATCAATGACATCTCGTTCCCAGCCGATCCAGTCTCGCTGGTATGTCATCTCCTCTCAACCGTCTTTTATTTGACTCGTTGTGTCATTATTATGTTCACTGATACATTTGGCAGTGTATTTCCTTGTGATTCTCTTCTTTTCTCTGCCTCTCACTCCTCCCAATATAACTCCCCACAATTAAAGTCATTCATAAAGGGCCCCATTCACGACAACGATTTTCAACCCCAACCCAGATTTCGAACATGGTCGGGGTTGGAGTTGTGGTTGGCGGCTTCGCCACTCACTGCAACAACCAATTGTCCAATTTTTCGCAGTTGATCCGCAGTTCTATTGTGATAAGATGTCTGATCTCGACTCTGACGATCTTTTTAATATTGCTGTTTTTTTTAGAGGCAGATAGAAAGCTAAAAAAAAAAAAAGTCAAAGTGGTGTAAGTCTTGGCTTCAAAAAAGAAACAAGCTATCCCATAATCAATTATTAGAGGAACTGAGACTAGAGCCTAAAGACTATATGAATCCACATTTTTAGAACTTCTGTCCTTGGTAACACCAATCATAAAAAAACAGGATACGATGATGAGGAAGGCTATTACACCTTAAATTTTGAAACGAGTATTTCATAAGCATTGTTTTTCATTATTTTATTCGAGTATTCTTTACTTTTAACTTTCCATAGGCATGGATGTTGACGGTATATCTCAATAATCCCTCTTACGAAATCTTTACTGTACGCTTCCATTTTTTTAGTTAGCCAGCACAACTATAGCTACAAACGCACGGTACGAAATTTTGGGCACAAGTGATAGATTTGGTTGTCCGCACCCATCCACCACTCCAATCCCAACACAGACATAAAGCTCCGCCCACAAAATATCAGGAAAATCTGAACGACTCCAACCCCAACCACGACCTGCAAATCGGGGTTGCAATGTAGGTTGTTGGAGCCCATCCACGAGAAAATTTGGTCTGGGTTGGGGTTGGAAATCTGGGTTGGGGTTGAAAATCATTGTCGTGAATGGGGCCCTTAAGGGCTACGTTAACCCTTTCTCTATATTTTTATCAGGTGATGGGACAGATACTACAACATCTTGGTATTAAACCACTCTACAAGCTCGTTGGGGGGATGTATGCCACCTGTTTTATTTCTTTTTTATTTCTTTATTTTATTCTTATTTTATTTCATTTCATTTTACCTTATTTTTAGTTTATCAACTTTCATGATTTGCTTCACTTACACCATACCACCTCCCTTTGTGTGTGCTTGTGTATGTGTGTATTTGTGTGTACGTGTGTGTGTGTGTGTGTGTGTGTGTGTATGTGTATGTGTGTGTGTTTACATATCTATATTCACTCTTATCACCTGACGTGAAGAGTAGAGACCCTACACACAGAAAAAAAAAATCAGCGTCTTTTTTCTTTGAAAAAGACAAAAGAAAAATAAATCAAATCAACTTCAGGAATGTGCTGGCATTCATTTGACAGAGCGGAAAAATTTGGAAACGGAAAAATTTGGTTGTCCCTCACTTATCTGAAACCCTTGTTCAGGGGGACTGTCCTTCCTGTTTTCGGCTTTACATTGTAACTCGAAAAATTAAAGCTCCCGACGGACTCTTTTAGGTGCCAAATTTCTGGACGACATCACGTGTCCCATATATGTTTTGGCAAGGAAACAATTAAGAAATTCTTTGCTTACACAGCGAATATTTTTTTTTTTTTTTTTTTTTTTTTTTTTACGTGGCGTTTAGACCTAGCGAGCGACAACGCTCAGTGTTTGAGAACAAGGCATCTTGAGTGATGCGCATGGTCTGGTAAGGATATCGATTACATTGGGCAAAATGACCTTTACCAAAGGTTTGGACACTATTGTTGTTGTTTACATGTATTTACTCGTGCTTATTCAAATTCGGTACATAAGTCTTAAAAACAATATTTAGGATTTTTTAGTTCTTTTTTTTTTATTGTATCCTTTCATGAAATAACTCCCATGTCAGGATATAAACCATTTCTATTCATGATAGATTAATTATGTTATTTTTAATATGCTGAAAAAATAAATATATTTGATCAATAATCATGAACTTAATATATCTTTTGTTTTAATATACAGTTTGAGAACCAATGACACAGTAACAAACTAACATACTAAGATAACTGTTATCTAATCATTGTTAGCTAACGTTTATATTACAAAGGATTAGTTCTACATGATATACTGTAGTTACCGTTTCTTGAAGTTCTGTGCGCCTGTTTGTTGACTGTATGTACCTGGTTCCTTCTCCGGAGAGGTCTGGGCCTGGCAAGAAGATTGACATACAGACTACAACACTGTTCGTATTTGCTTAGGCTCGCCAGCCAGGTGCAAATCCACTCAAGAAAAGGGCCAACAAATTTGAAGGAAGGATGTAGCAAGATTATCTTGGAGCCAAACAGGTAAAGGAAGCTGGACTGGGTGAAAAGGAAAGTTCAGCAGCGCCGCGTCATGGTGGCTTGGCTTCGCAGGAAGCAAGCAATGTCATAAAAGAAAGGAAGGAAGCTATCTGCGTCATGCGCGGAGGTCAGCCAAAGTGATATAAGCGCCTACAAGAAGGGAAGTTGTGTCTGATAAGAAAGATCAATGGTCCAGTTAGATGAGATGACCTCGAGGTTGTGGATGGAAGGGTGGCAGAGAGGAGAGTGCATGTTATCTGGTGTTGGGGAAGAGGAGGGTGAGAGAGGAGCCGAGACGATGGAGACTGAGCGTAAGAGGTGAAGCTACCGCGGGAGGGTGGGCATAACGAGGGAAGAGTCAATGGAGAGAGGAACGGGTGGGTTAAATGAAACGTCATCTTCCACAGAATTAAAAAAAAAGGAAGGGGGAAAGGGACGAAATATAGCTATTGTTGTTGGTGTTGGTGGAAAGTGAAGCCTAAAGATAAATTTAAAGGATTTTGGAGGAAGGCAGGGAGGAAAGGAGGGAAGTGAGAGCATTTGGCGAGGTGGGGGAGGAGAAGGAAGTGTACGTATAGAAGTTGGTCGACTATTAAGCCGGCCGGATCATGTTATTCAGGAGCGAGACAAGGTGTGTCGGTGTTGGTGGCGTCTGTAGGAGGTGGAGGTATGTGTTGGAGAAAGGGGGAGGACTGGAGAGGGAGGAAAAGGAAACAGTCGGATCGGAGTGAGAGGAAGGGAAAGGGGACAATCATTGGATGAGGGAAATTTTTCATGTTTGAAGGCTGTTTCCTAAAAGACGAGAGTTTCCTCTATACTACTGTACATAAGAACATCTGGCGATCGTGAGAAAGTGTATACAAGAACGATTGCTGTCCTTTAAGAAAAGGACGGCAGTCTTTAATGCCCAAGAGAACCTTTTAGTATAAACTCTTCTGTCAAACAATTCCATTCAGCAGAAAAGAAACCGCCAGATACAAACCCTTCGCAGAATCCGTTTGGTGTTAGCGCGATTTCCTTGAAGTGTGTCTTCGTGATGGAAAAGTCCTGGTAAGGCTGAGGACGATCAAGAGAAGAAAAGAGGAATAAGAGACGGCTGGAACAGAAAATGGAGAGAAGAGAACGAGCTGAAGAAAATGGGAAATGAGTTGAAGAAAATAAGATAAGAGAAAATGGATGACGACAGGTAGCCGAGGAAAGTGTTTAGAAAGAAAATGGGAGAAAGATTTAAGTAAAGTCTCAGGGTTTTATGTGTTTGTGACACGTGGGCTGGCAGAGGATTTGGCAGAGCATCTGCATGCGAACCTAAAGCTAGCAAAATCACAAGAAAGAACACCAAATAACCGAGGGATTTCAAGACGTTGTATTGATAATAAAACTGGAAAGAATTGTGTAAATAAAGTCACAACTTGCAGGAAGAAAAAGCCCACGAGTGACGTCACATCGCCTTATCCGAATTTGAAATCGGAGAACGTCTGACGGATACGTGACGTCATGTCGACTCCGTAGATATTTTCAACAAATTGGAACTTTTAATGTTTGAGTGACGTCATGTCGGCGTGTGAACAGACGTTGCGTACATTGTTGACAAACGGCGTAAAGTGAAAACTGGAAAGAATTGCCGCAGATTGTTAACATAATATCAGGCCAAGGAAGAGATGGCACAAATAATCCTGAAGTGGAACTCGAAGCTGACAAAGCAGAGTCGAGCGGAAAAGAACGACTGAGATCTCCGGGGAGCATAGAGGAGTTTTCGAAAGATAAGGGACGTCTCGTTCGATGGCTGGCAAGATGGATCGGTGATCCCAGGGGAGTGCAGAGGAGGAAGAAGAAAAAGATCGAGGGTGCAAAAGAAAAAAAACTGTTTCTATTTGGTCGACAGGAACCAACGCTTCTGTCTTCGTGAACAATATCAAACAAAACAGGTGATGCCAGACAGGCGGTAAAGCTGAAATTCAAGAAGACAAACAGACCGGGCCAATACAAATAAGAAAAAGGTAAAATTTATTTCATTTTATTTTACCATTATTATCATTATTATTATTATTATTATTATTATTATTATTATTATTATTATTATTATTATTATTATTATTATTATTATTATTATTATTATTATTATTATTATTATTATTATTATTATTATTATTATTATTATTATTATTATTATTATTATTATTATTATTATTATTATTATTATTATTATTATTATTATTATTATCATTATTATTATTATTATTATTGTTATTATTATTATTACTATTATTATTATTATTATTACTATTATCACACACACACACATACACACATACACACACGCACACGACTCGGTGGCGCGGTTGATAGCGTACTGGACTGCCATTACGGAGGTGCAGCAGTACCCGGTTCGAATCCTACCCAGGACTGAAATTATTTCGGTATCGCTGCACTTCGGGTCGTTACTCCGACTCTCGTGGGCGGGAAGTTGTGTGTGTGTGTGTGTGTGTGTGTGTGTGTGTGTGTGTGTGTGTGTGTGTGTGTGTGTGTGTGTGTGTGTGTATGCGTGTGTGTGTGTATGTGTGTGTGTGTGTGTATAAGGTCATAGCATTACCCATAGATCGGTCATACGAGCTCTGAGCTCTCTTCCGGGAGGGAAAAAGCTGTCTATCACGAGTCCAACACGCAATCCAAAGACCAACGTGAATATACACATGCATATTTGCAGAAAAAATCACTTGAACTGAATAGACGAAAACGCTCTGTCTCCTTTCTCTTATTTTCCTAGTGTTTTTCTGCATGCATATATATATATATATATATATATATATATATATATATATATATATATATTTATATATATATATATATATATATATATATATATATATATATATATATATATATATATATTTATGTATGTATATACTGTATGTGTTTGCACTCATATATATATATATATATATATATATATGTATTTATATATATATGCATATATATGTGTATATATATATATATGTATATACATATATATATATATATATATATATATATATATATGTATATATATATATCAGTATATACGTATATATAAATATATATATATATGTATATATATATATATATATATATATATATGTATTTATATATATATGCATATATATGTATATGGGAGAAAGTATACGCTGGACTCGACGTTCGTCAATTTATTCCCACGTATCGGACCCTGTTCGGGGTTCGTCTCCAGGGTAATACAGTGGTAGCAATGGAAATGTACATAAATAGGGGGAATTTGGTACACTGGGACAGGTCTCCACAGTAACCGTTATAATCCAACGCAGTTAAACCAAATCAAAAACACAAATGAGAAACAAATATAAATAAAACTGTAAAATAACCAGTGCAATACTTCCTTGAAAACATTCACCGAGTTTACCATAGAAAAAAGATATATATATATATATATATATATATATATATATATATATATATATATATATATATATATATATATATATATATATATATATAAAGAAAATACAGTGAAAGTTGTAAGAATTTTTCTTTATATATATATATATATATATATATATATATATATATATATATATATAAATATATATATATATATATTGTCTATGGTAAACTCGGTGAATGTTTTCAAGGAAGTATTGCACTGGTTATTTTACAGTTTTATTTATATTTGTTTCTCATTTGTGTTTTTGATTTGGTTTAACTGCGTTGGATTATAACGGTTACTGTGGAGACCTGTCCCAGTGTACCAAATTCCCCCTATTTATGTACATTTCCATTGCTACCACTGTATTACCCTGAAGACGAACCCCGGACAGGGTTCGAAACGTCGGAATAAATTGACGAACGTCGAGTCCAGCGTATACTTTCTCCCATAAAAATGGTTCCTGGACTCCAGCTATTTACGAATATATATATATATATATTTACATACACAGGTGTCTGTTCATATGTATGTGTCTGTGTGTCTGTATGGGATTGTATATATATATATATATATATATATATATATACATATATGTGTGTGTGTGTGTGTGTGTGTGTATATATATATATATACACACACACATATATATATATATGTATGTATATATATCATATATATATACAAATATGTATATATATATATATTTATATATATAGTTATATGTATATATATATTTATATACATATATTTATGAAAAAGGTGGAAAAAAAGAGTCACGGGTCTCGTTCTGAGTTTATTTCTGACCGGTTTTGCTTGTAGCTTCTTCCTCTGAATAAACTCGGAACTCGGAACGAGACCTGTGACTCTCATTTTCCACCTTTTTCAACTTGTCACATTGTCTCAACATATATTTATAAACATATATATATATATATATATATATATATATATATATATATATAGAGAGAGAGAGAGAGAGAGAGAGAGAGAGAGGGAGAGAGAGAGAGGCGACTCCACAGCTGGACAGAATTGTGTGACGTAGACGGAAGAGTTCAGTGAACAACAGCAGCACCATCAGCAGCAGGGAATATGCTAATCGACTCTTGGGCATGATTTTGAGGTCTCCTTGTGTAATATTTCCCCTTCCACGACTCCAGAGGCTATCAGGAACCGCTGTGCGTGATGAATGGGGCCTCACCGTCCCGCCCAACGTCATTCGGGAC
>NC_134782.1:82940575-82945575 GCF_046742065.1 Oratosquilla oratoria | reverse complement strand
TGTTTCCTTTGTCTGAGTGAAACCGCCTGGCGACAGATAGGACAGAAGTATAAATTACCAGTAGCAGAGAAAAGATTAAAGAATTTGTTTGTCAGTTGAGAACCAGCGGATATGCCGGTGATTCTGCTGTGGGCCACCAGAAGAGAACACTTTCCCTTTCGTTGGATAGTTATGGGGGTGGGACAAAGAAAGTGGGAAGAGATTTCCTTTCTCTTTACAGGGTCAACACTGGATTTGTACCTCGTCTTCAGAATAGCAAAGGCATAAAACGCACACAGCTGACTGAGTGGGGAGGGAGTGGGTTCGAATCTCGTACCTGCCTCAGTAAATACACCAAAGGCCTTTTTTTCCTTACAAGGAGGGTAGCCAAATCAAAGTTCACACCCACTACGTATACATTAGGATCAACTTAACGCCCCTTTCATCTCAACATCTCATGGATGATGAGTCATCCACGTCCCCCGCCACACCGCTTGGGCTGAGGGCAGTGCAGCGAGGCACAGCGCTTTCACAACAACAGAGGCTGATAGTTTGAGCTGGTTTATTCCCACTGCTTCATTAATTACCAACAATTCATCCCCTTCTCATCCACTCTAGATGATTCATAAAGCACAGTAGAGAAGCATCTCTTCTAAACTAGAAAATTAATCAAGTTACTCGATCAGTTAAGGACTATCGGTATATCCAAGAAACTGGTTCCAGCCTCCTTATCTCTTTGGAACTGTAATAAAATCCACAGTTATGGGGAAAGCAAAGGCTTCCCCCCTTGCGCAAAAGACAAAAGTCAGCTGTTGAAAGGCGGCTGGGCGGCTGGGACGTACGTTAAGAGTTCTCAGAGATCAATGGAGAGATCGTTATTGTAAATAACAATGGCAGACAAGAAAAGGTTAAGTTGGGTAAGAGAATAGACTAAAGTGAACGATATTGTGGAAGCATTAAAGAAATAGAAATGGAAATATCAGGGCAAGTAGGTAGAAAAGAGGATTGAGGATGGAGGAAGTGTGTTACTGATTTGGCGCCATGTCATTGCAAGCCTGGTCAAGGGAAACCAGACAGGAGATGGAGAGACGAGATAGAGAAGTCTGTAGAGGCGACGTGGTAGAGGTTAGTGTAGTCACATGACTCATGGAGAAAGATAGGAGAGGCCTTTGTTCAGTTTTGGATACCAAATGGTTGATGACTGACTGAATGACTAATATATATACATATGCCTCTCATTTCACCTTCGCTTATTTGATCATATCTGCTTCATCAATTAGAAGTTTTTTATTCTTATGAATCGATATGAGTGAATTGAACAAATTACAAATGGCATGAATGTAATCCCTAACTGGTACCAGCTCCATGACAAGCAATACCATTTCGCGAATTATCAAAAGATGTAAATTGTAATATTGTAAGTGAAAGACTTCCGAATTGAATTTTCTGGTCGCAAAAGGTCTCCCTTAGCTGAATGAAATTGCCTGGCCTGAATAAAACAAACAATATGATTAACTCATTCGTCGTGTTGTCTTTTCTTTGAAACAAAAATTGATGAGTTACATTTGAACTTCTGTCTAGCGTACATCAGTATGAGCGCAACGCTACCCCAGTATGTGCTCCTAATTGATGATGATGATGGTCTGTGAAGCTCAGCCAAGGCCATTTACCTGCATAATTCGTGAACGTCAACTCCGGCAATGTGGAGCTATGGCACGCTTCTCTGATGTTGATCCTACTCACAGCGTTATCTCCCTTCCTTCCTCGGTAGAGACGAGGAGGACGACCACATAACTCATGGCTGGGGCTAGTCGGAAGTTGTTTGGAGTGGGATGGAATGGTGTCTGCATGGGAGCCTGACAAGAGAGAATGTGGCGCCGGGGTGGGAGTGAAGCAACGAGATAACGACGACGACGATGACAATGATGATGATGGAAATAGACGAATTTGCCTTGGCTTCTAACATAGGCGACGAGTTATTAAAAGATCATTCAAGGTCTTGATACCTAAGTAGGACGGCTGGAGGTGTAGAATGACCCTGGCTGCAGATAACAGCCACCATTTGATCCGCGACCAGTGTGTGGCAGCTGCGTCGTTTGATGGAGGAAAAATTGAGGCGGTGATGTAATCTTTGCTGGTGAAGGCACGTGTACTGGGTGATGTAAATAACTGCACACACATACACACACACACACACACACACACACACACACACACACACATATATATATATACATATATATATATATATATATATATATATGTGTGTGTGTGTGTGTGTGTGTGTGTGTGTGTGTGTGTGTGTGTGTGTGTGTGTGTGTGTGTGTGTGCGTGTGTGTGTGTGTGTGTGCACATGTGTGTGTACGTGCCTGTGTGCGTGTATGTTTGTGTGTACGTGTGTGAATATGCGCGCGTGTGTGTGTGTGTGTGTGTGTGTGTGTGTGTGTGTGTGTGTGTGTGTGTGTGTGTGTGTGTGTGTGTGTGTGTGTGTGTGTTTGTGTGTGTGTGTGTGTGTGTGTATGTGTGTGTGTGTGTGTGTGTGTGTGTGTGTGTGTGTGTGTGTGTGTGTGTGTGTGTGTGTGTGTGTGTGTGTGTGTGATTGTGTGTGTGTGTGAGAGAGTTTGTGTCTGTCTGTGAGTGTTTGTGTGTTTTTGTGTGTTTGTGTGCGTCTTTGTGTGTGTGTGTATGTGTGTGTGCGCGCGCGCGCGCGCGCGCGTGTGTGTGTGTGTGTGTGTGTGTGTGTGTGTGTGTGTGTGTGTGTGTGTGTGTACGTGTTTATGTGTATGTGGGTGTGGGTGTGGGTGTATGTGTATGGATGTGTATATTGCAATACACCCACACACAAAGATATATGTATATATAGCGGGAGACAAAAGTGACAGACAGACAGACAGACAGACAAGCCGGGACAGACCGATAGACAGTAAGACGGAGGGACAAGGAGCCCTAGAAGAGCAGAGGAACAGCAGCCAATCTCGTTCCTGTCACAAGTCACTTGGGGTCGAGGAACAAAACACATCGTCAGTCTAGTTCCAAATAATTGCGTCCAATTCAACTTTCACTCAACTATAGACCCAAGACATTAGTCGTCCTCTAAGTACACCATTAGTCATCTGCCCTTTTTCGGTGTCATAAACTATTGTGGACCAACAGATCAATATTTGGAAATAAATCTTTCGTTTTTTGAGTATCCAATATATTTCTATATACAGTATTCGTGAGGTCGTGTATAATATTTATTTTTTCATTGCAGGTCTTTTAGAAATGTAACAACAAGATATACATTTGCATACTTCTGAAGCATACTGGCCTGTCTTGGTACTAGAAATAACACTGCCTTTAATCTAACCTACGGGAAAAAAATTATCATGATATTTTGTAGGTTGCGTGAATCATATACTCAACCTCATATCTTATCTAAATGAAGACAGAACACCGTATCATCGCAGACACTCTCGTCCGAACCTACGTGAGTCATCTTCCTCTCTGCGGTGACACATTTTAGTCCCTTTTCTGGGTAACACCAACACACAGTCTGTCAGACTCGGGGCATCAAACGGCGTAAACATGGAGAAACTTGCGAACAAACTCCACGGATGACTGACGTCGTAGGAGATTGGGAGACAGGCCAAGAGAAACGCAAACAGAGTTCAATGCGGATGTCGACGTTATTCACAGTGGAGAGAAACATATTGGACCGGACAGTCCACGTGGGAGGTCGGGGGTCAACATCCTCGTTTCCATGGTGACGCACTTCTCAGGTTCTATTGTGACTGACGCCAGGCGATTTTAATCAGCTGAGGGTTGAAGAGCCTTGTGTCGAAGGGGTTCAGCCAAGGGACTGTACCACAGTCCCGTTTCGTTCATCCATCCTTCCTATCCGGTCACATTCCTCTTTCCCATTCTATTCACGTATCCAATACCACCTACCTATGGCCACCTATCCATTACATTGTCTATAGCTCTTTCATCATAAGAGCTTCTCCCAATATGAATAAACTGGCCTGGCGACAGGCAAAACAAATTCTAAAGCTCATCATCGAGATAGGGTGTTTCCTTTGTCTGAGTGAAACCGCCTGGCGACAGATAGGACAGAAGTATAAATTACCAGTAGCAGAGAAAAGATTAAAGAATTTGTTTGTCAGTTGAGAACCAGCGGATATGCCGGTGATTCTGCTGTGGGCCACCAGAAGAGAACACTTTCCCTTTCGTTGGATAGTTATGGGGGTGGGACAAAGAAAGTGGGAAGAGATTTCCTTTCTCTTTACAGGGTCAACACTGGATTTGTACCTCGTCTTCAGAATAGCAAAGGCATAAAACGCACACAGCTGACTGAGTGGGGAGGGAGTGGGTTCGAATCTCGTACCTGCCTCAGTAAATACACCAAAGGCCTTTTTTTCCTTACAAGGAGGGTAGCCAAATCAAAGTTCACACCCACTACGTATACATTAGGATCAACTTAACGCCCCTTTCATCTCAACATCTCATGGATGATGAGTCATCCACGTCCCCCGCCACACCGCTTGGGCTGAGGGCAGTGCAGCGAGGCACAGCGCTTTCACAACAACAAAGGCTGATAGTTTGAGCTGGTTTATTCCCACTGCTTCATTAATTACCAACAATTCATCCCCTTCTCATCCACTCTAGATGATTCATAAAGCACAGTAGAGAAGCATCTCTTCTAAACTAGAAAATTAATCAAGTTACTCGATCAGTTAAGGACTATCGGTATATCCAAGAAACTGGTTCCAGCCTCCTTATCTCTTTGGAACTGTAATAAAATCCACAGTTATGGGGAAAGCAAAGGCTTCCCCCCTTGCGCAAAAGACAAAAGTCAGCTGTTGAAAGGCGGCTGGGCGGCTGGGACGTACGTTAAGAGTTCTCAGAGATCAATGGAGAGATCGTTATTGTAAATAACAATGGCAGACAAGAAAAGGTTAAGTTGGGTAAGAGAATAGACTAAAGTGAACGATATTGTGGAAGCATTAAAGAAATAGAAATGGAAATATCAGGGCAAGTAG
>NC_134782.1:82918075-82923075 GCF_046742065.1 Oratosquilla oratoria | reverse complement strand
CCGCGTGTAGAGGGCGGTCCTGATAAGCCACAGGTGGGGCGAGCGTAGCCTGATTTTCCCCAGGTTTTGGGTTTGAAGTCCTTTAGAGTTGATCCAGTGGCGGTGCGAGGGGGGGCAGACGGGCGGTGTAAACCCGCCTGCCGACGTCAACGAAGAGATCCGTAACCAGAACGGCAGCGGCAAGGAGATAACTCCTCGCCGCCACCGCTGGCGAGCGCGTTCCTGATGAGCCACAGGTGGGGCGAGCGTTGCCTGTTTATCCCCAGGTTGGGTTTGGAGTGTACATACTGGGCAAAAAATCAACAATTTATACCTCGAATCATTCCGCGTTCCTTCCTTAACCCACCCCATCCCTCCCTCTCGTACCCTTCAACTCCCGTAAGACTATCCAGCCGGACGTTTTGGACAGTTTAGTAAAGCCATCCCGAAGGCTATAGCAGGGCTGGGATGCTATGAAAGCTGCCTCGACTATTTTTCGTTTCTTCTTATCTAACCCTTGTTGTAATATTTCCACTCCGTCCCAGTTGGGTAAATGTCCATATTTCACCAAGGCATTTGATGTTCGGTAGGCTCTCAGGTCACTCTTGTGCTTGTATGTCCGCTAGTGTAGGCCTCTTCCTGTCTCTCCATAGTAGTTCAGGTCACAACCACCACATGGGATACTGTAAACCATGCTGTTGTTATTGTGTTCTCTTCTACCCTTACCTCTCACTATTTCACCTATCTTCGTACTGTATCAACTGGCAATCTTCAGCCTTGCTCTGCGGAGTAAATGTCCCAAGTCTTTTGTGTACTTGGAGTTGGGAACCACAATAAAGCCACCTTCCTTAGTCTCCTTTACCTCATCCTTTTTCTTTTTCATTGTTTTAAGCGCTGTTTTCTTTAACTATGGAATAACCCTTCTGGATATTTAACTCCTGAGAACACTTTGAAAATGTAGTTGACCTCTCTGTCGATATGTTCCACACTGCATACCCGGAACGCTCTGAGAAAAAAAAAAATCCAATTATTACTCCTCTCTTTATCCTTTTGCTTTTCGGCACACAGATTAGTTTGTCTCAACACCTCTAAACTCAATGTGGATCACAAACACAAATCTACACACACACACACACACACACACACACACACACACACACACACACACACACATGGCGCTGTGGTTAGAGCTCTGGCCTGCCACTACGGAGGTCCGGGTTCGATCCTCGCCCGGGGCTGAAATAATATCAGTATCGCAGCGCTGAGGGGTGTTACTCCAACTCTCGTGGGCGGGGAGTTGGGTGTGTGTGTGTGTGCAAGGTCATAGCATTACCCATAGATCGGACCTACGAGCTCTGAGCTCTCTTCCAGGAGGGAAATAGCTGTCGATCACGAGTCCAACACGTGATCCAAAGACCAAGTGAATACACACACACACACACACACATATACACACACACACACAGACACACACACACACACACACACACACACACACACACTGGCGCTGTGGTTAGAGCTCTGGCCTGCCACTACGGAGGTCCGGGTTCGACTCTCGCCCGGGGCTGAAATAATATCAGTATCGCAGCGCTGAGGGGTGTTACTCCAACTCTCGTGGGCGGGGAGTTGGGTGTGTGTGTGTGTGCAAGGTCATAGCATTACCCATAGATCGGACCTACGAGCTCTGAGCTCTCTTCCAGGAGGGAAATAGCTGTCGATCACGAGTCCAACACGTGATCCAAAAGACCAAGTTAATACACACACACACACACACACACACACACACACACACATATATATATATATATATATATATATATATATATATATGTATATATATATATATATATATATATATATATATTGCTGGTAACCACTAAGGAAATCGGAAGAAAACAGTAATTCCCAAGCGCTTTCGTGTAATTCACATCTTCAGGGGAATACAGAAAAAGTTGTGTTACAAAGAGGTTTAAAAATAACAAGATTATACACTAGGAAAGGAACAGGCATAGTATGAGATGTCACAAGATTAAACACTAGGAAAGGAACTGGCATAGTACAAGATGACACGAAATATTACACTAGGAAAGGAACTGGTAAAGCACAAAAAGTCACATATGAAATAAGAATAAGTCTTGGTACACAAAGTCATCAATGAAAAAGAAATCTAGAGAACAGCACAATTCACCAAATTAATTTTGGTCACATACAACCTGATATTAAGGTTCTACTCTTAATATCAGTAATGGCATTTATAAATTAGATAAATTTATCATTAACAAGATTTGTAATCAGGTTGTATGTGACCAAAATTAATTTGGTGAATTGTGCTGTTCTCTAGATTTCTTTTTCATTGATGACTTTGTATACCAAGACTTATTCTTATTTCATATGTGACTTTTTGTGCTTTACCAGTTTCTTTCCTAGTGTAATATTTCGTGTCATCTTGTACTATGCCAGTTCCTTTCCTAGTGTTTAATCTTGTGACATCTCATACTATGTCTGTTCCTTTCCCAGTATATAATCTTGTTATTTTTAAACCTGTTTGTAACACAACTTTTTCTGTATTCCCGCTTGGGAATTACTGTTTTCTTCCGATTTCCTTAGTGGTTACCAGCAACATTTGTGGATCACGTGTTGTTTGTAGTGATCTTTATGCATATATATATATATATGTATATATATACATATATATATGGATAAGTATATATATATGTATATATATACGTATATATATATTATATATTCATATGTATATATTCACACACACACACACACACACACACACACACACACACACACACACACACATATATATATATATATATATATATATATATATATGTGTGTGTATATATATGTGTATGTATATATATACATATATATATATACAATATATGTATATATATATATATATATATATATATATATGCAGGAAAAACACTGCGAGCGTGTGTTCTTGAAAATGCAAGGTTGACCACGAAGAAAAACTATTAAAGCAGAGTGCTTTCGTGTATTCACATCTTCAGTGCAAATAATACATAGTGAAAGATACAAAGGTGCAGAATATATAGGTGGGAAACAAAGGGAACGTGGAGACATCCTGGTGAGAGAGGAGAGGTAGTACCCATGGACTAACTGTCCGTCTGCGTTTATAGTGGGTACGGAAATGTCCTACATGTTCACAATTCATACATTTTATATATATTTTTTTGATAAAGTTGTTAAGTTTATATTATTATAATTTTTCTTACGAATAATAAATAGTGAAAGGTGCAGAGGTACAGACAATATAGCGTGGTCCAACTGTCCGTCTATGCTTACAATGGGTATATTGTAAGCATAGCCGGACAGTTGGACCACGCTATATTGTCTGTACCTCTGCACCTTTCACTATTTATTATTCGTAAGAAAAATTATAATAATATAAACTTAACAACTTTATTTAAAAAAAATATATATATATATAAAATGTATAAATTGTGAACATGTAGGACATTTCTGCACCCACTATAAACGCGGACGACCAGTTAGTCCATGGGTACTACCTCTCCTCTCTCACGAGGATGTCTCCACGTTCCCTTTGTTTCCCACCTATATATTCTGCACCTTTGTATCTTTCACTATGTATTATTTGCACTGAAGATGTGAATACACGAAAGCGCTCTGCTTTAATAGTTTTTCTTCGTGGTCAACCTTGCATATATATATATATATATATATATATATATATATATATATATATATATATATATATATATATATATATATAAATACATATATATATATATATATATATATACAGTTATGCATATAAATCTCATGATAGATACATTAACGAGGGCGTGAGAAGCCGCACAAGTAAGGTTGTATATGAGATTCTTGGTAACGTGGGAAGGGATCAAAATCTTGTGCGTGTAACAATAATAAATAGGAAGTCCTTTTGGCCCCGACACACGCCCAATGCTCGCTTAATCTTCTTACCAAATACCGCCTACTGTCTCCCTGATAAAAACATAAACACTGAGAGGAAAGGACACAATAGGTCCACACAACTTCCATTGTTCTCTTTTTTCTTAGTTTTTTACTGCCTCCTCAATTTTTGCGTCCCTTGTGTTCACCACTCTGTGTTGTGTAGTTTCTGTCCTCCCTTGCTTTCTGATTTGTATGACCACGGCACAGTATATTTACCTGATGTCCCACTTTTCGTGTCATCTCGACATCTACCCAGTATCCGTTTGGCCGTCTTTCTCTGGTTTTGTATTCGTACTTTCAGGGTACTTAAATTTATTGCAGATTTACTCAGAATATTTCAATTCTTCTCAAAGCCTGTCTTCACTACAAATTCTGAAAGCTTTCGCATAAAAGCCGATAAAGACCCCGGGCTTAGACCTTTTGCTTTGTTGCCGATAAAAAAAAAGTGTAGTCATCCCTGTTTGTCAGCTTCCTTTAAAGAGAGAATCCAGCACCAAGTTCGGGCCTCGTATATATACATATATATATACATATATATATATATACACACACACACATCTATATATATATATATATATATATATATATATATATATATATTGCAGAAGCCACAGGGAAATTAAAGTCGGAATACTGAACGTTTTCGTCTATATATACATATATATATATATATATATGTATATATATATGTGTGTGTATATATATATATGTATATATATATATATATATATATATATATATATATATATATATATACATATAAACGCTCTCCATTGCTCTCCGCCTTGATGGTAAATTGGATATCCTAATTAACACTATTAAGATATATCCCCTGCCCAATATCCAAATTTTCGGGTGCAATCACTTTCACTTCATCCACTTATTTTCCCCAAATCGTTCTTTCTCCGGCTGCAGAAGGTAGTGATAGTATGGCTCTCCATCTTGACTGTATCCTGTCTTATTAAACGCGACAACCAAGCACATTGTGAGTTTAGTTTTTAAATAGTCTTTCAGAAACGAAGACAAATCGTTCTCGTTTAAGTAGG
>NC_134782.1:82903075-82913075 GCF_046742065.1 Oratosquilla oratoria | reverse complement strand
TGTATGTATGTATGTATGTATGTACATATGTGGATATATGTCCGTATATGTACATATGTATATACGTATGCATTTGTGCTTGTGTGTACATGCATGATTGTATGAATGAATGCTTGCACATATGCATATACATGTAATACATGTATGTTTGTATATATACATACATGCATGTATATATGCATGCATGCATGTAGGCTTACATTTCATGAAAAATAATCTTTAAATATGTTTTTTCATTTCTTTTTCTCAAGTCGTGGCTGAGAAGGTCGGAACTAATTTCTTGTCTGTATCGAACGTCTAATCTGCTCGAAGCGCTCAAGGATTCTAAATGGTATATTCTGTCCCGTCTCAGATACACGCATTAATACTGCATTGCAATGACTGAAACAATTTCAGTATCGCTGCGCTACGGGTTGTTACTCCAGCTCTCGTGGGCGGGGAGTTGGGTATGTGTATACGTGTAAGGTCACAGCATTACCCATACAGTATGTGAGGTCTGAGCTCTCTTCCGGGAGGGAAATAGCTGTCGATCACGAGCCCATCACGTGATCCAAAGACCATGGTGAATATACACATATAGCACAGAAAACACGCACGCGCACGCGCACACACACACACACACACACACACACACACACACACACACACACACACACACACACACACACACACACACACACACACACACACACACACACACACAAACACACACACACACATACACTGTACACGGCTCAGCGGCGTAGTGGTAGCGTTCACAACAGCTACACCAGCGGTTCAAGTTTGAACCCCACCCATGGCTAAAATTATTTCACTATCACTGCGCTGCGATCCGTTACTCCAGTTCTCAATGGCGGGGAGTCGGGTGTGTGTGTGTGAGTGTGTGTGCGAGTGTGTGTGTGTGTGTATGTGTGTGTGTGTGTGTGTGTGTGTGTGTGTGTGTGTGTGTGTGTGTGTGTGTGTGTGTGTGTGTGTGTGTGTGTGTGTGTGTGTGTGTGTGTGCATTACCCATAGATCGGTCACATATGAGCTCTGAGCTCTAATCCGGGGGCGTAATTTATTTGTTTATTATTATTTGCTTGATTTTCATTTATTATTAGTTATCTGTCAGTTTATTATTATTTACTATTTACTTGTTTGTTTATTATTTAACTATACCTATGCACTTATTTAGTGTATCTACTATAATTTATATTGTAACTTTTATTGATTAATTTTTATTTATTTGTTATTATTATAATTTTTTTTGGCATCCGACCTAATTATGGACCGAAAGGTCTCCTGTCGGTATGCTCCGCCATTGTAATCCTTTGTAATAAATGTCGATCACGAGTCCAACACGGGATCCAAAACCATGGGGAATCACTCACACATACACACACACACACACACACACACACACACACACACACACACACACACACACACACACACACACACACACACACACACACACACACACACACACACACACACACACACACACACACACACACACACACACACACACACACACACACACACACACACACACACACACACACACACACACACACACACACACACAGACTGCAGCAGATCCGAGGTGAATACACACACACACACATACATACACACACACACGCGCGCGCGCGCACGCACACACATGATCATCGATTACACATTGACTCAATGGGTTAAAGAAAATACTAGACATAGACAAAACGAAGAACCATCGAGACTAGATTTGATATACCTCTGAGCCTGAAATTGGAAAGTGACCACATACTAATAGAGATCGAGCTTAAGGAACAAAATGTTGTGAGAAGGAACGAGAAACATAGAGAAGGAAGATTAATGTACAACAAAACTGACTTTGTAAAACTTAGATTTTTTTTCAAAATGCCTGTTGGGAAAAATTTGCAAATGATGAAACAAAGATGGAAGAGAAATGGAACATTTTTAAAGAAATATATAAGGAGGGAACAGATAAACATGTGCCTAAGCAGAAACAGAAAAGGGAGTACATAAAGTGCTGGTATAATAAAAAGTGTAGCGATGCTAAAGATAGAAGAGACAAAGCTTGGAAAAGATGGAAAAGAGACAAAAAAGTGACTAAATGGCAAACATACATCAAACTGAGAAATGAATAAGTAGACATACGCAGAGAAGAAAAAAGAGACTATTAAAAAGATATGATAGCAAAATGCAAAGATCAACCTAAACTATTTTACAGATATGTAAATGATAAACTAAAAGACAAACATGAAATACTGAAACTGCGTGAAGGATATAAAGAACACACAGAAGATGTAGAAATGGCTGAAGCAATGACCAGGTACTTTAAGTATGTATCTACAATTGAAAGATCACAAATGTGGGATGATGGTCACCAAGAAGGATCCCGTGAAATGAGAGAAATAACGGTGACACAGAAAGAAATAAAGGACCAAATAAGGAAACTCGATGTCAGAAAGTCACATGGGCCAGACAGAATAGCGAACTGGGTATTAAAAGAATGCATAGATAAAATACACAAGATACTTGACTTCTCAATCAAAGAGGGAAAAGTACCACAAGACTGGAAAATACTAATATTGTATCATTATATAAGGGAGGAGATAAAGAAAATCCAACAAATTGTAGATCGGTATCCCTTACAAGTACAATTGCAAAAATATGCGAAAGAGCTATAAAAATAAATGGACTAAATTCTTGGAAGAGAACGAAATACTAAACCCCAACCAATTTGGATTAAGAAATTGGAGATCATGTACTACAAACTTAATATGCTTTTACCCAAGATTGGTAGATATGATACAAGAAAGCGATGGCTGGGCAGACTGTGCCTTCCTGGACCTACAAAAGGCTTTTGACAAAGTACCACACAAAAAACTACTAAGAAAAATTTAAACAATAGGTTGAATACAGGGAAAATTATTGGAATAGATGAAAGACTTCTTGAAAGGAAAAAAATTGAGAGTGGTACTCAGAGAAAAGAACTCAAATTGGGTAAACATGTTAAGTGGAGTCCCCCAAGGCTCCGTGTTGGCTCCGATAATGTTTGCTGTTTGTATAAACGAGATGGATGAAGGAATTGAATGTTATACAAACTTCTTTGCAGATGATGCGAAACTATTGAAGAGGGTAAGTAAAGAAGAAGATTGCAAATCTTTTCAAGAAGACCTGGACAAAGTCAGGTAATAGAGTAAAAAGAACGAAGTGAATTTCAACATTAAGAAATGTAGTATAATGGAATTTGGAAAAAGTAAGAATAGAATATCCTTTCAATACAAAATTGGAACAAAGGAAGTTACAAAAGTAAACTCAGAAAGAGACCTAGGAGTAACTATCTCAAACGACATGGCACCAGACAAACATGTAAGCAAAATAGTTGGAGAAACCTACAATTTAATAAGATCGATGAAAGTGGCCTCTGACTACATGGACGAGGAAATGGTAGAGAGAATACTAGTTACACTAATAAGACCAAAATTAGAATATGCAGCGTCACTATGGAGACCCAGTACATTAAAAAACACAAAGAAACTAGAAAGAATTCAAAGAGCATTGACAAAGATGGCACCAACACTTAGCAAGTTGACATACGAACAAAGATTGGACAAACAAAACTCTGGAGCAAAGAAGAGAAAGAGGCGATTTGATAACCATCCACAGAATCATGAAAGGGATAGAAATCCTTGATAGGGATGATCTACTAAAATGGGACAGAAGAAACGCAAGAGGACACGAGAAGAAACTTAAGAAGGACAGTTACAGAAGAGATTTGAAAAAGAACAGCTTTCCACACAGAGTAATAGATACATGGAATGAATTGAAAGAGAAAACAGTGAGTGCTAAAACAATACATGATTTTAAGAAAGAACTGGATGAGGAAAGATACAACTGCGGGTCACTACGACCATAGCTCTTTTCCCGCAAAATACAACTAGGTAAATACACACACACACACACACACACATACACACGCACACACAAAAGCAGACTGGTTTAACAAAAAGTGTGAGATTACAAGGAAGGTTTGGTGGAAATGGAGGATGAGAAGAAACAATAAAGCAAAAAAGCCTACAAACAAGCTTGGAAAACTATACAGAATACGCAAGGAGGGAGAAAGCAATTTTAAAAGAGGCGTAGTAAATAAATGCAAAGATGAACCGAAACTGTTGTACAGGTGTATAACTGGTAAATTGAGACGAAGGGAAGGAATCACCAAATTAATGGTGGGTGGTGAGGTCTTTGAAGAAGCTTCAGCTCAGGCAGAAATTATGAATGTAAGTTTCCAATCGGTTTTCACAAAGGAGAGCACTTTTTTAAAAGAAAATGAGGGGAGCAAAATACCAGGTTTAGAAGATATAAATGTAGAAGTGAGGGAATTAGTCACTCTTTTGGGATCATTGGATGTGACAAAAGCTTCAGGACTTTACGGGATCTCAAATACTTAGAATGCAGGGAACAACTAGAGGGCAAGATCCTCTGTATTACTAAATGTTAATTGAAAGAAGGCACTGTGCCGCCTGATTGGAAAAGGGCAAATGAGGTGCCAATTCACAAAGGTGGAAATAAGAAGACACCACTAAATTATAGGCCAGTTTCTCTAACCAGCACAACAGTGAAATTATGTGAAAGGACTGTGAAAGATCGATGGGCCAAATATCTTGTAAAGATGAACATTCTGATAGACAGTCAGTTTGGCTTCAGCTCTAGAAGGTCGTATGTGTCGAACCTTTTAAGCTTTTATTTGAAAATGATTGTTGTGCTGCAAGACAGACACGGGTGAATGGACTGTGTGTACCTCGACCTAGAGAAGGCATTTAATAGAATACCACACAATCGACTTATGTGGAAATTGGAGCACGTTGGAGGACTGAGAGGCAAACTACTAGAATGGATGATTTTTTTTTTTTAAGGAAAGATACACAAGGACAATAGTAAAGAATTTGATGTCAAGATAGAGAGCAGTAACAAGCGGAGTTCCACAAGGTTCAGTACTTGCACCAATAATGTTCCTTGTCTATGATGGAAGAAACAACAAGCTATGCCAACATGTTTGTAGATGGTGCAAAAATCGTGAGAAGAGTGAAAAATATAGAGGGTGGTAGACCATTGCAAAAAGATCCAAACACTATTTTAGCATGGAGCCAATAATGGAAAATGAAGTTCAGGAGAAAAAATCTAAAGCACTGGAAATGGGTAATGGTAGCAAAATACCATCCTTAAACTATTCCTCTGGAAGTGAACCCATTACAAAAGCAATAGAGGAGAAAAAATTGGGAGTTGATAAAAGACAACGTATCACCTGACAGACATATCAGCAGAATTGTAGAAAAGACATACGGACTACTGCGGAAGATCAAGGTGGTATTTCACTATATGGATGAAAAGATAATGAGAAAATACATCAAAACCCTGATCCATCCAGGATGTGTAAGCAAGATCGAGAGAATAAAAAGGGCAGGAACTAAACTGGCCCCCAACCTGACAAATAAACCATATGAGGAAAGACTGATTGCACAGTCTACCAACTTTGAAAGATGGAAGAGAAAGAGATCACATGATTACAGTATTCAGGTCACTAAAGAGGATAAATTGCAATGATATAAGAAGTCTTCTGATTAAAGATAGGAGGGCTTTAGGAGATCATGGGAGCAAATTAAGAAAGACCATGTGTCTAAAGGATATGAAGAAATACAGTTTTCCGTATAGATGCATACCTGGAATAGGTTAGGAAGTGATATAGCCTAAGCTCAAACAATACATGAGTTCAAATCTAAATATGATAATTGGAAGTCAAGGATATAGATTAAGTTCAAACTGTACATGAATTTGAGACAAAGTATGATAAGAAAAATAGATAATAAGAGACGGGACCCAAAAATCGTTGCTCATTTTCAGTTTACTACAATTAGGTAAATGCAACTAGGTAAACGCGCACACACACACACACACACACACACACACACACACACACACACACACACACACACACACACACACACACACACACACACACACACACACACGTACACATACACAAACACATACACACATACATGGAAAAGATCCACTTACACTCACATCTGTGGTGCGTGAAATGTCGCACCATTATCCGTAGATCTGACTTAATGATCTCTGACCTCATTTCTGGGTAGGTAATGATCGTCGTTCAATATATATATGTGTGTATATATATATATATATATATATATATATACATATATACATATATGTATATATATATATATATGTACATGTATATATATATATATGTATATGTATATATGTATATATGTATATATATATATATATATATATATATGCGCGTGTGTGTATGTGTGTGTGTGTGTGTGTGTGTGTGTGTGTGTGTGTGTGTGTGTGTGTGTGTGTGTGTGTGTGTGTGTGTGTGTGTGTGTGTGTGTGTGTGTGTGTGTGTGTGTGTGTGTGTGTGTGTGTGTGTGTGTGTGTGTGTGTGTGTGTGTGTGTGTGTGTGTGTGTGTGTGTGTGCGTGTGTGTTTGTGTGTGTGTGTGTGTGTAGTAGATCCCCCCCACATTCGCGGGGGCTACATTCCAGGACCCCTCTCGAATGTGGAAAATTCTTTGATACTTGACATATACCTAAAAATGTCACTTACAAACCCGTATATGCTGCTTAAGTGCGCGTGCTTATTTGATAATGTTTTACAATGTGGATAAATGTAAATACGTAACATATTTTAAAACAGTTATTTCGTAAATAGAATAATATATTACATATAATCATTTTAATCTTGTTTTGACTTCTACCCACCACACTGGAACTTGAAGATTGTAGAAAAAATAATATAGACTAATGAAGAATGATGAACGAAGGAATGTGTGATATCTTAAACAAATGTTTAAGCTCAGTATTCGTAAACGAAACATTTCAAAGTGAAGTCCTATCTGAAGCCTGTGATAAGTCTAGGGGAAAGTTATTAATGTAAATATAAAAAATGACATAGAAGATTTATAGAAAACTTCGAAGTTAGTAAAACACCAGGGCCTGACGGTTGGCATCCAAGAATCTTGAAAGAAATGAAAAACGAGATTCTTGTTCCATTATATATATATATATATATATATATATATATATATATATATATATATATTATATATATATATATATTATTTTTTTTTATTTTTTTTTTTTTTTAAGTCAACCGTAGAAAAATGACGAAAAATATCATCAGAGATACTGTCGAACACCAATTACAAAGTAGCAGTTTAATAAACGATAACCAACATGGATTTAGACGGAAGCGTTCTTGCATGACTAACCTATTTAAATTCTGCGACCCAGTCATGTAAAATATAAAAGAAACAATATAGATTTGATATACCTGGACTTCGCGAAGGCTTTTGATACCGTCTTACATGAATGACTACTTAATTAGCTTCACAGGAAATTAGTGGTAACCTATTAGGTTGAACTAGTAATTGGTTAAACGATCATAAACAGAGAGTTGTTCTAAATGGTAAAACTTCTAGATGGAAAAATGTTACTAGTGGAGTTCCTCAGGGTTCCGTTCTTGGGGTAGTTCTATTCATAGTATATATGATATAAAACACAGACTGAAATCAATTGTCTCAAATTTCCTGGTGATACAAAAATTTGCGGAGTGGTAAATGATCACTAAAACCAATTTGATATTGAAGAATATTTAGATGAACGACAGCAATGGTCTGAAAAGTGGCAAATTTCTTTGAGCTCGCCATGTTTTTCATGACCTTGCCCGTAAGGTGTGGGAGAGAGGCCCAGATAGTTTACATTGACAATGACACTTCCCCCTCTAAATGCATCCTTGACACATCACATAAGTGCGGGGTAGATAAATTCACTGAAGCGCAACCAGCTAAGATAAATGCAATCTCGTCCATCAACAATATACCAACTCATCTACCCCCCTCCTCATAACACACGGCCATCCTACAACAACCTCCCTGGCACTACCTGGTGTGATTATCATTAGTCAGATTCCCACAACACTCAGGACGGACTGCAGGCAACGCCCAAGAAAAAATATAACGGTTTCCATCCACAACACAACTTCCCACTCAAATGTAGGGCTTAACAATCAGGCACGACCCCCCCCCCCCACGTACAACCTACGATACAACCAACTCCTACAACCATTCAGCTAACGTAGGTGTCAACCAGACAAGATCCCAAAGGTCATTAGGCAACCTAGGACACACCATAATTCCTATAACCATTTCAGATAGAAAATGCAACCAACAAAACCATCAAGCCATTTGCAGACCCAACCTCCATGCTAGACCGTGCTCAATGCACAATACCTTTGCTCGCTCTGATAGGGAGTGACGTGCTCAAAACCCCCGCCCGCTGGCATCCACGCTGATTTCACGGCCCATGACTCAGCATCAGGGAACACAAGCACCTTCACCCACACCAGGGCCACAGCCCTTCACTCAACAGCAGAGACGCTCTTCAACTCACAATAGGAACCCCCAACCAAATAATCTCCCTCCCACACACAATTCCCGCACACAGAACAGACAGTCGTGGGAATACAAAACAGCCTCCCTCAACAGCATCCCATAACGTCACCCATAGGTGAACCTGAGGCCCTATGCTTCAAGGGTACAGTAGGGGATACCCCAAGCACATACCTAATAGACACAGGCACAAAGATAACCATATTATTACAGTCCATATGTGCACAGTTAGGTGGCAGAGGTATCACACCTTCGAGGGGCCATGGTAGCTGGTGCTTAGCTCGACTTCCCCTCAAATATAAAAATATCAATGTGTATTGAAACTTATTTCCTCCTACCCACTATCTTTTATGTAGTCAAAGATTGGACCCTTGAATGTGATGGTATACTAGGACTAGAGTTTCTAGCCATCCATAACATATTGATAGATACCAATACTCACCCTTACGTCTTGCATAACCCCAGCCGGGTTTCACAACATCCTGCTTGCGATCTGGTTTGTCTGCCTCAGTATCTTCTGACATCAGCACCTCACAGGATGCTGTCGCAAACCCCTAGGTCAGTATCACGCGATGGTGTTTCTCTTGCAACACCCCTTTCCACCTCCACAGCATGATTTTCTGTTGAGGATTGCCACCTTTACACACACACATGCAAACACACACACAGGCGCGCACACGCACACACACACACACACACGCACACACACACACACACACATATATATATATATATATATATATATATCTGAATAGAATCGCCAATGACGACGATGTCAATCACATAATTCCGACAGTTTTCCCCGGACTCGACCCCAGGACTAGTATGTTAGCAAGTCTATGCTTCTACCAACCACGCTATCGAGGCTATAAAATCCTTCAACCTCGGGGTTGATCTACACCCGCAGGATTTGAGTCGACTGCTAATTGCCCTCCTAATCTCAATTTCACGAAGGACCAAGACGACCTATAGGTAGTGGTGAAGCAGGTACGTATCCTTGAGGGACTTTCGTCATTGTAATACCTGAATAGAATCGCCAATAACGACGATGTCAATCACATAATTCCAACAGTTGTCCTGGGCTCGAGTCCGGGGACAACTGTCGGAATTATGTGACTGACATCGTCGTCATTGGCAATTCTATTCAGATATTACAACGACGAAAGTCCAATCAAGGATACGTACCTGCTTCACCACTACCTATAGGTCGTCTTGGTCCTTCGTGAAATTGAGATTAGGAGGGCAATTAGCAGTCGACTCAAATCCTGCGGGTGTAGATCAACCCCGAGGTTGAAGGATTTTATAGCCTCGATAGCGTGGTTGGTAGAAGCATAGACTTGCTAACATACTAGTCCTGGGTTCGAGTCTGGGAACAACTGTCAGAATTATGTGATATATATATATATATGTATATATATACATATACATACATATATATGTATATATATATATATATATATATGTGTGTGTGTGTGTGTGTGTGTGTGTGTGTGTGTGTGTGTGTGTGTGTGTGTGTGTGTGTGTGTGT
>NC_134782.1:82885575-82888075 GCF_046742065.1 Oratosquilla oratoria | reverse complement strand
AACAACAATTAAAGTTACGTGTTCAGAGGATGTGCGATTTTTTTTACCCACACAAAGATAAATTACAGAAAGAGAGTAAAAAGCGTCGAGAAAGAGAGGAAAATGAAGTTGCGAAAAACGAAACTATAATAAGTCAATTGTATGATTATTTAGTGGTTAACAATATATGTCTCTCGGGCATGCTCAAAGAAGTTGAATCTTCAAGACAATTGATCGACGATTACGTTAAAAAGACCGATAAAATTCCTGAAATGTCCATAACGCTAAAAACAGCCGAAGGCATCAATACGAGAGAGCATAAAGGGGTTTACCATTTACCCACGTCTTCCTCGCAAGTTGAAGTGATAGTTGATTTGAGTCCAGACAAAGACCCCCTTCAGATAATAATAAGTTCCCCTGCAGCGAACACGAAATTTCCTAACAAAATATTGGACCATAACAATTACTTTTATGACATATTCCAGTATCCTTTACTCATTCCCAACGGCGACATAGGGTACTCTTACAAAATGACCAAAAAATGTCAACCTGGGAAAAAAGAGGGGAAATATAACCGACTTTCACCAGCTATGTTTTATTCATCACTTTACATGGTAAGAGAAGGCGTTTTCAACTACATAACCAAAGGTAGAAGGCTGTTTCAGCAATTTGCAGTAGACAATTTCGTGAAGGTTGAATCTAACAAATTGTCGTTTCTGGAACTTCATCAGAATCAAATACGCAAAGAGAGGGCGGACATATTGAACGTTACGAACAAGAATGACATTGGACAAAGAGTCGTGTTGCCTCCCACCTTTGTTGGTGGACCTCGATACATGAAGCAACGACAACAAGACGCTCTCGCATACGTCTCTTATTATGGCTCTCCAGACTATTTCATAACTTTTACTATGAATCCAAATTGGAGTGAGTTACGCGAGGGGATAAACAAAACAGGTTCCACTGAAACAAAATCGTGTGACCGCCCCGATTTAGTAAGTAGGATATTAAGTTGAAAGTTGATAGCCTAATAGAAGATTTGACACACAAACATATTTTTGGTCGTGTTAAAGCATATCTGTATAGCATAGAGTGGCAAAAACGTGGACTTCCTCACGTGCACGTATTGTTGTGGATGGAAGAACGCGTAACCGCGGATATAGTTTCTCAATTGATCTCAGCAGAAATTCCCGACAAGGAAAAAGAACCAAGACTTTACGATGTTGTCACAAAGTGTATGATTCATGGGCCATGTAAAGGCTACGATGAATCACACCTTTGTTGTCAGGGCAAACATTCGAGAGCACAAAAATGTGGAAAAGGTTTCCCTAAGACTTGCAGAAATGATTTATTGTTTGGAAACAATGGACACCCAGAATACAAAAGAAGATCGGTTGGAGAAGGAGGTAATTCTTTCGAAATAAAAATTAAAGGTGAGAAAAAACTATAGACAATTCGTGGGTGGTGCCATATAACGCGTATTTGTGTTTGAAGTATAATGCTCATATAAACGTTGAATGCTCAAACTCAATCAAATACATCGCTTACGTTACTAAATACGTGAACAAGGGTTGCGATCGCATTCTTTTCACTAAAACGTCCGACAACGGAGATGTAAACGAGGTTGAAAATTATCAAGAAGCAAGATTTGTAAATGCTAACGAAGCTACTTGGAAAATATTCAAATTCGATATTCATAAAAATTATCCTCCTGTGACAACACTCGATTTACATTTGGAAGGAGAAAATGAGGTGTTTTACAATGATAACACGTCAGAAGAAGAGATGAAGAAGAAAACGAATAAAGACACGCAGTTGACTGCGTTTTTCAAATTGTGTTCAAATAATAGCTTCGCTGCCGAGCTACACTACCACGAGGTGCCGCGCCATTTCATTTACAACGCCAACACTTAAGTTGGGAAGAACGAAAAGGCCGTACCTTCTCGCTGGGGCGTATTCGTGCGGTGACCACCAAGACAGTAGAGTTGTTTTACTTGAGGCTCCTGCTTACGCATAAACCAGATCCTACGTCATACGAAGATCTTCGCACAATTGACGTTAAAATGTATCCCTCTAATAAAGAAGCTGTCAAAGCTTTGGGTCTCTTAGCTGATGAAGAAACATGGAAAAATACAATTTTGGAGATAATCAACCACACGAACGACAGGAAACAACTTCGAGAGACATATGCAAGCATGTTGGTATTTTCGGATCTTGAAGATCAATCAAGGATCTGGGAAGAAACCAAAGATTTGTTCGCCAGTGACTATCTGCACATCAACAACTTAACTGAATACAACGATGAAATATATTTGGACGCATTAGATGACATTCAAAAACACGTGTGGAATTGTGGAGGGGGAAGCATCACTGAATATGGGTTGCCTCCTTCGAGGGGCGGGGAAAAGACTTCAAATGTCGTTCGAAGAGAGAGGTCTTATAACAAAGAAAAGTTGAAGGAGGAAGTTGCACAGAAAGAATTACTTTTGAACGATAAACAAAAACAAGTGTACGATGCAGT
>NC_134782.1:82865575-82878075 GCF_046742065.1 Oratosquilla oratoria | reverse complement strand
TGGTCTGGCGAGGTACATGAGAGAAAAAGAAGAAAAAGAGACAGCAATAGCAATCCTAAAAGAAATTCAGGATGGAGCCCAAGAACCAGCGTAAGACGTAGACGATGCATATAGAATTGGTCACTATTCTAAGGATAGAAATCGACTCCTGAACATAAAACTTAAATCACAAATGGTAGTAGAAGACATATTTGAAAAAGTAGGCAACTTGGCAAGGAGTGAAAAGTACAATAAGATATGGATAGAAATAGAAATGAGTATTGAGGAATTAGAAAAAGAAAAGACACTAAGAGATGAAGCAAAGAAAAAAAAAGCGCAAAGAGATCGGAGATCGAATGCAAGGAATTCTATAGGAGAGTAATCGACATGAGACTGAGGGAATGGTACATCAGAATGGGCGAACCAAAGACAGAAAAAAAAAATGGAGAAAGAAGAAAATTGAAAGTGGCTTTACCAACATCGACGGATTAATTTCAGGACTGAATGAACTTGATGATTACCCACTAGAAGAAAAACCAGACATAATGGGAATTGTGGAGACTAAACTAAGGGGTGAAATACCATCCATCGATGTTGGACATGGAATGTACAATTACTGGATTAAAAACAGAGACAAAAAACATGGAGGAGCAATCATGTTCTTGGCCAAGAAAAACTTGAATGTGACAAAAATTGCGGAGGGCAAAGGTAATGTAGAGCTGATCATGATAAAATTCGGAGACAAGAACATGAAAAGTAGAAAGTTTGTGGTGACTTATGTGCCTCCAAAAACGAACGCTTGTAAAGAGAACGAGCATACGAAAATGCTAGAAGATACAAGGTAATCATTAAATGAGATACTAATGGGCGTGGGTAATCTGGTAATTATGGGGGACTTCAATTGCAAAGAAATTTGTTGGGAGAACATGACAGTGAGAGGAGGAGAAGACTTGTGGGGTAATGTCCTAATGGGTATGACCATGGAATATACAATGACTCCAGTTGAGCAGTAGTCGTCACTCAGGTCAGGTCATCCGGGGAGCTGCTTCAATTAGTGATATGCCGAGTGGTTGTGTTACCGTGTTCAGCGCCGATGAGGTACAATCTCTACTTAGTAGAATTGAAGCCTTGGAGGATGCTGTAAAGTGCCTTAAATAGGAGAATTGAGTTCTTCACTCGAAGGCCCAAAATACGGAAGACAAAACTAGCTATGATCTTGGATGGAAAACGTCGAAAAACAAGATGCAGAATAGTGGAAAAAAGTCCTCACCAGCCCCGCTCGCTTGCAAGAACTCGTTTCAAGCACTACCAAATCTGCAGGAAGAAGAAGCAAATGAAACTCAAGAGAAGAAGGGAAGGGCAGACGCTGGATCCCTGCCCACAGGTAAGATTTTGGTTGTATGGGACAGTCAAGTAAGGTACTTAGACAGGGCTTTCTGCGATAAAGATAGGAAACATAGGACGCAGGTGTGTTTTCCCGGCGCGGGGATAGATGTTAGAGATAGGATTGAAGAGTGTTTAGTCGGGGAAGGTAAGGACCCTGTAGTTTGCTTAAGTGCCGGGGGCAATGATATAGATAAGTTAGGGAGTGAGGAATTGTCTGCGCAGTTCTGGGATACGCTAGACAAGATTAGAAATAGGGGAGGTGTTTCTGTTGTATGTGGAATCCTTCCGAGGCGTAGAGTTGGAGGCATGTGGCATTCCAGGGCTATTGCAATGAATTGCAGGCTGGCAAAACATTGTAAGGCCAATGGATAGGCATTTGTCGACAACTGGGTCCGCTTTCACGGTAGGAATCATCTATATACAAGGGACGGAGTGCACTTGTCGCCCAGAGGATTTCGGCTCCTTGCTGAATCCCTTGAGCGAGAGGTAGGCATCCTACAGGGTTTTTTCGGGTAGATTACGTGGGAATAGGGGGGGAAGTATCGGAATATAGTTTAGGCAATAGAAACAACTTAGAGAGGGATTGTGAAAAGAATTACCAAAGCAGGTGGAGGGAAGATAAACTTAAAGTTTACCATACAAATAGCAGAAGCATAATTAACAAAATTTATTTGCTGTGAGGTAAAGCATACGCAGAGAACTTCGATATTATAGCTATTACTGAGTTCTGGAACAACATGGCTGATAAACATTTCCATCCGGAAATCGAAATAGAAGGATATAAGTTTTTTCACAAGGATAGGGTTGGCAGGAGTGGGGAAGGTGTAGCACTTTTCGTTAAAAATGCAATAAGCTGTATCATCAACAATTCGATTAAGGAAGAGGACTGTACGGAATCCATTTGGGTAGAGATTATAGGCAAGAATAAGAAAGTTATTATTGGCGTCTTGTACAGATTTCCTAACCCCGTCATTGAGCAGACTGATCCCCTGATTCATGAAATTCACAGAGCGTCCCAGTACAAAAACGTTGTGATCATGGGAGATTTTAATTATAGAAACATTGACGGGGAAATTTTAATAGATCAGGAAACAAAGAAATTCCTAGATGTGGTGCAGGATAATTTCCTAAAACAAGTGATTACCAATCCTACGATGGGGAGTAAATACTCTGGACTTAGCTTTGACTTATAATGAGCACCTAATGAGTAACGTAAAAGTGGGAGATAGTCTAGGCTCTAGCGATCATCAAGAATTAAGATTTAATATTATTTGGGAAGAATTAAAAAATACGAATGACGTCCAAGTACCAAACTTCAGGAGAGCAAACTTTGACAATATAAGAACCTATTTGAAATTGAATATGAAATGTCATGCGGACGTTTCGGACATTGTCGAGTCTCGGTGCGTGACCGGGAATCAGGCAATGGCCAGGGGTCGGGTCACGGAGAGTAATATGCATACCTTGGGTCAGGTCATTTTGGGACGAGGGCTCAACAGAGAGGTCAGCGATTTGGATGAAATGTATAGCAATCTAACTGATTTAATTATTAATGCACAAAATAAATTTATCCCCCTGAAGTCAATACGGAAAAATAGTAATACTCCCAAATGGATGACGGATAGATTGAAACATGAGATCGGAATGAAAAGAGGACTTTACGTAAAAATAAAAAACGGGGAAACACACCTTAGATAAAGATATAACGAAATGTCAAACCTGGTTATAAAGAATACACGTACAGCGAAACGTAATTATGAAATTAAGGTTGCTAGTCAAGCAAGATCTAACCCAAAGGGATTCTTTCATCTCTATAGAACAAAAAATAAGGAATAGGACCAATTAAAAACGATGAAAATGACATGATAGAATCGGAGGAAAAAATGAGTGAGGAGTTTAACAATTATTTTCTATCAGTGTTTACTAATGAGAGGTTAGATAAAGTACCTGACTGCGATCCAATTTTCAGAAGGGATGAAGAAAGTAGTCTATCTAATATCAGCATTAGCAAAATAGAAGTAATCAAGCAAATTGAAAGACTTATAGCTACAAAATCCCCGGGTTCAGACGATTTTTTTTCCGAGAATGCTAAAGGAGTGTAAATTTGAAATCTGCAAACAGTTAACTGATATATCTAATAAATCAGTAGACACTGGTTTTGTGCCTACTGCTTGGAGGCAAGCAAACGTAGTTCCTGTTTCTAGGAAGGGAGATAGATCGTCTATATGCAACTACAGGCCAATCAGTTTGACATCGGTTATAGGAAAAATGCTTGAATAAGTAATAGTAAATAGACTCAGAGAACACATCGAAAGACATAATTTAATTCGTGATTTACAGCATGGTTTCTCCAAGGGTAAGTCATGTGTGACTAATCTTCTCTCCTTTTACACTAAAATATATAAGGCGTCAGATAACAATTATAATTACGATATTATTTACCTTTACTTTAGTAAAGCGTTCGATAAGGTGCCACACCAGAGACTACTAAATAAAATCAAAGCCCATGGCATAGGAGGAAAAGTGTTAGAATGGATTAGAGCTTGGATTAGTAACAGAAAACAGCGGGTCACCATAAATGGAGTAAAATCTAGGTGGGGCAATGTTACTAGTGGGGTCCCCAGGGCTCGGTTTTGGGTACCTTGTTGTTCATTATTTACATAAATGACTTAGACGACGGGATAAATAGTGATGTTAGTAAGTTTGCGGACGATACTAAAATAGGACGCCTAATTAGGTCAGGAGACGACGCAGAGATGCTGCAGGATGATCTTAACAAATTGTTCACATGGTCGTTGAAATGGCAAATGAACTTCAATATCTCTAAGTGTAGCGTGTTAAACGTAGGGCTACACAACCCCGAAAATAGATACAGCTTAGATAATACACTTTTAGAGAAAACAAAATGCGAGAGACTTGGGAGTTCTAGTGAGTCCGGAAATTAAAACCAGGAAACAGTGCATTAGCTCCAGGAATAGAGCTAACAGAGCATTAGGTTTCATTGCTAGGACGGTAACGAATAGAAGTGCAGAGGTAATTATTAAACTCTATCTAGCGATAGTTAGACCCATCCTTGACTATGCGGTACAGTTTTTGGTCTCCTACCTAAAGAATGGACATCAATTCACTAAAATCAGTACGGAGAAGAATGACCAAAATGATACATGGACTCAGAATTTTGCCTTACGAAGAGAGGCATAGGCACCTTAATCTACACTCTCTGGAAAGACGCAGAGTGCGGGGTGATCTAATAGAGGTGTTCAAGTGGATCAAAGGCTTTAACAAGGGTGATGCAAACAAGGTAATCATATTAAAACAACAGGGCAGGACTCACATTAATGGTTATAAACTGGACAAATTTAGATTTAAAAAGGTGATAGGCAAGAATTGGTTTACTAATAGGGTGGTCGACGAATGGAATAAACTTAGTAACCATGTAGGAAGCGCTGAAACTATCAGTTGTTTTAAGAAACGATTAGACAACTTTATGGATGGGGATAACAGGTGGTGATGGATACGGAGCTGCCTAGTGTAGGCCTTATTGTCTCTTGCAGTCTCCTCCATTCTTATGTTCTTATGTTTATGTTCAATGGGTCAGTGAAAATACCAGATACAGAAATAACGAGGAGCCGTCGAAACTAGATTTAATATTTACAACAGAACCTGAAATTGTGGATAAAATACAATACAAGACACCAATTGGAAAGGGTGACCATATATTCACTGATACTGAAATAAAGGAAGAAATATTCATGAAGAGAAATGAAAAGCATAGGAAAGGAAGATTGATGTACAACAAAACGAACTTTGCAAAACTAAAGAAATTCTTCCAGAATGCAAACTGGGAATTTTTTTACATGGAAGAGACAAAAGTGGAAGAGAAATGGTATATTTTGATGGATAATTTCAATGAAGGGGTGAATAGGCACTTACCAAGACAGAAGCTAGAGAGAGTGTACATTAAATGCTGGTTCAACAAAAGATGCAGTGAGGCAAAAGATAGAAGGGACAGAGCTAGGAAAAGATGGAAAAAATATAAAAAACCTGGAAAATGGCAAAGTGAGAAGAGAGGAAAAAAGGAATCATGAAAAGGATATCATAGATCAATGCAAAAAGCAGCCCAAGCTATTCTATCGATACGTGAATGGTAAACTTAAAAACAAACAGGAAATGGTGAAACTACGCCAAGGGAATATGGAATACACAGAAGAATTAGAAATGGCCGAAGTCATAAATAATCACTTCAAAACTGTCTTTACGAGAGAGAAAGCACAATATTGGGACGAAGGTAATAAAAGGCGATCTCCCCCCATGAGCGAGATAACAATAACACAAAAAGAAATATTGGAACATCTATCAAACCTTGACGTCAGGAAATCACATGGCCCGGATGGAACTGCAAATTGGATTCTAAAAGAATTCAAAGAAGAACTAACGAACAAAATACATAACATAATAAGTTGCTCACTTAAAGAAGGAAAAATACCAAAAGACTGGAAAAATCCTAACACTGTACCAATATATAAAGGAGGAAACAAGGAAGAACCAACTAACTTCAGGCCAGTCACACTAACAAGCACTATAGTCAAAATTTGTGAGAAAATAATCAAAAATAGATGGGTAAAACACCTGGAAGATAATGATATAATAAACCCAAGAAAATTTGGGTTCAGACAAGGAAGATCATGTACCACAAACTTGATATGTTTCTACTCAAGATTAATAGACATAGTGCAAGAAAGGAATGGATGGGCTGATTGTGCCTTCCTGGACTTACAAAAAGCTTTTGATAAAGTACCACACAAAAATTATTTAAAAATAAACTGGAATATATAGGAGGGATACAAGGGAACCTACTAAAATGGATGGATGACTTCTTGATTGGTAGAAAGATGAGAGTAGTGCTCAGAGAAAAATATTCAAGTTGGAAAGAGGTGATCAGTGGAGTACCACAAGGATCTGTATTGGCTCCAATAATGTTTGCTATTTATGTGAATGACATGGATGATGATGTGAAATGTTACATGAACTTCTTCCCAGACGACGCCAAACTGTTAAGGAAAGTAAAAACTGAAAAGGATTGTGAATCACTGCAAGAAGACCTGAATAAGGTATGGAACTGGAATCAGAAATGGAAAGTGGACTTCAATATTAACAAGTGTAGCATAATGGAGTTTGGAAAAAGCAAAAATAGAATATCAGGACAATATAAAATTGGAACCAAGGAGGTAAAGAAGGAGAGATCCGAAAAAGATTTGGGTGTAATTATCTCAAACGACTTGTCCTATGATAAACAGATAAACAAAATTGTCGGAGAATCCTACAACTTGCTAAGATCAATAAAAGTGGCATTTACATATTTGGACGAAGTAATTATTAAAGAAATATTGGTCACACTGATAAGGCCTAAACTAGAATATGCGGCGACATTGTGGTCACCCAGTACCAAAAAGAATATAAAGAAAATAGAAAGAATATAGAGAGCAGCCACAAAAATGGCACCTGCACTTGCAAATTTGTCATATGAGGAGAGATTGGCTAAACTGGAGTTGCCGACTCTAGAGCAAAGAAGAGAGAGAGGTGACCTACTGACCATCTACAGAATCCTGAAGGGCACAGAAATACTCTATAGAGAGGACTTGTTAAACTGGGAGAAGAGAAGCACAAGAGGACATGGAAAAGAAATAAAAAAAACATAGCTACAGAAGAGATCTGAAGAAAAACAGTTTTCCATATAGAGTGGTGGACACTTGGATCAAACTGGACAATGAAATAGTGTGCGCAAAAAAAACATTCATGGGTTTAAGAGCAAACTAGACACTGCGAGATACAATGGCGGGACACCACGAGCGTAGCTTCCCTTCCCGCAAAATGTAACTAGGTAAATACATACACACACGCACACACACACACACACACACACACACACACACACACACACACACACACACACACACACACACACACACACACACACACACACACACACACACAGTGTGTGTGTGTGTGTGTGTGTGTGTGTGTGTGTGTGTGTGTGTGTGTGTGTGTGTGTGTGTGTGTGTGTGTGTGTGTGTGTGTGTGTGTGTGTGTGTGTGTGTGTGTGTGTGAATTAGATCGTTGTCATGATGATTTCAGCAGGGTTGTGCTGTGTAAATTAGGCACTGTAATAGTAATAGATTAATTTAATGTCAAAGGTCTCTACGTTTAATATTTCTCATAATAGTCACCCTGCAAGTCATCCTGTTTTTACTCCTTTGAATGATAGACCTTTGTACATATACATTTGTTACCAAATACATAAATATATCAGTTTGCGAAACTTTACTTTTTTATCATTCACAACTGATTAGCCTTCGTGTGTGTGTGTGTGACATATATATATATATATATATATATAT
This sequence comes from Oratosquilla oratoria, assembly GCF_046742065.1. Lineage (NCBI taxonomy): Eukaryota > Metazoa > Arthropoda > Malacostraca > Stomatopoda > Squillidae > Oratosquilla > Oratosquilla oratoria. Next base: position 82,870,312 of record NC_134782.1, on the reverse strand, counting down.
ATATATATATATATATATATATATATATATATATGTGTGTGTGTGTGTGTGTGTGTGTGTGTGTGTGTGTGTGTGTGTGTGTGTGTGTGTGTGTGTGTGTGTGTGTGTGTGTGCAAAGAAATCACAAGCAACACATTATTCATAAAGTATGCAAATAACCACTAGGAAAATGAGAACTTGGTAACCGAACGTTTTCGTCTATTTAAGACATTTTCAAAGGTACAATATAAACAAGAGAAATAAGGACATTATATACAGTGCATACAGAACATAAAAGAAACTAGGGAAGGTCCACTGTGACTAGCTCAACACAGGTTGTCAGGTTACATGCCTACCATCTACAACTTTTTTAATAATAAAATTATCCAATTTGTACAATCCTAAACTCATATTCATGTTGTTCTCAAAAGTATTCTTAATATAGCATGATTCAATGATATCTCTTTCCATAATGTTTTTATTAAAGACAATTTTTTCAGCTTTATTCCATTCAATGCAATGGTTAAAATCTCTAATATGTACAAATAATCCATTTGATATTTGTCCTGTTCTGACGCTATATTTATGCTGGCTTATCCTCAGTTTCAAATCTTTACCTGTTTGACATATATATAAAAATAAAAATAAATTCACAGTGAATTTTTAATCAGTAGGCTTTTTACAGTATTTTTATTTTTTAAGACAACTTGTATACCAAAGGTGCTAAAAACATGAGAAAGATTGATCAAATTCTCGTGGAATAGAAAGGAAAGCACGTTTTTATTGTTAAAGTTTTGTCAATGTGTTAAGCCATAAAGATATTTCTTAGCTGTTTGCTGTGCATTGTCCATTACATATTTGAGATACTTTAATTTATTTCCAATGTCATGAATTTTTCTATTTCATTGTCTAAAAATTCAGGGCAGCAAACTCTAAATGCTCTTAAAACATTGAAGAAAAAACTGATATTTTGGTCTTAAAATGGTGATATGGGAAAAAATGAATATGTGAAAGTACATTAGTTGGTTTCCTACCAGATCTATAGATCAAAACATCTAAAAAGGGCAAGCTATTATCCTGTTCAATCTCCATAGTAAACTTAGACGGTAAAATGGTCTAAATTTTGGTTCTTAGACCACATGCACAATATATCATCTACATATCTATGCCAAATGAAATTCTTTGGAAGAATATTTGGTAAAATATCTCTCAAAAAATGTCCATGTACAAATTACTCAAAACTGGAGACAGGGGATTCCCCATTCCCATCCAAATCTCTACAAAGAGAATTCACCATTAAATTCAAATTTTGAATCTAAAACATATAGTTTAATAAGACTTATTATTGTGTGGACAAGGAGTCATATCATGTTTTTTTAATTAATCTTCTAAAAATCTTAATAAATCTAAAAATTGGACTCGGGTAAATAAACTCGTAATATCAAAACTAACAAGTTTGAAATCAAAAGTGATATTTTGTCCATGTCAACATTGGTCAACATTGTTTTTGATATGAGTGGGCAATAGTTCTAACAAGCAGACCAAAAAGTAACACCAGCCATTTTGATAATGTATACGTTTCTTTTATGTTTTGTATGCACTGTATATAATTTCCTTATTTCTCTTGTTTATATTGTACCTTTGAAAATGTCTTTAATAGACGAAAGCGTTCAGTTACCAAGTTCTCATTTTCCTAGTGGTTATTTGCATGTGTATATGTATATATATATATATATCATTAAAAGTAATGGCTAGTTTTGCATTAATTATTTTCTTATAGATATTTTCCATATAACTTATTATAGATTTATGTTCCTTAGAAAGAAAATTTATGACTTGGCTGTATGTAGTCATATTAGCTAGATCGCCAAGTCATAGATTTCCTTTCTAAGGAACATAAATCTATAATAAGGTAGATGGAAAATACCTATAAGAAAATAATTAATGCAAAACTAGCCATCACTGTTAATGATATATGCATTAGAGAAAAACTCCTGCCCAAATACACTGATAGTATATATATATATATATATATATATATATATATATATATATAGATATATATGTATGTATGTATGTATGTATGTATGTATGTATGTATGTATGTATGTATGTATGTGTGTGTGTTTGTATATATATTGTGTATGTATGTATGCATGTATGTATGACGAATACCCAGATATCTGCCACGGTTGAGAAATGCCCTGCCTTTGGTCGGAGAATCTCAACAGTTTTGTTGGTAAGAACGGGGAGGAAGGTAGGAAACACCGGTGCAGGACTATCGACAGAGGACCTCAGTCGTGTCACTGCGCCGAGCCTGATGCCTCTTCGGTGCCTACCTCATCTGCCGGCGACAGCAGGGACGGCCTGGGACTTCGAGTGCAAGCGAAGAACCAGTGGGGTCACCGTGGGTCCTCAACGATAAATCGTGGGGAACCAGTTCCCGTCAGGCGGAGGGAGTAGGGACATTCATCCAGACTCCTCTTGCAGTCCGGGTCGCCCTTGATGTTATGTGGGTTCTTTTAGGGCAAACAAAGAACCTCCTGGCCATAGGGCAATTCCTCCTTCCCTCAGCTGAATAAAGTGACCTGGTGGAAGCCAGAACCAACATGATTTGTATATTGTAAAGGCTTAATCAGAAAGGCTATGCTAAGTGAGAAGGTTATGCTACCTTAATAAAATCATCTGGTGGTAGACAAGATGTGTCTATAAGATGACAGGAGTACAATCAGTTGATTGAGATATGTTTTGCCCGTTCTTTCAGTTACTCAAATTCTCCCAATTGACTCAAATCATCCGACTGTAACAAGCATAAAGGTATAAGATGACACTCGAGAACGAATGAGTTGTTGCAGTGCTTCCTGACGCTTTTCAACAGCCTTCATCAATGAATAACATGTTAAAGTAACCTAGTGAGTAAAAATACGAAGAAATTATTCCCATTAGAAATATCCTTTAACTCTGACTATTCCTCGACCACAAGAGATGTCCTTGTGATCCCTAATTAAAATCAGCTCTCGATCCTCGAGAAGCTCCCTGTGATCCCTAGAGAGATCTTTGTGATCCCAAATGAAGTTCTGCTCTCGACTCTTAAGAAAAAGAAGACTAAGAACAATAACAATAATAAGAAGAAAAGGTTAGTTGTAATGGGAGGAGCGTAAGTTTAAAGACTTTTTACGAAATACAACATTTTAAATGGTCCTGAGTATCTAGCCTCAGATTTGTAAGGTGCAATAATTTTGCCCACGTTTCTGAAGATCAAGAAACCCAAGGAAAATATAAGCCAACATGCGTTGGCTTGGTCTGTTTCACTTTTTGATGTTGGTTTTAATGGTTTGCGAATTACGCCAAAGCGACCTAGAGCAAACCTGCTCAGGAGGGTTTTTGACTGGTTTGAGGTAGCTTGGATGTCTGCAAAGATGGCAACTGTAATTAAGTGAATGGCGTTATTTAACGATTGATTACCTATAATAGGATAATGTGAGTTGATACGGTTGAGGAGTTAAAACATAGAAAAAATCTAATGTGGTTATCTGGCCGTGACCTATGGAAAAGACGTTTTACTGCACCTGTTTTGTTAAGCCAGCAATATTCATGAATGTTCCATATAAAATACTTGTTTCGTTATCGATGCTGACAGGTCGTGCTGTTATTGTCACTGGCTTACGTTTTCAAAAATAGCCTGCTGTGTCTCTCTTGCTGTTCTTATGCAAAAAATCCGGCCCATGCTAATCAAACTTGTTCTGATGTTCCTCACAATGCTTGAATACCTCCAAACTCTGTTCCCTCCTGTTCGTTGCTCTGCAATGTACTTGCAGTCTCGTGCCCATCTTTTCCCCCATCTCCCCAACATAGTGTGCGTTGCAGTCCTTACGCTCCACGTTGTAGATTGCACCGGCTTGGTCCATCTTGTACTCCTGATCCTTGACTCTGGTGAGGGAGTCCCGTGCAATGCGTTTTTTGGAAGAGTGGGCCAGTGACAATAACAACACCAACAGATCCGTCACACTCAGCCCCATCTACAGTGGGGCAATGAAGAGATTAGGTAGGACAAACAACCGGCAGTAGGCAAGACATTAGGAGATTGTGTGACCAAGAGCAGGGGGTTGATATTTCCCCACCTAGGGATTGCCGGGTGTGAGAGAAATGGGAAGCCCGACCCCGTCGCGGAACACCAGGTCAGCTCCCAGGCATTTGGTCACATGTGAACGTCAGCCAGGACTTCTGGAGGTCTGTCATCTTTATGGATGAGTTTACCTTCTCCTCAGTGGATGCAGCAAGCCATCAATGCTGGCGAAGAAAAAAAACAAAACAATAGGTATTGTTACCAGAAGAACACTGGTTACGTTGTAGATCAATAAAAGACGAGTGTTGGATTCATTATGTAATCTATTGACACACGTGTAATTACAACTGTACAATGTCCAAATCCAGAGATATACACAAACCATGACTTTTAAGAATTATCTAGCTGCAACCCACGAAAATAGATCCGTGATAACGCAAAAGAGAGAGAGAGAGAGAGAGAGAGAGAGAGAGAGAGAGAGAGAGAGAGAGAGAGAGAGAGAGAGAGAGAGAGAGAGAGAGAGAGAGAGAGAGAGAGAGAGAGAGGAGGGTTGTCAGAGTAATGGGAATCGTCAAGAAATGGGACCTCTTCTCTATCCACCTCGGCTTAAGTAGCCTGCCAGCGGCGCAAGCGCAGAGAGGTTCAGGACCAAACTATATAATTTTCTACTGCGCTATCTACAGCAACTGCGA
>NC_134782.1:82828075-82860575 GCF_046742065.1 Oratosquilla oratoria | reverse complement strand
GGTCCAATGTGTTTTAGGTGGATGTTGCTTATGTTATCAGGGCCACAGGCAGATGAGTGCTTGAGATTATGCATTATGAGTTTTGTCTGACTGTCTATGAAGGGTGTATAGTCTGAGTCTGTGGGGAAGTCTTTCTTACGTCGAATGGTGCGTCGGTCGTCAGGGTGAGATGTAAGATGACTCGTCTGTGCAAAATGACGTATGAGTGCGTTTGCTTGTTGTCTGTTTGAGGGTAGATTATCTGTTGTTGTGAATATTGCTGCGTGAGAGCGTGTAGTGTTGGTGTTGGATAGTGTGATGCTGTTGAGTGTTTTGTACAATTTGCTGGTGTTTGTTTTGTGATCAAGTGTATTGATAAAGTTTTGCCAATTTTGTGTTTTTTGTTCATGTATTTTATTGGCAATCACAGTGTTTAGTGTTTGTATTTGGTCTGCTATGTTTTGAGGGATAGGTGTGGGGGTATCGTGTTTAAGTGTGTCACGTTGTCTGATGAGGCCTTGGATTTCTGGTGTGAAGTTGGGGTTGTGTGATTTTCTGTTGCCTCTAGGGATGTATCTCTTGTCTGCGTTTTGTATGATTGTATTAAAAGCGTGCACAGCATTGTTTATGTTTCTGATTGGTGTACTGTTAAGTGTTTCAAAATGTTGTTCTGTCTCTTCAGTAAAAGCTTCCCAGTTAGCTCTCTTGTAATTGGTGTAAGTGTGTCTGTGGCCAGCTGGGGTGCATCTTGTTTTGGTGGTGATGATGATTGGAAGGTGGTCAGAGCCAAGGGCTCCGACCACTCTCCACGATGTTGTTGGGGTTAGGCAGGGGGAGCAAAAGGTGATATCAGGAGAGGAGGGAGTGTAGAGGGCTTGGTATGGGATATGTGTATGATTATGCGTGTTGTTCATGATAGTCAATGAGTCGAATTGAGTCTGTATATCAAGCCCTCTGTCTGTGTCAGGGTTGTCGACATACCAGGCAGACGACTTGGCGTTGAAGTCACCACCCATGATCAGGTTGGGGATTGAGGTTAGTTGGCTAAGTTGAGGTCTGAAGGTGTTTGGAACTGTGGGGGATGATTGGGGGGGGAATGTACATGTTAACTATTGTCAGTGTTGAATTGTTGCCTGTGCGGATTCGAATGGATTGGGTTTCTGTTGTGTTATCTGTGGTAGGGAGGAGAATTTTGGTTGTGGCACTTGTGTCCACAAAACAGATGGAGTGGTGGATCAGGGTGATGAGTCCACCGCCATTGCCGTCAGTCCGGTCTTGTCTGATGGTGGTGTAATTATGAAATGATGGTGTTTTGTGTGAGTGTCTTAGTTTTGTTTCTTGTAAAATCGCAATGTGTATGTTGTGTTGTTTAAGAAAGTGTTCAAGTTCATGTTTTTTAGTGTTAATACCGTCAATGTTGTGTTGTAATATGTTGATGTTGTGTGTTTTGTATGTGTTGTATGTTGCCGTTTGGGGTTGAGGTTGGGGTGGTAGTGGGGAAGGTGTAGGATCTGGGTCAGAGGGGGGGAAAGGAGAGATCGGGGACAAAGGAAGGGGAGTACTAATCGGGGGTAAGGGCAAAGGGAAATTGGGAGTGGGTAAGGGTGTTGGCTGTGGTTGGGGAGGTGGGAGTGGGGTTACTGGAGGGCAGGTAGAACATGTCCAAGTGTTTGTGGATTGGTTTGTGTCAGCAAGTGTTGTACAAGTGAGGTGGGCCCAGTTTTTGCACATATTGCACTGAACTGAGCCCTTTGTCTGTCTGCTCGAAGTAATGGGTTTAGAGCATGTTGGGCATGTGTATTTTGTGGTGGGCCCAGGATTGCTCTCTACATCTCCGGCTAAAAGTAGAAGAAGAGGGGTGATCGCCGGAAAATCACCCCTCAGTGCAGAAAAAACGTAACATTGTGTGTTGGAAAAAAGGATTGTGGTACTCCCCCAGGTAGGCGTAGCTCCTCCTTGGGGATCGGTGCCATCTGCGTAGAGCTGATGGCCAGGGGTGGTTGCTGCTGATTGGCCCCCAACTCTTGGGGTTGGGGGGTGGTCCCACGACGTAGACGTTGCAGCTCCAGGACCTAAGGGTGTTCTTTCTTCATGTGTGTCTTTGTCAGATGAACAGATTCCTCGACTGTTCTTCTCAAGGGCGTTCTTTATTCATGTGTGTCTCTGTCAGATGAACAGGTTCCTCGGCTGTTCTTTGCAAGGACGTTCTTTCTCCATTTGTGTCTTTCTCAGATGAATATGTTCCTCGCCTGTTCTTCGCAAGGGTATTCGTTCTTCATGTGTGTCTTTGTCAGATGAACAAGATCCTCGGCTGTTCTTCGCAAGGATGTTCTTTCTCCATGTTTGTCTTTGTCAGATGAACAGGTTTCTTGGCTGTTCTTCGTAAGGGCGTTCTTTCTTCATGTGTGTCTTTGTCAGATGAACAAGTTTCTCGACTGTTCTTCTCAAGGGCGTTCTTTCTTCATGTGTGTCTTTGTCAGATGAACAGGTTCCTAGGCTGTTCTTTTCCACACAAAGTCTTTCAGGACCGCTTCTCCCCAGTGATGCCCTCCACGTATTTCATTCTGGCTAATTGTAGACAATTTTATTCGGTTGAGTGAATAGATAAGCTACTAAACTCGCCATCCCACTCCCACGCGGTAGGTAGTGAGAAACCCTGGTAAGACAAGCCCTGTCAGTTGCAGCAAACCGCTCTTTGTATCTTTTAGGCCAGTGCTGGGTCGCCTCCCCGCCTGATCAGGGCTGTCGGGAACAAACGCGACATAGCCCGCATCGGATCCCGAGAATCGAACTCAAGGCCACCTGTTCATGAGTTTGACACGGGGCTACCGCGCCGCCCTCATTAAATGAGGGAGTAAATGAGGAGGTAAATTGGGGCTTCATCCGATCAAAAGCCCACCCCCCATCCCCCGAGTCGGGTTCCCCATCAGCTGAATAAGGTCGTGTAACGTTAGGCAGAGTAGAATATATAGAGAAAGCAACCGCGGCGTCACTTCAGGATTTTACAAACTCAAAGCCCGTTACCCATTCTGCGAAATGGTTTGGCTTGACGGCCCTCTGATGCAGCTTGAAGGATACAAGACCATAAAATAACTCTATTGATGTCACGTTCTGACTTTTGCGGATGGCAATTCTCCTATCTCTGTTTTTTTTTTTTTTCTCCTAAATGGTGGTGCTCTATTGTCCGTTAGAAACATAAAGATAACAACCGATCGAGGGCTCTTTAGGCCCGCCATGATCACTTGCTCCAAAGGATTACTATAGCACTCTTACATAATTTCTGAAAAATGAAATATCACAAGATCACAATGTTATTATATTGAAGTAAGATAGTTTCAGTAGGAATTTAAATGCTTGCAGCTGGAGGAAGTTACAGGCGTTCGTGATTTTTGCCTCAAATAATCAATAAGTAACCATTCCACCCCGAGTGCGATAAACCTCTTTTTTCCGATGTTGGGTCGCCTCCCCGCCTTGCCAGGGCTGTCGGCAACCAACGCGATATAGCCGGCAGTGGGTCCCGGGAATCGAACTCACGACCACCTGCTCATGAGTTCGACATGATAACCACTGGGCTACCACAGCACGGACTCAAATCGCAAATTGAAAATGGAAACATCGACATGGGACCATTTTTTTGTTAATAACCGATCGAAAATTAAATTATCCTTTAGCCCTCTTATTACACACACACACACACACACACACACACACACACACACACACACACACACACACACACACACACACACACACACACACACACACACACACACACACACACACCACACATGTTAGATAGCCTGTGGGGTTATTTTCTAATTATATTATTAAGGTACCTGATAAAGAATATGTTTTAGATATAAAGTAATAAGGCTTGTTTATACTTCCATAATAACCTCTGTTCGTGATGTCATCATGTAGCTCATGATTGGCTGAAGAATACGATGCGTGAATGTGTTGATTAATCCTCCATGAAACTATCTTTATTCAACATTTTGATAAAATCCTCTGACGACGACATTTGCAGATGGCTTGATACTCGAAGATTCAAAAGTCCTTTTGAGATGAATTAAATCCTATGGTATCAATATGTGAATGTGGTCTTCAGGATGTCCTGGGTTAAAGAAGATTACTTTAACTTTTATAGATCAAAGTTCGTCTTAGGGAAAATAAAATTGGCTCTCTTTCTCTCTCTCTTTATATATATATATATATATATATATATATATATATATATATATGTATATATATATATATATATATATATATATATATATATATATATATATATATATATATACCACCAGTTGGCAAGGGGTAAGAATCGGAACGACTTCCTTTCACGCTTTTCGCCATTATAACTGAGAGAAATTCGCTAGTAACAGCTACATCAATCCGATGATTTTTATGACAGTCGCATGCAGGATTCGAACCCACTGCTTTCTGTTGGTGTAGTGGGCTAAGGTGATCTTACGGGTGGCCGAAAGCAGTGGGTTCGAATCCTGCATGCGACTGTCATAAAAATTATCGGATTGATGTTGCTGTTACTAGCGAATTTCTCTCATAGTTACAATGGCGAAAAGCGTGAAAGGGATTTATTCCGATCCTTACCCCTTGCCAACTGGTGGACTTGGGCCTTGTGTAAAACAGGAATTAGGGTAGCAGATTAGCGATCTTTCCTATCCTTGGGAATCAATTCGATTCCAGGTTTCAAAGTGTAGTGGGCTAAGGCTCTGTGTAGGTGATCTTACGGGTGGCCGAAAACAGTGGGTTCGAATCCTGCATGCGACCGTCATAGAAATTATCGGAATGATGTCGTTGTTACTAGCAAATCTCTCTCTCATATATATATATATATATATATATATATATATATATATATATATATATATATATATATATATATCTATATATATATATATATATATATATATATATATATATATACTTGTATATATCTATATATATAAATATACTGTCTATATATCTATATATATATATATAAATATATATATATATGTATATGTATATACTTATATAGATATACACATATATATATATGTATATATATATGTGTGTGTGTGTGTGTGTGTGTGTGTGTGTGTGTGTGTGTGTGTGTGTGTGTGTGTGTGTGTGTGTGTGTGTGTGTGTGTGTGTGTGTGTGTGTGTGTGTGTGTGTGTGTGTGTGTGTGTGTGTGTGTGTGTGTGTGTGTGTATGTGTGTGTTATGTATATCTTTCTCATTCTTTCTTTTAGATTTGTTTGGACAGAACAAAATGACTATCAGGCTTTGGCCCCTTTAGGATCGTCGTTGCATTGAAGAAGAATATTTTGACTGACGCGGACGATTTTATTCAGCTGGAAAAAACACCACTTCTGAAAATGTTCATTGGTTTAAGAACTTCCATCTGACAGTCGCTATGCATGCAACTTCAATCAGACAGGAGAAACCTTCAATATGAAACGAGCTAATAGTAATTATATTTTGACTGACGTTGAGGCTTTCGTCTCTTCCAGGATCTCTTTTGGTTTTCTTTTGCTACGCTCCTTCAAGGAGATCCCCTTCACCACATTCGAGATGACCACCATCACCTCCACCTCCACCTCCACTCCGAACGAAGGATAAATATCGACCTCATTATCTCCTCTACAAGAATTTTACAAGTTATTTTTGCTCTCTTCTGCCATCCCCTCCCTCTCCTCCACAGCGTTCCTTCTAGGCCATAACCCTTTCAACGCGGCGACAAAATTATATGTTTCATTCTGCCTAAGGATATGAGGAGATTATGTGGAGCTGAAAGGGGCAGACCTCAGCTCGAAGGAGACTTTGACCTTTTGGTTCAGAGTTGGCCTGTGAGGTGTATGACTTCGCTGATCCTTCGGAGGAAGACTTGTGGTCAGGAAGGTGAACTTGATGAAGGTATTAGGTAGACATTTCTTCTCGATGTTTTTACTGGCTCGTTGTACTTTGGCTTCATTAGCAACTCCTTTTGCGCTAAACTTCCTCTGGTCCTTGTCTTTCTTTTTTCCTCTCGGTTCTCTTTATCCTGCTCATTAACTCCTTAAGGCATAAACGGGGTTTCTCTGAGCTGAAAAAAATCGTCTGTCATGAGCCAGAGTGTTGATTAAGGTTAGAAGGTGAAGTTGAGAAGTCGACGCCAGGAGCTGCGTAGATACGCCCGAAACCGTCACCTTTGCCTTAATATACGCTTCTTGGACAATTGGGACAAGTAACAGCCACTGCTGGAAATTGGAGAGGAGTGCGGAATTTGAACCCACAACTAAGTGAATTTGAGACAAAGACGATTCCGATTACGCCACCAGCGTATTAAGTTAGGTTAGGTTTTATAACATCTAACCTCAGGAAACACAAACTCTGACAGAGGAATGAAATCGTCTGGCGTTTGGCAGTACAAAATCCTTAACGTAGACAAAGTGTGTCTGTGAGTTGACGTCATTCTCACTGGGATGTATCTTCATTACCACGTTCTTGTATTCCTTTCTTCTTTATCTTTATCCTCTACTTACTTTTCTACTACTTTTTTCTTCTTTTTGTCATCCTTAATATCTATTTTCTTCCTCTTCTTTTTGGTCTTCTTCTTCTTCTTCTTCTTCTTCTTCTTCTTCTTCTTCTTCTTCTTCTTCTTCTTCTTCTTCTTCTTCTTCTTCTTCTTCTTCTTCTTCTTCTTCTTCTTCTTCTTCTTCTTCTTCTTCTTCTTCTTCTTTCTTCTTCTTCTTCTTCTTCTTCTTCTTCTTCTTCTTCTTCTTCTTCTTCTTCTTCTTCTTCTTCTTCTTCTTCTTCTTCTTCTTCTTCTTCTTCTTCTTCTTCTTCTTCTTCTTCTTCTTCTTCTTCTTCTTCTTCTTCTTCTTCTTCTTCTTCTTCTTCTTCTTCTTCTTCTTCTTCTTCTTCTTCTTCTTCTTCTTCTTCTTCTTCTTCTTCTTCTTCTTCTTCTTCTTCTTCTTCTTCTTCTTCTTCTTCTTCTTCTTCTTCTTCTTCTTCTTCTACTTCTTCTTCTTCTTCTTCTTCTTCTTCTTCTTCTTCTTCTTCTTCTTCTTCTTCTTCTTCTTCTTCTTCTTCTTCTTCTTCTTCTTCTTCTTCTTCTTCTTCTTCTTCTTCTTCTTCTCCTTCTCCGCTCATTATAATTCCTTTTTTCTTCTTCTTCTTTTTTCTTATCTTTCAATGACCCCAGACAACTCGGCACTGGGCTTATCTGGTCCCTTCTGGGTTGATCCTTTCAACGACTCTTTACGACTCTTCATAAGCTTGAAGACCTCTTTGCTCTTCAAAACTGTAAAGGGACTTCACCAGGGCTCATTTACGGCAACTCATCTGCGGAGGAGAAACGGTGCCGTCTGTTCTGGAAGACAGTATTGCACAACGTCTCAGATCCCCGCGAGAAATTTCTTGTTATTGGTCTCTGCAGTTGAGGAGCATTGCACAGATAATGGAGTCTTCGTTTTTTGTTAAACTTCTGTTTGTGTATTGGAAATAGAGTACTGTTTGTTTTTAATTTGAATAATATTTTTTTCATTATTCCTGCTGAAGATGTGATCTATATTTTTTCATGTATTGTTAATTTTTTTGTCCTTTCGGTGTAAATAATCTTCATATTAGAATATACTGAACATGAGGTATCTACACAGACATGATCGTAATAATAATCATAATCATAATCATAATAGTAATCATAATCATGATCATGATCATATTCACAATCATAACCATAATCGTAATCATGTTCATAATCATAATAATAATCGTAATTATATTTGATCATAATCATTGTCATGTTCAAGATCATAATCATGATCATAATCGTAATCATAACCATGATCATAATCGTAGTCATAATTATGATCATAACCATAACTATTTTTATGATCAGGATCGGGATCATAATCATCAAATTTTACTTATCTACAGTACTGCAATGTACATAGAGCGATGCATTTTCCATCATGCAGCCTCCAGGCTTTGTTCAAAGTTAGTCTGGTTTCAAAGCTAATAGGCGAACATACAGTAAAGTTAACCGTCATTTAACATGTTACAGTAAATTTCAACTTTCTATAGTATATGGGATTTTGAAGATAGACAGAAATGTGCGATATACGTTTGAGCCATTGGTTTAAAATATATTGGACTACCCTTTCGACTTCTTTACAGTTGAAGGAGATATATATTATGTCATATGCTGGGAATGTAAATAATGTAAATGGAAAGTCTAGTGTTATATTTACAAATGTGGATGTATATACTTTTGATAAGATTTAGAACTAAGGTCATTACTTGATACCTTAAGTAACAAGCCGCATTCTGTTTTACACTCTTATTATTGGTTTGGTTTTGTGATGAGGCTGTGTTATTAGGGTGGTTTCTAAAGTCAGTCATAATTGTCAATATTTTACATATCTATGAGCATTCATTTCGTTACATGAGAATGGTTTCTTGTTTATAGCGTTGAGCTGATTTTTTCAAACTATTTCTTGCACTTTCAAAGACTCAGAATGTAAACAAGTACATGTCTGTTAACTTCGGAAAAAAACGACATGACGTCATCTAAGACATAAGTTAGGGATGGTTAGTTTACTAGACAAACGTTATTTTCTACCTTATTAACGCCGTTATAATTTTCTTTTTTACTTGAATTTTATTATATACTAGACCACCCGTGACCCGTTGGGTCAAATTCAATTTTAAACGATACGTTGTTAATAAAATGGTCAATCTCAATTTTTTATTAAGACAATGCTCTATTCAGTAGACGAAGGCAGTGACTTGATTAGTTATAAGAAGTGAAATGCAGAAGATTGTGACGTCATGTCGTCGTTGCTTGAAACGCTACGCATCATATGATTTATAGGGTTCGTAATATTTTGATAAACTCATTATGCCTCATAGATGCTAATTCAGGAGTTGACTATACTTTTAAATACTGAATATGAAAAAATTATAAGTATATATAAATATATATATATATATATATATATGTATATATATATATATAAATATATATATATATATATATATATATATATATATATATATATATATATATGTTGGGTCAAATAAAATTTTAAATGATACGTTGTTATAAGAAGTGAAATGCAGAAGATTGTGACGTCATGTCGTCGTTGCTTGGAACACTACGCATCATATGATGTCGTGACGTCATGTCTCTTCTTCTGATTGGCTGGTTCTTAGTCGTGACGTCATATCTCTTCTTATGATCTCTTCTTCTGCTTAGCTGGTCCTCGGTCGTGACGTCATATCTCTTCTTCTGATTGGCTGGCCCTCAGTCGTGACGTCATATCTCTTCTTCTGACTGGTTGGGTGACGGTTTCAAGCAAGCAAGATGACAGGCAAGATTATCAGAATTTTTTAAGTATATAGATACTTTTTATTCTTATGGTTGTTTTCCCTATTTTTGGTAACGTCTGTTGGATGATATTGGGGAAATTCTGCTCTCAGTGATTTTGAGGTCACTTTGCTTACCTCTATTCTATCATTATTCTATCATTACCCTATATACGATGATCTTTTTTTTTTTTTTTTTTTTTTTTTTTTTTTTTTTTTTTTTTTTTTTTTTTTTTTTTTTTTTTTACAAGGTTTTATCTCGTCTGGGTTTTTTTTTTTCCAACCTCTGGGAAACAATATCACGTGAATTCACTTCCAAATAGTACTTTGGCTGGGGTTTTCTGTCGCAAGCATCTTTCTTCACATCCAACATTTATGATGCGACCAAGTTTACGAGGTCGTAAAAGGACTCATTCAAGTCTACGACCCAGAAATCTATGCCTCCGATAGCTCCCCCTCGGGAAGATTATTCGTTGCTGTAGTGGGATTATTTATTTATCTATTGATTGATTTATATATTTATTTACTTATTTATTATATGTGCATCCATTTATTTAGTTATTTGATATATTCTATTTCATTTTTCAAATATACTTTATTTTTTATTATATCTTTATTTAGTTTCATTTATTTATTTACTCGTATTCACACACACACACACACACACACACACACACACACACACACACACACACACACACACACACACACACACACACACACACACACACACACACACACACACACACACACACACACACACACACACACACACACACACACACACACACACACACACACACACACACACACACACACACACACACACACACACACACACACACACACACACACACACACACACACACACACACACACACACACACACACACACACACACACACACACACACACACACACACACACACACACACACACACACACACACACACACACACACACACACACACACACACACACACACACACACACACACACACACACACACACACACACACACACACACACACACACACACACTCGTGGCACAGTTGGTAGAGTTCCCGGCTGCCAGTACGGAGGTCCGGATTCGAATCCCGCCGAGGCCTGAAATAATTTCAGTATCGTTGCGCTGCGGGTTGTTGCTCCAACTCTCGTGGGCGGGGAGTCGGGTGTGTGTGTGCGTGTAAGGTCACAACATTGCCCATAGATCGGTCATATACGAGCTCTGAGCTCTCTTCCGGGAGTAAAATAGCTGTCGATCACGAGTCCAACAAGTGATCGGAAGACCATGGTGAATCACACATACACACGCGCGCGCACGCACACACACACACACACACACACACACACACACACACACACAC
Organism: Oratosquilla oratoria; assembly: GCF_046742065.1. Taxonomy (NCBI): domain Eukaryota; kingdom Metazoa; phylum Arthropoda; class Malacostraca; order Stomatopoda; family Squillidae; genus Oratosquilla; species Oratosquilla oratoria. The sequence continues at coordinate 82,849,875 of NC_134782.1, read as the reverse complement.
ACACACACACACACACACACACACACACACACACACACACACACACACACACACACACACACACACACACATATATATATATATATATATATATATATATATATGTATGTATATATATATATATTCGTGAGATCGAAACCCAATTTTGACGTTCAGCCAAGTAGAATCGATTAACATTATTCAGAATCGAACATTACAAAAGACATAACCAGAGCAAAAGGAGTTTGATTTTACTTTCAAAAATTGTGCGTCAATTGTTTAATCCCAACGATTTTCTAATCATTGTCATGTCTTTTTGATTGTTGTATGTTCCTTTGTCGATGACTCAGCTGAATTAATTGTATTTCTATATGTCTGGCCCATTTGTTTCCCAACGGGAATGATGAAGCTGACATTTTTTTCAGCGACAATTACCCATACGTTGAAAAATGTAAATTATTTTATATTTTTTGTTAACAAAGACAGCAAAAAAAAAAAGACAGATTTTTGTTATGACTGAAAGAACGTCATGACATTTTTACAATCATAAGCAAAATTTATATTTCATTTCGCTTTTCAATAATATGTAACTCTGAATCCCTGTCAACCAATATATGTGTATAGGCCATTCTTGATTGAATTTATTCTCCGACTTTTCATCTGCACCAATGCAGCTATTTTTTCATTCTTTAAATAAACGTACAAGCCGATTGATATATTCGAAGGATTATATCTTCTAACGTCATCGCTTGAGTTACAGAGAATCATAGTCGACATGACGTCACAACACCATTCAAAATTTTCTTTCGGTTCAGTGGGTGATCTATGTATGTGTTGCATGTAGGCCTACCTGAATCCATGCTGTCGTCCAGCCCAATGAGGACAACATAGGTTTTCCAGAAACACTGTTTCTTTGGAACGTGCACCATGAACTTTAATCGAGAATACAAATTTTCCTATTGACAATATCGTTTTAACTCTACTCAGTATCCCAAAGTCCTAGCGGGTAATTACTGTGAAAGGAGAGAGAGAAAAAAAAAACCTAAAAGGTGAATTGATGGTCAAACCGACATTATTATTATTATTGTTATTACCATTATTATCATCGTTATTGTTATTATTGTCATTATTATTATTATTATTATTATTATTATTATCATTATTATTATTATTATTATTATTATTATTATTATTATCATTATTATTATTATTATTATTATTATTATTATTATTATTATTATTATCATTATTATTATTATTATTATTATTATTATTATTATTATTATTATTATTATTATTATTATTATTATTATTATTATTATTATTATTATTATTATCATTATTATTATTATTATTATTATTATTATTATTATTATTATTATTATTATTATTATTATTATTATTATTATTATTATTATTATTATTATTATTATTATTATTATTATTATTATTATTAATATTAATACTATTATTGTCTTTATTATTATTGTCATTATCATTATTATCATTATTATTATTATTGTTATTGTTATTAATATTATTGTCGTTATTATTATTGATATTATTTTATTATTATCATTAATATTTTTATTGTTATCATTATTATCATTATTATCATTATTATTATCATTATTATTATTATTATTATTATTATTATTATTATTATTATTATTATTATTATTATTATTATTATTATTATTATTATTATTATTATTATTATTATTATTATTATTATTATTATTATAATCATCATCATCATCATCATCATCATCATCATCATCATCATCATCATCATCATTATTATTATTATTATTATTATTATTATTATTATTATTATTATTATTATTATTATTATTATTATTATTATCATTATTATTATTATTATAATTATTATTAGTATTATTATCATTATTATTATTATCATCATCATCATCATCATCATCATCATCATCATCATCATCATCATCATCATCATTATTATTATTATTATTATTATTATTATTATTATTATTATTATTATTATTATTATTATTATTATTATTATTATTATTATTATTATTATTATTATTATTATTGTTATTAATGTTATATTTTTGTTATTATTATTGTTATTATTATTAGTCGTAGTAGTAGTAGTAGTATAATTATCGTTAGTATTGGTATTAATATCATTATTCCTATTATCATTGTTAGTATTACTAGTATTACCAATACTTATATTCATATTATTGTATGTACATTGTGACGAATGTGGATAGGAGGTAAAGGGAACACGGGCTGAGGGAAATACTTTTATTCCTGACTAGTTTCGCCTGAGTGGCTTCTTCAGAGGAATATAGTTTGAAGTTTTTTAGTTTATTATTTAACATTAGTACATGAATATATACACAATCACATACACGTATGTATATATACTCGTGCATACATATACTTATAACTATATACATATACATATAAAAATGCGCGGGCCACAAGCCCGCCGCTGGGGCTTACGCCCCGATATTTTGCTACCATGTTTCAGCGAGGGGGCGGAATGTCTCGCATGATGGTTAGCAATTTGCTAGGTGTGTTAAGAGCCCGCCTGACCAAATGGGCGGCCAAAGCTTCCTCATCCTGTGGGCCCTCGATGGGTTGCTGTCTTAGTTGAGCTGTGGCGGGGCAGTGAACCAGGTAGTGTATCAGCGGTCGACGGCTCTGGAGGCCGCAGTGTTCGCACTCCTGACCACTGAACTCGGGCCGTAGCTGCTCCAGCGTGCCGTACCCGAGCCGGAGCCTGTGCAACCGAACTTGGTCGGCTCTAGTTAGCGGACGGCCGCATTGTAGCGGCTGGTAATTTGTGGTGGCAGCGTACCATGCTGCCTGCCGCGAGGTTCTCTCCATGGTGCGATGGTGGTGATGAGCGGAGTGCCAGGTGCTCCGCTTAGCCTGCGTCTTGATCTGCTGCAGGCTGGGGAGGACGTAGCAGGATACTGCGGGCATGGTGCTAGCTGCTCGGGCTGCTGCATCCGCCAACTCGTTCCCTCGGAGCCCCACGTGACTGGGTACCCAGTTCATCCGTAGGTGCCGGCCTTCACCGGCAAGTCTCTGCGCGCTGAGCTGAATGGATGTTACCAGCTGGATGTTGTCGGTGGGGCTGGCTTGCTGGAGTGTCTGGAGGGAAGATTTGGAGTCTGTGTGTATAATTACCGCACCTTCACGATGGTGAAGGGCGTGCTCCAGGGCTTGCTGTATGGCAACTAACTCCGTCTGCAGGGTAGAGCAGTGGTCGGGGGTCCTCCATGACAGCGTCTCCCCGCCGGTGACTGCCGCCGCTCCGGTCGTGCCTCGAACAGGGTCCACAGATCCGTCTGTGTAGTACACGGCTCCCCCTGGGATGCTGGCCTGTGTCACAGATGCCAGCGCGTGTAACCACAGCTCGTGTTGTGTGCACTGTGCCTTCCTTGCTGGCGGGTTGTTGATGATGATTTCGACGGGTGGGGGCTGCCATGGGGCCGGTACAACGTAGTTTGCAACGGCCAGATCCGGACTCCACATGGCTATTTGACCGTCGTCGAACAGTGCATTGGTGGCGTCAGCTATCCTCCGTAGCCAGGTGTTTGTGCTGAAGAGGTCCCGTCGCTGCGGTAGGGTCCTTTTGATTTTGGTTCGTGCTATGGTCTCCCTGTCTTGTCGGAGGATCTTAGCCACCCGGCAAGTCGCAATATGTTGAACCCTGGAGGCCAGAGGTACCAGTCGAGTCTCACTTTGCATTATGGACATACTGGTCCAGCGAGGTGCCCCGAGCATGGTCCTCATGGCCTGGTTCTGGATGCACTCGATCCTCCTTTGTTGGGTGGGTGACAGGGAAACCAGCACGACAGCGCTGTAGTCAATCAACGAGCGGACGGCCTGTATGTAGTACAGGCGCAGCACGGCATGTGAGGCTCCAGAGTGTGTCCTTGTCATCGCCCTCATGACATTGATTCTCGTCCTCGTCCTCTCCCTTAGGTAGGTGACCTGGGTGTTGAAGGATAAGCCTTGGTCAACCCATACTCCCAGGTACTGGTACGAGCTGGTCCAAGCCAGCTGGATACCCTGAATGTGGAGGTGGGTGTCCGGGGTGGTGGCCTTAAGCATCAAGGCCTTGGACTTCTCAGCTGAGATCTTGAGGCCCAGTTCTTCACACTTGTTAGAGATAAGATCAAGGCCCTCTTGTGCTCTGGTGATCCTATTGCCTCGGGTTTTGCCCGAGACGACAAGAACCAGGTCGTCGGCATAGCTGAGAAGCGCCGTGCCACCCCGGAAGGGTAGGCTCACCAACTGTTCCATTAGGAGGTTGAAGAGGACGGGGCTGAGAACCCCACCCTGCGGAGTGCCGTTCTCTAGGTCCCGGTAGGCTGAAAGGTGGCCTTGGAACCTGACCCGGGCGCGTCGGTGTAGCAGGTAGTCCTCTATCCAGGAGAGGAGTCGTCCCTGGACACCCCGCTGTACCAGCGCATCTAGGATGGCGTGAGCACTGGCTAGCTCGAACGCTTTTTCCAGGTCGAGGAAAACGGCCACGGCAGGGCGGTTGTCTATGTGACTCAGGAGAGTCATGATGCTGTCGGCCGTCCCTACGCCCTTGGAGAATCCGAAGATGTGTGGGTGGAGGGGGCCCAGACGCCACATGAGTCGGGTGAGTACCATGCGCTCCGCTGTCTTGGCCGTGCAGCTCAGCAAGGAGATGGGACGTGGCTTGGAGGGCTCCCTGGGCTTAGGGATGGGCTGGATGTCCGCTCGTTTCCAGGTGGTTGGGAGACGTCCTACCAGCCACGAATGGTTCATCAGGGCCAGTAGTGCTGCCTCCCCGGCAGGCCCCGCGTGAGCTAGCATAGAATAGGTCACGCCATCCGCTCCCGTAGCCGTATCTCTACCTTTCTTGGCCCGGGCCAGTTCTTGTGGCGTGAAAGGTACATCGGTGACGTCAGGTGTTGCTCGCGCCGTACCGACGGCCTGCTCTCGTGCTGGCCTGAGCTGCTGCTGGAGGTTCTGCATCTGTGCGGGGAGCTGGGAGTTGGCGCACCGTGTGGCGAACATATCCGCTAGTCGTTCTGCTTCCTGTTGTGGCTCTGGGTGTGAGGCAGGACGAGGGGCGCGCTTCCCGGAAGCCGTCCTCAGTTTGGCCCACAAGTCTGCCAAGCTGGTGTGCTGGGAAAAGCTGGCACACCACTCCAGCCATTTGGCCTCCCGTACCCGGCTTGAGACTTGTCGAGCGTGTGTAACCACTTCCTTCAACAATTGTAGGTTAGTTGAAGTGGGTCGCTTGCGGTACAGCTTCCGATGAATGTTGACCAGGTGATTCTGCTCCCGGACTTCCTCATTGTAGAACCACCAGTTCCGACGCCATCGATGCCCTGGATGTCGTCTGGGGATGGCTGCTTCTGCTGCTCTTTCGATTGCTGTAGTGAATTCTGTTTCTCGCTGGTCTAGGTCCTCCGGCGGGTCGCACGCTTTCCACCAGTCATCCAGGGCGGCCTGGAACTTCTTCCAGTCCGCCCTCCGCAGGTCCCATCGAGGTGGTTGGAGCGGTGGTAGTGGGAGTGCGGCCCTTAGAGTGGTGATGACGGCGTAGTGGTCGCTGGTGAGAGTAGGATGCACACGCCAGCTACTTCCGGAAACTAGATTGGTTGACACCAGGGTGAGATCCAGTCTGCCTCCCCGGACGTGAGTGGGTTCCCCAGTATTTAGAAGGGAGATTTCCTGGACCTCTTCCAACGTGGTTGCCAGTTGGCGGCCGGTCGGGTTAGTCGGAGAGGGGGAGTGAAGCAGTGGATGATGGGCGTTGAAGTCTCCAGCTACTAAGATATTGTTGTGGGTAGCTAGTGACAGTATCTCATCGGCCTCCAACGGTTTCCCGGGGCTCCTGTAGATGTTATAGATGAGGAGTGGCAGGTCGGGAAGGAGGAGCTCCACAGCCATCACCTCCACACCCTCACCACAGTGTACGGGTCGCGCAACCCTGCGGTGTGGTAGGTTATTCTTCACCAGCACCATGCAACCACGGTGTCCTATGCCTCTGTCAAGCGGGAGTGAGTGGACCGTGTAGCCCCCTATTCTCCATTCGAAGTCACCGGGTGCTAATGTTTCCTGTAGAAGCACGATATCCATGCCCTCCTCCATGATTGTTTGGAGGAGTTGGTGCTTCTTGTTGCGTATTCCCTGCATGTTCCACTGGAGCACCTTCAGGCTGCCGAGGTCGTGTGGTGCTGGAGAATTTCTCATGTGCGCATTACTCTGCTCCATCTTGGTGGTGGGGGGAGACGCTGTTGGTGGGTGTCCTGGCAGGCTGGTGCGGGGTGGGTAATGTGCCCTCGAAAGTGGCCGCCATTACTTCTCGAATGAGAAGAGAGGCCAGGTCTTCATCTCTGCCTGGAACAGTGTTTGGCTGTTGTAGCAGGCGTCTGAAGACTGCTGCAGCTGCCATGAGCATCCCCTCAAGCGGTGGGTAGCGGGTGGCAATGGGCCTGACTCCGGTCGCTGGTTTGTCTCCGGCCGGGAGTTTGGCTGGAGGGACTGCGGTAGCGGATGTGGCGAGGGTTGACGGGGCGGTTCTCCTAGCTGGGGGTGCTGGAGTTTCTGGTGTCTTCTTCTTTCGTCGTCGACGTCCCTTGCGCCGGGCGTTGTGGATCTCTGCTTGGGGCCTAGTTGAGGGCTGGGTTTGTGTTGGGGGAGGGTTAGGCTGCTCTTCCAGTTCTTGGCGGGGGGTGGGTGCTTGACCCCAGGCTGGGCGTGATGGTGGGGGAGCGGGCACGAACAGAGGCTGCTGCTGCTGGGAGGGGGGTGGTGCGTTCCGCGCTTCGCCTTGAGGGTTTTGTCTGCCACCAGGGAGCCGTCGGATGCGTTCTGGACAGCGAGGATGCCATGCGTGGTGCTTTTTTTGACAGTTGGGGCACCGAGCCGTGGTGGCCTGGTTCTCCTTGTGCTTCTCTATGCACACTTCCGTTGCGTGTGCTAAGCTGCATACTCCGCATCTCGTGGTGTTGGGGCAGCAACTCTGCAGGTGGTTATATCGTTGGCACTTGTAGCACCGTATCGGCTCTCGGTCGTAGGGCCTTAGGGCGTACTTTCCCCATGGCCCCAGGTCGAGTTTTTCCGGTAGGGGCCCCTCAAGTTCTACCAGAACCTGGCGGGTTGAAACTTTGTCCCGCGTATTGCGGAGCCGTTCCGCCCTGAGGACGCTGGGGTGGTCTCCCACCGCTTCCAGGGGCATATCCAATGGAAAGCGTTGGAGGATACCCTTGGTGCGCTTGTCGCTGGGGTCCAGAAGCACCAGCTTAGGAGTGGGACCCTGTGCGAGGGTGCGCATCCTAGACGTGCTATCGTCGTCCTTGGGGGTGAGTACATACTCCCCTTTCAGATTTGGCCTGATGGTCATGCTTAGTCCGGGGTTGGCTCGCTGGAGGGATAGTATGGCCTGATACTGGCTGGTGTGGCTGTTGGTCTCCCCGAGTTTGAACTTTGGAAGACCCGTCGTTCGAGGGGCGCGTTGCTTTTTGGCGGCGCCGACCACTGTCCATCCGTCGTCTCCGTTGCCGCTGCTATTAGGGGAAACGCTACCGTCTGCCTCAGTGGTGCTCCCTCTGCTGCTGCTTGCCTCGGTGATGCCTGCGCATGCGCCGTCTGAAGTGCTCCTTCCATTGTCATTACTATCTCGATCCTCGGGGTCCATAAAGCACAGATCAATATCTGAAGGTACATGACCTTTGCTGATCTTTGTCTTCGGCAGCCCATCTGCTGCTTCCTCGTCCTCCGAGTCATCAAAGATGCTTCTTTTCTTCATAGCGGACACAGCACCGGACGAGTGTAGTCAGCTATGTCCACATAGTTTGAAGTCAAGTTGGTCAATATATATGGCATAAAAAGGAACGTGGTAAAGTGTCAGGTTGGTCCCCCACTCGACCTCATCTGTCGGTGTGACGAGTTATCGCAGCGGGTGGACCAATTATTCACCTATTGGTATTCGCGTGGATGAAAAATCCGTCTTGATAAGGGGCTCTGTGTTTATTGTCCATGATGACAAAGCGTGCTGCTGCTTTAGCCCATATTAAATCCCCAGTCCTCTTATTGGTGTTATGATGGATGTTGATAAAAACGGACTCCATCGCCTTTCTTTCTTGTCGTGTGATGTTATCCATGAGAATTTTTGCCTTGTCCCATTTCGGTAGATGGCCTCTTTCGTCGACATGGTTTACTATTGTACTGCTTTGGGTAGACTTAGCCAGGTACATCGTCGGAATTCATCAGATCTTAAAGAGAGGTTACAAGAAGTGAATTTTAGGGCAAATAAATTGGTGAGTTTTGACGTCAAAAGTCTTTTTACGAACGTATCAATTGATGGAGCCCTAGAAGCAGTAGAGGAAGTACTGGAAATGTTCAAGGATAATGAATTACCCGTGTGCAAACGCGATTACAAGAAATTATTATCCATGTGCATCAGGTTCGGTGCTTTTGAATTTAACGGCGAAGAATACCGCCAACATGCAGGTTTAGTGGTGGGTTCTCCCCTCAGTGCAGTTATGGCCTCACTATATATGGAGATGTTGGAAAGCAAGTTTTTTCTCCGCATGATATCTGAAAATACTGTATGGCTAAAATACGTGGACGATGTTTTAGTGATTACCCACTATAATACAAAAATTGAAAATTTATTATCTAATCTAAATAGTGTGAATTCTAACATCCAATTTACGATCAAAAGTGAGATAGACGGACAACTACCTTTTCTAGACACCGTATTAATAAGGTCAGGGTGTGGCGTTAAATTCAAAGTTTACAGGAAACCGACGAATAAAATTGACTTCTTTCATTACTACAGTGCACATGATAAGAGGACAAAGACGGGTGTGGTGATAGGCCTGTTATTAAGAGCATTTCGTATTTGCAGTGACGAATTTTTAGCGGATTAAATTAAAATGATAAAAACAACTTTTGAAGGACTCAAATACTTTGCACCCTGGAGGAGAAGGTCCGTAATATACTACGCAACAAAAAAATAAAGTCCAACACTAAGTATTGGGTGGTCCCAAACTCCATTCTAACGAGAGACCTAGACAAAATCTTATCGTCCTTCAACATTCGTCTTGCGACTTCTACAGGTACGAAAGTGAATGACCTTATAATCAAGATAAAAGACCCAGCCTTAAATATAAACAGCGTATTATACGAAATCCCGTAGATGTGATAGGAAATACATCGGTGAAACTAGCAGAGGCTTAGACACAAGATTAAAAGAACACCGAGCAGATGTAAGACACCACAGGGTTAGCAGTGCAATAGTAAACCATGTCGACGAAAGAGGCCATCTACCGAAATGGGACAAGGCAAAAATTCTCATGGATAACATCACACGACAAGAAAGAAAGGCGATGGAGTCCGTTTTTATCAACATCCATGATAACATCAATAAGAGGACTGGGGATTTAATATGGGCTAAAGCAGCAGCACGCTTTGTCGTCATGAACAATAAACACAGAGCCCCTGATCCAGACGGACATTTCAGCCACGCGAATACCAACAGGCGGATAATTGGTCCACCCGCTGCGATAACTCGTCACACCGACAGATGAGGTCGAGTGGGGGACCAACCTGACACTTTGCCACGTTCCTTTTTATGCCATATATATTGACCAACTTGACTTCAAACAGCATTCCTCTGAAGAAGCCACTCAGGCGAAACTAGTCAGGAATAAAAGTATTTCCCTCAGACCGTGTTCCCTTTACCTCCTATCCACATTAATATTATCATTATTAATAATAATGATAATTATTATTATTACCATAATTATTTATATTATAAATTATGATTATTATTATTATTGTTATTATTATCATTATTACTGTTATTACCATTATTATTATTATTATCTCTAGTATCATTATTATTACTATTATTGTTATTATTATTATTATTATTATTATTATTATTATTATTATTATTATTATTATTATTATTATTATTATTATTATTATTATTATTATTATTATTATTATTATTATTATTATTATTATTATTGTTGTTGTTATTATTATTACTGTTATTATTATTATTATTAATATTAATATTATTATCATTATTATTATTATTATCATTATTATTATTATTATTATTATTATTTCTAATATTAATATTATTATCATTATAATTATCATCATCATTATTTCCCGCGTTCTTCTTCTTTTCCTCTTTGTTTTCCTCTTCCTCTTTATCTTCTAGTTCCTCCATTGCATCATCACCATAAGTATTACTATCATCACGTTCTTTATCACCATCATGTGATACATTACAAAGACTTAACAATTTATGACAAAAGAAACAATATAGATTTAATATATCTAGAATTTGCAAAAGCTTTTGATACCGTCCCCCACGAAAGGCTACTTACTAAATTAGCTTCACACGGAATAAGTGGTAGCCTATTAAGTTGGACTAGTAATTGGTTGAATGATCGAAAACAGAGAGTTGTTTTAAATGGAAAAACTTTTGGATGGAAAAATGTTACGAGTGGAGTTCCTCAGGGTTCCATTCTTGGGCCACTTCTATTCATAGTATATATAAATGATATAGACCACGGACTAAAATCTACTGTTTCCAAATTTGCTAATGATACAAAACTGTGCGGAATGGCAAATGATCACTTAAAACAATTAGACATTCAAGAAAATTTAAATAAATTACAGCGATGGTCTGAAAAGTGGCTAATAAAATTTAACACAAGTAAATCCAAGGTAATGCATATAGGTAAAAATAACAGTAAGTACGATTACAAGTTATTTGGAAAATCGTTAACATAAGTGGATAGTGAAAAGGATCTCTGCGTAATTATCACTAACGATTTCAAATAATCTATGCAGTGTATTTCAGTCTTTGAGAAATCAAATAAGATTCTAGGACTGATAGCGCGATTTTTTTTTACTTCAAAAGTCCATCCCTCATTAACAAGCTATATAAATCGTTAGTTTGTCCACATTTGGAATATACTGTTTCCGTATGGTCATCGAATCTCATTAAAGACATTGACATATTAGAAAAAGTACAACGGCGAGCCACAAAACTGATTCCAAATATCAAAAATAAATCATACGAAAATCGACTAAAACATATGAATCTGTTTTCCTTAAAAAAACGTAAACTCCAAGGTGACTTGATACAGGTCTTTGAGATTCTAAAGGGAATTGACAACATCAAAAGTGACAAAATGTTCAAACCGAATGAGAATCAGACAAGAAACAATGGTATCTAACTGTCTGGAAATAGATTTAATTTGGAAATGGGTAGAAACAACCGTGTAGTTAATGAATGGAATAAACTTCCTGCAGAGGCAGTGCAATATAGTTCAGTTCGAAGCTTTAAGAATCATTTAGATAAACACCTAAGCAAGATGCTGTAATGACTATCATTTATTTTATATTATTTCTTTTTATCAATTGTCTGTTTGTTTATTATTATTTGCTTAATTCTTATCTATTATTAGTTATATGTCAATTTATTATTATTTACTATTTACCTGTTTGTTTATTATTCAACTATACCTATGCATTTATGTATTTTATTTATGATTTACATTATTATAGTTTTTATTTATCTATTTATCTATTTATTTATCATTATTATGATTTTTTAGCATCCAACCTAGATATGGACCAAAAGGTCTCCTGTCGGCATGCTCCGCCTTTGTAATCCTTTGTAAAACCAAGTTGTTTTTTTCTCTTACCAGGAAGATATCCAAAGTAAAAATATATATACCTTCTCCCACCCATTTCATTCCCACCAATTTCACTCCCATCCACTACCCTATCCTCCACACACGCACGCACAGACACACACACACACACACACACATACACACACACACACACACGCGCACACACACACACACACACACACACACACACACACACACACACACACACACACACACACACACACACACACACACAAACACAAACACACACACACACACACACACACACACACACACACACACACACACACACACACACACACACACACATATATATATATATATATATATATATATATATATATATATATATATATATATATATATATATATATATACAAAACTCGGTGGTGCGGTTGGTAGTCCCCGACTGTCACTACGGCGGTCCGGGTTCGAATCCTACCCAGGGCTGAAACAATTTCAGTATCGCTGCGCTTCGAGTCGTTACTCCAACTCTCGTGGGTGGGGAGTTGGGTGTGTGTGTGTGCGTGTAAGGTCACAGCATTACACATAGATCGGTCATACGAGCTCTGAGCTCTCTTCCGGGAGGGAAATAGCACGTGATCCAAAGACCAAGGTGAATTCTCACACACACACACATACATATACACCTCTTGTTACTTGATGAGCTTTCACTCCAATCACTATTCCATTGGGAATGACTCGTTACCAACTCCCCCATCCCTTCCCTTTCTCAAGTGAACGGTAAAGGGACAGGATGACACATACAAGCCTATTCCATATACGTACCTCAGTTTGGGTTTATCTTTGTGTCTGTGTATATTCATCTGATTTTCTCCCGATTTAGTTCGACGGGGCAAATATACAGAAGAGACAGAGCAGAACAGAACAGGACAAACAGACTGACTGAATCGTAAAAAAAAATCCTCAGTATCATGATAGTATCTGCTGTTCAAGACTACTTTTATTAATCATTTTCGCACTGTAAAATATTTTCTTCTAGATAGTTCTATCTATCTATATACCAAGTACCTCTTCCGCCTAATAAAGGGGGTAGCCACCCAAGGGATGCACCCATTCCTACCCATTCTACTCCCAGCTCCTCGTAGAAGGAGGGTCATCCTTGTCTCCTGTCCACTACCCGAATTAGAGGCAATGCAGCAAGACAAAACACATACACAACAGTGTCGCTTCATTAACATGCTAACCCTCCCTCCTCGTCTTCTTATGCAAAAATTGAGAAGACGTGGAGAAATATTATCCATATATAACCATTCTTCACTTATCCCTTGCCTTCTCCCTTCTCTGCTCAACAGGCATTCCCATCTTGCTCAAGGACCCTTTCATCCCATCCATCCATCTTATTTTTCGTCGTCCCCTCAAATTCACTCCATTCACCTCTGCGTTTCCCACTCTTTTTGCTAATCTTTCATCTCTCAGACTTTCCATGTGTCCAAACCATTTCAATAATTTTCATCAGACCTATCTGCCAGCTTCTTTTCCAACCCTGCTCTCCTCCTCATCTCATTTCTCACTCTATCTAATCCTGTAATCCCCATCATATTTGTCAGACAACTCATCTCAAACTCATTAAAACTTTTCCTTTCTGCCTTTTTTAAATTCCAAGTCACGACACCATATAGTGTATTAGATATAATAACTCCTTCATATAATCCTCTTTGCACCCATTCCAAGATGTCTATTTTTCATAACACTTTTAAATTCCCCCAGCATCTTTCCTTTAAGACTTACTTCCAATTTGCTACCACCCTCTTCCCTTGTACATCTTATCACCTTGCTTTAACCTACATTTAATTTCAATTTCCTCCTATCACATTCCTTCCCAAATTCCGAAACTTAGCTCTTCCCCATGAGCCCGTCACATGCGCAGAATTATCCGCAAACAACAACTGGCTTACCTCCCATTTCTTTCCATCTCTAACGATCACCAATCCTCTGTACATCACCCTACTGTACCACCATGGCAACACTGCACAGCCCTAAATACTCTCGTATAAATGATTGTCTGCCCTTAACAACTTTCCCCCAAACCCGTATCTTTACAATACCTTCCACAGTGCATTTCTGTCTACCCTGACACAAGTCTTCTGAAAATCAACAAAGATACAAAAAATATCATTACCTGTTTTGACAAAAAATTCTCACAAATCTGCCTTACTACAAAAATTTAATCCACGTACCCTCTGCCTTTTCTAGAATCACACTGTTCCTAACCATTTATTTTCTCTGCTCTTCACTTAATCCTCTCATTTAAAAAAAAACTCCCACTTAACAAACTGATCCTTTTAAAGCTACTACATTTACATTCGTCCCCTTTTCCTTTGTAAAGCAGAAGTATAAAGACACCCTCTATTCTTCCGGCACCCTTCCTTCCCTTAGACACACATCAAACAACCTCACTAGCCAATCCACTATAACTGTACCTCCCTTTTTCAGGTACTCCGCATGATACCTATCCAAACCAGGTGCCTTATCAGCTCTCATAAATTTCTAAGCTCCTTTTACCTCATCTTTTCTTGTTACTCTTTCATATCCATATCCCATTATAGAGATAATATCAGACAAGTTTATTTAGTTTAGAGGAAATTAAAGACACCGATGGGTTAGGGCTATTTCTATAAGTCAACACTGCAATAGATTGTTCTATGTGTTGCCAGGCGGTTTTATTCAGCTGAGGGAAAGCTCCCAGAGCTACAGGATTAACCCAATAATGTTTATGACTTATTTTTTTTTTCTTTATTCTAGCTAACACTGGATTTCTTATTCAGCTGAGGGAAACGATGAAGAAATGATTACTATTACAATTTTTGCCATACTATCTTTTGCCATACCGTTTTTTGCCATACAAATTTTTCACATGGACGATTTTCTAGTTACGATTTTCTTAGTTCCGATTTTTCTATTTACGGCTCATCAGGTACGATTTGTTTCGGTTACGATCTTTTAATTACGATTATCGTTTGGTTACGATTTCCTTTCCATTGCGACTTCTTATTAGTTCCCCTCAATTATGTTTGCCATTGTGAGGATTTTCCTTTGTCCTTCGCGGACTCCAGCGGCGTTGTCGAAGCTCGAGGACGTCCAACAAGAGGTACCTCATGCGGTTGCTGGTCAACTTCTTCTCCGTAATTTCACTGATGGAGGCATAGATTGCGTTGACAGCTTGCGTTCCAGCTGGGGAGGACTTGGCTGCCTGGTCCAATGTCGAACCCGCCGTTTCCAGGAAGGCGCACACCGCTTCCAGTGAAGCCTCATATCGTTTCTTCAACAGAGACTTTACACAAGAGGCTATCCTTCTCGGCCGAAAAATGCCATCCAGGCAGAGGTTTGCAATATAAGTGCACAGCGCTATATATTGTTTTCTTCTTATTAACAAGTTTGGTTCCTACTCTTTGCCCTGAGTCTCTTCGGAAGAAGTCATATTTTGTGCCGTTTCAAAACGGCGTTGACACTCATGCGCCAGATGGTTTATGTAACATTGGGCGCTCTCTTTGGGCAGTTTCTCATGGAGTAATTTACAGAGTTTCGAGTATGTTCTCGAATAGATCTGCTGATGAATAGCAAACTCTGTGACCAAAGACGCCGCACTCTCTATTGTCAATGGGTTATCACTGAGAAACACACAGATTTGCTCAGAAACCCTCTCGAATTTCTTGGGAGACAGTTTGTTCAACAACGATTTGAAAGGTCCCAACCTTGAAGTCTCTTTGTCAAAGTGTGTTGATCGCCCCTGTTCGGAAGATGAAGTAGAGTTCTTGGAACTGCTACTTATTCTCTCTTTCCAGTTTGCTGGAGTAGGAATTATTCGAGGTGCCCTCTGGAGGATGTGGTTCTCCAAGCGAGGTGTCTGCCGAGGAACACCTGAAGAAGAAGCGCTGCCACTTCGTCGAAGGCCATTGCTGCCAGGTATTATGTCTACTACTCTGACTTTATTTCCATTCTCTTCTATTGAATTTCTACTTTTTCTTCGCCTTACTTTCCTTCATTTTTACTCACTGACATAAAACTTTCCTTTCTCACGTACCTTTCTGCATTATCAATGTCTTTATTTTCAACTTCCCTTTTTATTCTTGCATTTCCATTACTAATATCACTTCTCTCTTTTACAGGACCATCGTTGTGAACTTCAACTGCCGATGTCTGAGACCCCATTGACCTTACCATATATTTTTTGATTCTCTCATTATCAAACTTATTCATATATTTTCCCTTATCTTCTTCTTTTATAGAACTCCTGTCCTGAACATCGGTTGGTGAAGGCCTGGACATATGGAAAAGGAAATCGCCTAACTCCTAGTAAAGAGGTTCTACTAGGGTCTCTACACTTTGAAGCTTATATGTGTATTTCCTAGCATACACGTTTCCCTATTCGTCCTTGACAGCCTGGGTCGTGTAGAGGAATCTCCCGTCGGCTGAGACTTGTTCCTTGAGAGTGCGAACGCGGACGTCCCTCGAAGAATTACCTGAAGACAGCGATCCTTTAAATATGACACCCAACAGCCCCAAAGAAGACCCCTCCGACTCTTACGTCAAAATCACCCGTATCAGGCTCGAAGATTAGCACATAATTAACTGGCGAGGTGTTCCCTCAATGAATAAAACCGTCTGGCTAAAAAGGAAGTTGGTCAATTATGTTAACTTGGAGGGGACAAGGAAGGAATCAATGTCTTAAAAAACTAAAATGCTGTTTAACTGATTATTATGAGAGAGAGAGAGAGAGAGAGAGAGAGAGAGAGAGAGAGAGAGAGAGAGAGAGAGAGAGAGAGAGAGAGAGGAGAGGAGAGAGAGAGAGAGAGAGAGAATCTGTGGCCCAAATGACCCCCACAAGTGGTCCCGTGGCCCAAATATCCTGGGTTGGTGGCCTATGGCCCAAACGTCCGAGACCCAAACGTCCATGGCCCAAACGTCCTTCAATCAAGGTGAGGGGTTCCCCTAAAAAATCGTCTGGCGACACCCATGATAATATTATTAAATTCTTGGGTTAACCCGTTTACGTTTTTTTTCAATAACTTTTCTAGAATTCTTTATTTGTCCTAGCACAGTATTTTTTATTATCTATTTTATTACGTTCTTTATTTATTTCTATCTGTCTTACAAGCGTCTTCAAAGTTTGCCATCCTATTCTAGGATGTCGTAGTTCTGAAACAAAAAAACCTAGTTTTCCTGTTTGTATCCTTTTTTTATTATTATTACAAAGGATTACAAAGGCGGAGCATGCCGACAGGAGACCTTTTGGTCCATGTCTAGGTCGGATGCGAATTTTTTTTTTTTTTTTTTTCATTTTATTTCGTTTTTCCTTATATTGCTTTGCTTGATCTAACTTTATTTAATCTTGTTTCATTTTATATCATATTTCCGCGTTTTATTGATTCCATTTTACTTTTTGTTATCTTTATTCAATTTAGCTTTATTTTGTTTTTGTTTTCTTTATTTCATTTTATTTCATTTCATGTTATTTTATTCTATTTAATTCTATTCTATTTCATTTTATTTTATTTTATTTTGTTTTGTTCTATCATATTCTAATCTATTTCATTTCATTTAGTTCTTGTTGTTGTTTTTAATATCTCAAACCCTGAATTAAAAAGAAAAATAAACAAATAAGATTAGAAGATCATGCTTTTACTTCGAAGTAATGACATTCATCTGGGGGCTCGCATTCTTTCACCTCACCACTTGGTTTTACTTTCCAGTAAGACGACGAAGGAAGGGGGAGGGGGAAGGAGGTGACTTTAACCGCATTGATAAGGTTGTGATAATGTTCAAGAGGCGGCGAGGAAATGAGGGCGGAAGCAGGGGGCAGTGCATTTAGAACAATTAGCGCTGCCGGGGCTGAATGACCTCGCTTGATCCGAGGCCCAGTCAGCACGGGCGCGGCCCTTGGGATTACGCCTGATGCAGGAGAAGTGGTTGGTGTTTTGTCCTGGGGTGTTTTGTCCTGGGGGTGTTTTGTCCTGGGGGAGGTGAGGGAGTGGCAATGAGTGAGGGAGAGAGGAGTGAACGTGAGTGAGGGAGAGAGTGAGTGACAGTGATTGAATAAGACAGAGAAAGAGAGAGAGAGAGAGAGAGAGAGAGAAAGAGAGAAAGAGAGAGAGAGAGAGAGAAATGAGAGAGAGAGAGAGAGAGAGAGAGTACATAAGAACACAGAACATAAGAATGAAAGAAACTGCAAGAGACCATAAGGCCTACACTAGGCAGTTCCATATCCCTTACCACCTTTCATCACTATCCATAAAGTTATTAATCTTACCTGGTTACGAAAACTCTTCCATTCGTTAACCACTCTGTTGGTAAACCAGTTCTTGCCTATTTCCTTCTTGAACCTAAATTTGTCCAATTTGAATCCATTACTACGAGTCCTGCCCTGCTGTCTTAATATGATGATCTTGCCTGCATCACCCTTGACCCATTTGAATACTTCTATTAGATCACCCCATACTCTTCGTCTTTCCAGAGAGTGTAACTTAGGGCGCTTAAGTGAGTGAGAAAGACGATAAAAAGAGGGTACGAAAGAAGAAGAGAAAGGGAAAGATGAAGGAGGAGATGAAAGAGAAAGAAAACAAGTGAAAATAATCAACAAGCAAATGAAATCAAATGCCAACAGAGCTCTTAATAAACAGAGGTCAGACAAGGTCAGCCAAGATAGGAAGTAGGGGAGAGTGGGGCAACTTGAACATAGGGGCACATTGAATAATTGGATTTTTCAGGAATAGTTTGTCTCCCAACCAACAGATGTCTCTTGTATACAACTCTCTTCAGAATCCTTACTCAGGCACCAGTTGAATGGCAGCCTTCATTGAGGAAGTACGTGCTGGTGGGCCTTTCTTTGAAATTTGACCTACTTTGTAAATCTGTTGAGGTAAGTACCAAACCTTCTAACACTCTCCACATAACTGATAATTATGATCAAATTATTCAAATGAGTTATGTGATAAGTGAAGTTAATTAAGGAATGCTAAACAAATTTGAATACAACTTTGCCATTCTGTGTGTTACGGACGGACTGGTTATGTGAAGAGACGTTACTTGTAATGGATAAGTGCTTAAGAACCAGCTCACTTCTAGAAGTCACTGTAGGACTGAATTATCTGGTCAGAGCCTAGATAATTCGTAAGACTAGAAGTAAAGGCAACAAAGAAGATTCCAGGAAAGGAATATTAAACTAGCGGTAACACTAGTAAACGAAATTATTAATAACATGAAAGTATATCTACAGGCAATAATAAACACAAAAGAGAATGGGCAGTCGGGTCCATGGGACCGTTACATGAATACAAGAATATGGAAAGTATCGTTCAAATACGAAGCACAAGACACGTATACAATATGGTACTAATTACAAAGAGGTCAGGAACATATGTATCAAAAGAAGTATTAAGTACAAATACAAGTATAATGCAAATGCAAATGTATATAAGACAAGTAATAGAGGCAAAATAGGGTAAAAGTGGTATCACTTCACACGAATCGTCTCGTGAGTCCAACCTGCGAGAGGTCTCATCAACAGAGCAATTTGCGAGAAATGACAACGTGTAAGTGATTTTCACAGCTTATATACCATTGGACCGGAAGTGGGATACTTCCGGTGAAGGGTGCGGGCGAGCGCAGAGGAGGGGGGAGAGCAATTTGTCACACGTCAACTTGGATAGTTTTAAGAGTCTCGGCTCGCTTGAACAATCTACTTATTGAGTAACTGTTAAATCTGTGCGCTCTGAACTCCCTACTTAGGGAGAAACAGCGAGCGCTGAACTACTTCGGATTACTTCGCTTGTCTGTTTGTTCTACTTACATCAAGAGTGCGCACATGATTTTTGCACGTAGGCAAGATTACATACATTGGACGTGCGTTACTACTTACATTGTAACAATATATACATAAACAAGAAATATGAACATATGTATACATAATACAAAGAACACACAATTATATGATATAATAATTACATATATGACGTAATATCTAATATTACCTTACATGTGAAACACATGTTTTTGTAATGGCTAGAAATGGGGCACTTTGAACCGTTAAATTAGAGGCACATTACATTATGAGTCATTCATACCAAGGAGAGTAATAGCTTTTATTTTTTATATTTACCTTCTACATTAAATATGCAATGTAGGATTACAATAAAAAATCTACATTAAAAGAGGGACACAACATGTGTGTATTCTGAATGATAAAATAAAATATCTTTATTTCTAGGCACTGTGTTTTATTTTGCCTTCATTAGTAAAGTTTAAAGACATGGTTCAACTTACCCCTTAGCATGGTTCAATGCCAAATTTTCCACTATTAAAACAAGATACATTAAACTTTCCTGTTCTCAAATTTGTGTGATAGGATGAAGATAAATATGGCCTGGAAGAAACATAAGTTTAGCCGAAAGATATTTGCCTATGGCCAGAAATGTCTAAAACCTGTTCAAGTTGCCCCACTCTCCCCTAGCTGGGGCATATAAACCACAGGTGGATAAGCACACACGCACACACACACACACACACACACACACACACACACACACACACACACACACACACAGGTTATATTTTTTATTTAAGAAAAAACTAGATGCTGAGAGATACAAAGACGGGTCAATACGAGCATGGCTCCATTTCTGTATAATACAACTAGGTAACTGAATAGAATCACCAGTGACCGTGATGTCGATCAAATAATTCCGACTGTCGTCCCCGGATTCGTGATATTTCACTGCCGTCGCCTTACCGACTGAGCTACTGACCCTATAAAATTCTCCAACCTGGTTCTCTGTAAGATGATAAGTACGGACGGCAGTTAGCAGTCGACTTAGTTCTTCGGGAAATAGATTAACTTCCAGGTTGGAGAATTTCATAGGGTCAGAAGTAATGCGGCAAGACACAGCACACCCACAGCAAGGCCGCTTCCCTTAATCGGCGACCCCCCCCTTCTTCGCCCCCCCCCATGCAGAAAAAGAGAAGACGGGGAGAAATTCCTTCGAGCTGCGTCAAAACATCATTCACACATAACCATTCCCTAACACCACCAACCTCCCTCCCTTGCATCACAGCATCATTTATATACAGCCATTCTCCACTCACCCCTATCTCCTGTCTCCTCCCTTCCTTGCTCAACAGACATTCCTCTTTTGGTCAAACTCTTTTTTACCCCATCCATCCATCTCATCTTCGGTCGTTCCCTCATGTTCATTTCATCCACCTCTACCTTCCACACATCTTTTACTAAGCCTCATTCATTCTTTCCATGTATCGAAAACATACCAATATTCTTTCATCAACCCTTTCTGTCATCTTTTTTTCCCATTCCCATTCTCTCTTCACCTTCTCGTTTCTCGCTCTGTCCAACCCTGTAACCCCTAACATACCTCTCAGACACCTCATCACAAACATTTGAATTTTTCCTCTCTGCCTGTCTTAAATTCCATGTCTCTGCCTCATACACAACTGTCGGCACAATCACTCCATATAATCACCTCTTTCTCAAATCTCTCTCAGAATCTCAAAAACCAAAATAACTTTACAAAAGACTTTTCAGTACATACATATATCAGATGCAGAAAAGATCAAATAAAATTAAATGTAAAATAGACACACATACTCGCACAAACAAATAAACAATCAAATTAGATAGCCGTTTGTTCGACGTTACAAAATTTTGCTTACATGTTTATCCAAGGGATTCCGAAAACTAAGACTTATATTACATTTGATTGCCTCGACGGTATGTTTGTTCCGGTCATTGACAGTCACGTGGCATATGACATTAGTCTTAACTTTTTCTATTCCAGATTAAATCTATGTGCTGACAGCCTTAGACTAAGGGTGGGCAACCGCTTCCACGCGTGCAAACCTAGCACACGACTTTATTCAGACACACGAAACTCAGGGCTCACCTTAAAACAAGTAACTATTAAATCTCTAGCTTCTTTTATAGGACCATTGGTAACCGCATCCTTCGCTGGGAGGCGGATTGGGGACCGTTGGAATGAGAGAAAATTTCGTATCAAAGATATGGCTGATTTTAGCACCCACTCTTAAAAAGGTTGGCCACCCCTTCTTTAGAACCTTACCTCTCGTCTC
>NC_134782.1:82805575-82825575 GCF_046742065.1 Oratosquilla oratoria | reverse complement strand
GAAACCACAGGGAATTTAAAGTCGGAATACTGAACGTTTTTATTCAGTATTCCGACTTTAAATTCCCTGTGGTTTCTGCAATATCTTTTCGTCACGCGTCATTGTGATTATTTTTGCAATATATATATATATGAATAATATACTATATACATATATATATATGTATATATACATATGTATATACATACATATATACATATATATATATACATATATATATATATATATATACGTATGAATGTATATATACAATACATATATATACATATATATATATATATATATATATATATAACCTGTATATATGTATGCATATGCATGTACATGCATACATATGAAAAAGTTCATTAGTGATATCTTAGAAATAACATAATGAAAGCAACCAGTATCAGGCAATGAAAAGTCTACGGGATTCACAACCCAGGAACCACTAGAACCCTAAGTTCGTAAGGGAAGGGCACACCCTGGGTTTCGCTAGGCTGAATGAAAGAGGCTAGAGCTTGGAGGGACTCTTGTTCGATCAAAGTTCCCTTCCAGCCAGAGGTTATGCAGTCAGAGTTAAATATATATATATATATATATATATATATATATATATATATATATATATATATATTTCATTAAAAGTGATGGCTAGTTGTGCAAAAGAGTTAAAATCAGACCATAGTATCACCATCAGGAAAGCAGACAAAGCGGCAACTTACGTACTCATGGACACTTCTGGGTATTTAGTAAAGATAGATACTATCCTCAATGATACATCCAAGTTTAAAAAGATCAACAAAGACCCTACAGAATCACTCAAGAAAAAGGTAAATCGACTTATAGAAGGGAATAATGCTGCCAGCAAAATAAAATTTAATAAACTTTCAGGAGAGTATGGTATGGGTTACTGCTATGGGACAGTCAAAACACACAAACCTGGTAATAAACTCCGTCCCATAATCTCACAAATCCCTGCACCTACGTACAAACTCGCCAAGAAGCTGTGCTCCATTCTAACTCCCTTCACTCCCGCCACCTATAGTCTACAATCTACATCTGATTTCCTAGACATTATTAAGGCAAACTCTGCTAAAGGTAGAATCGCTTCTCTTGATGTGGAGGGGTTATACACTAATATTTCCGTAGATCGAACAATTGATTACATCATCAACAAAGTGTACCACGATAACACTACACCTATACTAGACATTCCAGAACTTACACTACGTAAACTGCTTGAATGCTGTACAAAAGAAGTCCCGTTCACTTGCCCCCGTGGAAACAAATATTGCCAAATTGATGGAGTTGCAATGGGATCCCCCCTTGGAGTATTAATGGCAAACTTCTTCATGGGCTGCGTAGAAGAAGAAGTATTCAGTAAAACAGAAAAGCCAGATATATACTGTAGATACATTGATGATGTCTTCATTAAAACCAATAACAGCAATGAAGCTGAAAAACTCCGCCACCTATTACAAGAGACATCTGAACTCACTTTCACTATGGAAGATAGCATTGACGGAGCTTTACCCTTCCTCGACCTCTTAGTGAAACAAAATGAACATTCTTTTAATACAACAGTGTACACAAAACCCATAAACCCTGGACACTGCCTTAATGGATCCAGTGAGTGCCCTCAAAGATATAAGGACTCTACCATCAGTGCCTATATTCGAAGAGCACTAACTCACTGCAGCACATGGACACAAGTGCATGATGAAATCGTACGTTCCACTCAAGTTCTGATCAATAACGGCTTCAATGAAAAAGAGATACATTTTCAAACAAAGAAAATAATGGACGGCTGGCATAACAACAACGATGATAAACAAAATAAAGAGAAAATCAACATATATTATAAATCCACTTTTTCGTCAGCTTATAAAGAAGATGAACGCATTATGAAACAAATTATAAAAAGAAACATTAAACCAGTCAACCCAGAAAAAATACTAAATCTAGTGATTTATTATAAAACTAAGAAAACTAGCCACCTTCTTATTAGAAACAGCCCCCTACAAGAGAGAAAGGAACTTCAGAAATCACATGTCATCTATAGGTTCAAATGTACACGAGGGAACTGTGAAGCCCTCCCATCCACCTATATTGGCATGACGACAATGAGGTTATCCCGTCGCCTCTCATACCACCTGACATCTGGAGCCCCTAAAAATCACTTAAGAGAAGCCCACGGCATAACACTAGCAAGAGAGACACTAGAGAAAAACACCGAGATTTTGGATTTATGTACTGACGATAGACGCCTCCCAATTTTAGAAGCGTTGTATATTAAAGAGTTGAGCCCAAACCTAAATGTACAAGCAGAAGACCTTAGAGCCCTTCCAAGCATGAGACAAACCGTTACAAATAAAAACATGAGACATAACACCACAAACGCCAATACGAGACAAAACGCCACTCGTCCAACTACGAGACAAAACGCCACATTCCGCCACAACACAAACCCGGAGGCTCCCTAGCGCACGTGACATTTCGTCCCTGCCCGTAATACCAGGTGACCTCCCCCAGTGATTAGCAAGTATAGGAACTCTAGTATAAAACTTAGATCTTTACTAGAATCTTCGGATTAATTCTTATCCCTATAGCTACTGAAGAAGGGTCTTGAACCCGAAATCGCGATCTAGCTAATATGACTACATACAGCCAAGTCATAAATTTCCTTCCTAAGGAAAACAAATCCTTAATAAGGTATATGGAAAATACCATTAAGAAAATTATTAATGCACAACTAGCCATCACTTTTAATGAAACATGCATTAGAGGAAAACTCCTGCTCAAATACACTGACAATATATATATATATATATATATATATATGTTGAGACATTCTGACAGGTTGATGTAAGCGGAATAGGAAACACAGGAGTCTTAGTCTTGAGTTTATTCCTGACTAGTTTCGCAGGTATGCTTTTTCAAAGCATACCTGCGAAACTAGTCAGGAATAAACTCAAGACTAAGACTCCTGTGTTTCCTATTCCGCTTACATCATATATATATATATATATATATGTGTGTGTGTGTGTGTGTGTGTGTGTGTGTGTGTGTGTGTGCGTGTGTGTGAGACAAGAAACAATGGTCTCAAACTGTCCGGAAATAGATTCAATTTGGAAATAGGTAGAAACAACTTTGCCAACCGTGTAGTTAATGAATGGAATAAACTTCCTGCACAGGTAGTGCAATGTAGTTCAGTTCGAAGCTTTAAGAATCATTTAGATAAATACCTAAGTAAGATGCTGTAATGATTGTCATTTATCTTATATTATTTGTTTTTGTTTTGTTATCATTTGTCTGTCTGATTTTTATTTATTATTAGTTATATGTCAATTTATTATTATTTACTATTTACCTCTTTGTTTATTATTTAACTATACCTATGCATTTATTTATGTATTTTATTTGTTATTTACATTATCATAGTTTTTATTTATTATTTTATCATTAATATGATTTTTTTTCGCATCCGACCTAGATATGGATCAAAAGGTCTCCTGTCGGCATGCTCCGCCTTTGTAATCCTTTGTGTGTGTGTGCGTGTGTGTGTATGTGTGTGTGTGTGTGTGTGTGTGTGTGTGTGTGTGTGTAAACTTGTTTTGATATTTCCATAATTGTTTTTATTTATATATTTGTGTATTGATTTGTATCCAAAGTCTTTCTGTCACGAAAGGTCTTCTGTTGGCATGTTTTCCACTTGTAACCCTTTGTGGGTGAGAAAAACACGCCAGGAGATGTTTAGCTACGACCAAGATCACCTTTGCTCTAGGTGGTCGGAGTACCGCGGCAAGTAGAGGTCAGCGAAAACCTTTAGACTCGACAACAGGTCTGCGTTATTCGAAGCACGGCTAAAGCCGACCCGGTGTCCGACACACTGTGAATAAGCTCTTTGCGTGTTCTCACACTACAAGCCATTCGTACCTTGTCTTTGATTTAGCTACCAACAGTCTATTTTATTCATGCCCGTGGCACCCCAACGATGGCTAGACACTTCTTCGTCTGTTACGGTAGGATATAATGTCAGTGAAGGACAAAATATAATTTTAGGAAGGGATACCGGACAGAATGTCAATGAAGGCCAAAATATCATGATAGGATGTAATGTCTCTAGAGGACGAAATGTCACATTAGGATGTAATGTCATAGGACAAAATGTCGCAATGGAATATAATGACAGTGGAGGACAAAAGATAACGATGGGAAGTAATGATAGTGGAGAACAAAATATCACGATAGGATGTAATGATAATGGAGGAGAAAATATCACGGTAGGATATAATGTCAGTGATAGTGGAGAACATAATATCACGATAGGACGTTATGATAATGGAGGAGAAAATATCACGGTAGGATATAATGTCAGTGAAGGACAAAATATAATTTTAGGAAGGGGTACCGGACAGAATGTCAATGAAGGCCAAAATATCATGATAGGATGTAATGTCGCTAGAGGACGAAATGTCACATTAGGATGTAATGTCATAGGACAAAATGTCGCTAGAGGACGAAATGTCACATTAGGATGTAATGTCATAGGACAAAATGTCGCAATGGGATGTAATGAGAGTGGAGGACAAAAGATCACGATGGGAAGTAATGATAGTGGAGAACAAAATATCACGATAGGAGAAAATATCACGGTAGGATATAATGTCAGTGAAGGACAAAATATAATTTTAGAAAGGGATACCGGACAGAATGTCAATGAAGGCCAAAATATCAAGATAGGATGTAATGTCAGTGGAAGACAAAAGATCACGATGGGATGTAATTATAGTGGAGGAAAAATTATCATGTACTTTAATGCTCGTAGTATTAGGAACAAATTTCAAGAAATACAGGCGTATGTCAAAAGCGAAAATCCCGATATGATAGGAATAACTGAGACATGGTTAAATGGTACAGAGTTCGAAGCTGAATTTAATATTGCGGGATTTAAACACTTTCATCAGGATAGAAACCACAAGAAAGGTGGGGGTGTTCTATTGTACGTTAAAAACAATGTTCATGCTTGTGTTTTAGAGAAAGTGAAACAGGATGCATATGATAGATTGTGGGTTGAATTAACCCAAACAAATGGACAAAAAATGAATATAGGTGTAATATATAGGCCAAAGACATTATCATTAGCAGACGACCAACTGTTATTTCAAGAACTGTCTAGTTTCTGCAACCGGGATTTATTGATAATGGGTGATTTCAATTTTACTGACATTGATTGGATGACCCTTGAACATGGCCATATAGGTAGTCGCTTGATTGATTTTCTTGGTGACAATTACTTAATTCAGCATGTAAAAGAGCCCACAAGATATGGAAACTTGCTCGATTTATTGATCACTAGCCGCGAAAGCATGGTAACTGATATAGAAGTCGGTGAATCTGTTGCAAATAGCGATCACAACTTAGTTAGATTCAAACTCCTAAACAATTTTAGAATAGATACTTGTGTTTCTAAAATACCCGATTTCAGTAAAGCTCAGTTCATAGGACTACGTCAGGAGCTTCAGCTTACAGATTGGGAGGCAAAATTAAACGAAAGGCCTGTAGATCAGATGTGGGAAATATTTCAAAATACGCTCACTAAGATGATTCAAACTTACATTCCTTTTAAGGACAGACGTCCCCCAAATCAGGCTCGCCCAAAGTGGCTCGACAAAGAAACTGAAAAAAGTATTGCTAAAAAGAGACAGGCTTATAAGAAATATAAGTGCTCGGGTGTATCTAATGACTATGAAAATTATGTATCAATACAGAGAGATTTAAAAAAGACAATAAGGAAAAGAAAACGACAATACGAAATGAACATCGCTGATAAATCCAAAGAGAATCCCAAAGAATTCTATAGTTACATTAGAGATAAAAAGGTTGTTAGGAATCACATTGGTCCACTATTATCTGCTGACGGTCAACTTGAATATTCAAATGAAGGAATGTGTAATATCTTAAACAATTATTTTAACTCTGTATTCGTAAACGAAACACCTCAAAGTGAACTCCAAACTGAAACCTGTGAAAAGTCTGGGGTAAACTTACTCACTACGGTAAATATAACAAAAGAAAAAATTAAAAGATGTATAGACAAACTCAAAGTTAATAAAACACCAGGGCCTGACGGTTGGCATCCAAGAATCTTGAAGGAAATGAAAAATGAGATTGTTGTTCCATTAGAAATTATTTTCAAGAAATCCATCATATCCGGAGATGTCCCAAGAGAATGGAAGCTAGCTAACGTTACTCCCATATTCAAAAAAGGTGACAAAAAGAAACCAAATAACTATAGGCCTATAAGTTTGACTTCAATCTTAGGAAAAATAATGGAAACTATCATCAGAGATGCTATCGAACATCATTTATAAAGTAACCGTTTGATAAATGATAGCCAGCATGGTTTCAGACGGAAACGTTCTTGCGTGACTAACTTACTCGAATTCTACAACACAGTTATCTCGAATTATGACAAAAGAAACAATATAGATTTAATATATCTAGACTTTGCAAAAGCTTTTGATACCGTCCCACACGAAAGACTACTTACTAAATTAGGTTGGACTAGTAATTGGTTGAATGGTCGAAAACAGAGAGTTGTTTTAAATGGAAAAACTTCTGGATGGAAAAGTGTTGCAAGTGGAGTTCCTCAGGGTTCCGTTCTTGGGCCACTTCTATTCATAGTATATATAAATGATATAGACCATGGACTAAAATCTACTGTTTCCAAATTTGCTGATGATACAAAACTGTGCGGAGTGGCAAATGATCACTCAAACCAATTAGATATTCAAGTAGATTTAGATAAATTACAGCAATGGTCTGAAAAGTGGCTAATGAAATTTAACACAAGTAAATGCAAGGTAATGCACATAGGTAAAAATAACAGTAAGTACGATTACAAGTTATTTGGTAATTCGTTAACAAAAGTTGATAGTGAAAAAGATCTCGGCGTAATTATCAGTAACGACCTCAAATCATCCAAGCAGTGTATTTCAGCCTCTGAGAAAGCAAATAAGATTCTGGGACTGATTGCGCGATCTTTTGATTTCAAAAGTCCATCACTCATTAACAAGCTATATAAATCGTTAGTTCGTCCACATTTGGAATATGCTGTTTCTGTATGGTCACCGAATCTCATAAAAGACATTGACAGACTGGAAAAAGTACAACGGCGAGCCACAAAACTGATTCCAAATATCAAAAATAAATCATACGAAAATCGACTAAAACACATGAATCTGTTTCCCTAAAAAAGCGTAGACTCAGAGGTGACTTGATACAGGTCTTTAAGATTTTAAAGGGAATTGACAACATCAAAAGTAAACATTTTTTCACATTGAATGAGAATCAGACAAGAAACAATGGTCTCAAACTGTCCGGAAATAGATTCAATTTAGAAGTAGGTAGAAACAACTTTGCCAACCGTGTAGTAAATGAATGGAATAAACTTCCTGCACAGGTAGTGCAATGTAGTTCAGTTCGAAGCTTTAAGAATCAGTTAGATAAATACCTAAGTAAGATGCTGTAATGATTATAATTTATCTTATATTATTTGTTTTTGTTTTGTTATCATTTGTCTGTCTGATTTTCATTTATTATTAGTTATATGTCAATTTATTATTATTTACTATTTACCTGTTTGTTTATTATCTAACTATACCTATGCATTTATTTATGTATTTTATTTGTTATTTACATTATTATAGTTTTTATTTATTGTTTTATTATTAATATGATTTTTTTTTCGCATCCGACCTAGATATGGATCAAAAGGTCTCCTGTCGGCATGCTCCGCCTTTGTAATCCTTTGTACTCCAGAGCGGATTTGGAATGGTAAGTGAAGATATTGATCCCATGGTAGGAGAGCATCAATTATTACCGATCCAGCTTATACTAAACCCAACTCAACCCAACCCAACCTATACTAACCTAATCTACTCTATCCTCTCGTAACCTAATCTAACTCAACCTAGTCCAACCTATCCTAACCCAATCTATTCTATCCTAACCTAACTTAACCCAACCCAACTTAACCAGGCCAAACCTACCCTTATCTAACCCAACCTAGCCTGACCTAACCTATTCTATCCTAACCTAGTTTATCCAAACCCAACCCAACCTAGCCAAACCTAACCTAACCTCACCTAACCCAGCCTAGCCTAACCTAGCCTATTCTATCCTAACTTAACCCAATCCAACGCAACCCGACGTTCTGTTCCAGTAGAGCTCCGGGTTTCCTCTTTTGGGTCGCGTGCGTCTTTCCAGCGCCTCCTTCCGTGGCGGCGATGGCTCTCTGGGGACTCAGATAAACAACTACACATCTCAATTAACTCCTCTCGTACCGGATGGCATTTGAGTTTTATTCTAGCTCTCGACAGGTTATTTAATTCATTTCCGTGGCACCCAATCAGTAGTGAAGAGATTAGTTTATTATTATAATGAATTTTGATATTCCAAATACTGTGAATTGGTCTCTTCGAAAAGGAGAGTATGAAGATTCACCCTTCCTTTCATCGATGTTTGACTTCAAGTGAATCCGATCTTCGTCCTCGTCTTGGCGGGATCGCTCTCAGCTGGCATCTTGTTTAATTTTCTTTCAATTTATTTTATTTATGTTATATTTTCTTTTGATTTTGTTTTGTTTTGTTTTAATTATTTTTGTGTGTTGGAGTTGCTTCTTTGGAAAATATGCACGCAAAAAGAAAATGTGATGTTACAAAAAAAACAAAAAAACAATAGAGGAACTACATCGATTGATGGCCTTGCGTTCGTTCTTTGCGGGCAAGGAATATGATAAACGCCCGATTTTTCGAGTTACTAAATTTCAATTATTCCTGAAGTCATTCCATGCGTCCAGACAAGACCTAAAGAAAATCATTAAACCTGCAATAACCTAAATAGATCATTTTTATTATTATTATTCCATTTTTTAGTAATTGACTTGAAGCCTAAACTTGCACCAACCAAAGTTGTCCCTCTACTTGGAAAACGAAGAGTAGAATGAAAGGAAGTGGGTGGGAGGAAGGAGAGAGGGATGGAAGGAGGGAGAGAAGTAGAACAAGAAGAGAAGAGGGAGAAAGGGGGGAAACAAGGTAGAAAGAGATTAGAGACAAGAAGAGAGGGAGAGAGGAAAAGAAAGAAGCGAATGGGAGGAGGAAGGAGAAACCAAATGGAAATGGTCTTAGGGGTGAGGAGAAGGAAGAAGAGGATGGGAGAATGGAAAAAGGGATGAGAGGATAAAAGCGGACGAGGAAGGATAAATAACCAAAAACCCCATTGCGGAGGTGCAGATTTCTCACAGGCTGCTAGACAGTGTCCAAGATCGGTTAGAGCCAACTTGATAAGGGAGCGAATAATTTGGGGCCATTAACAAATGACGGGCGATTTTGTTCAGTCGAGAGGTTGCAGGAGGTTCCTTTCTGACTGAATAGAATTGCCTGGTGCCGGTCACAAGAGTACACCACATTTATTGAACTCGTCCTCTGTTACACGTCTAATCCCTCTGTTTGATGTGTTTTGCCATTTACCCCGTCACTCCCATACAAAGAATGCCGTGATCTCAGTCAGTCTGCTTCGTGACCTGTGAGTCTGCTTCGCGACTTCAGCTAGAGAGTTCATTTTCTACAGAGACACCAGCTAGCGAATACCTGTGAAATTTATATTTCCGAATAGTGCCAAGTGATTGTGTTGTGTTCTTGTAATTGTATACGTATAGAGCTATACAGTTACAGATATAGGTAAAGTGTAGTTTTCTATTAATTCAGAGTCAAAACAGTATTCTGTTACTGTACTCCAAAGGTAGGAGAAATAGTATAAGGTAAGCAGAGTAAGCTTCGTGTATTTAGTTTATTTAGAGACCGCTTTGGTTTCTTTTGTTGATTTATATTTTCTCTTTGCCGTTTGTATTGCTGAAGGGGAGCGAAATGGCTTGTGAAGGTTGTGTGAACCTGGAGGACCGTCTCAAGATGTGTGAGGAGGAAATTCGTCTTCTCAGGAGTGCGCTCTGTGAGAAGAATGAATCCTTCCCACAACCCAAAGAGCGTTCCACTTCTTCCCCTTCTGCCACTGCCGTGAGCGAGTAGCGCTCCGTGGGGTCCAGTATGTCGAGCCCGCGTTCGGTAAGCGAGTATCCTGCGGAGCAACCGCTGGCTCTAGCCAATCGTTTTGCTCTGCTGGAGGATAAAGTGGCTGAAAATCAGAAGTTCTTGGTGGTGGGGGACTCCATGGTGCGAGGCTATGACGACATCCTGCAGCGGAAGACTAAACGACGGTGCAAGCTTGTATGTCGACCGGGCCGTGGGATCACTGATTGTACCCAGACCATCAGGGAGCAAAGACGGACGAACACGGTTACTATTGTTCACACGGGAAGTAACGATGTGGGTTTGGTGAGATCAGAGGAAGATGTTCGGTATTACAAGGTCTTCGTCCAGGAGATGAAGGAACGTGGAACCCGTCACGTAGTCTGTGGGATCCTCCCGAGGATCTACGCAGGCTCGTGTTGGAACAGTAGAGCCATAGGGATCAATGAGAGAATATCACGATTGTGCACGCAACTGGGATACCATTTTCATTATCCTTGGCATCTCTTTTCCAGGCATCATGACCTTTACGCTTCTGATGGGATCCACCTTACCCGCAGAGCCAAAGATGTTCTTACAAACCTCATTGTGGGAGTTTGTAATGAACTAGTTTTTTTTTTTTTTTTGGGGGGGGGTAGAAACCCAAAGAGAATGGGAAATAGAGTGTACTGGGGAAAACAGGGTATAGTATAGTAATAATGTAGAACAATATGCCAGTATAGGACAAAATATGATTTTAGGATATAATGTCGGTGGAGGACGAAATATTATATTAGGATGCAATGTCAAAGGACAAAATATCACGATGGGATATAATGACAGTGGAGGACAAAAAATCACGATGGGATATAATGACAGTGGAGGACAAAAAATCACGATGGGATGTAATGATAGTGGAGGACAAAATATCACGGTAGGATATAATGTCAGTGGAGGACAAAATATAATTTTAGAAAGGGATTCCGGACAGATTGTTAATGAAGGACAAAATATCACGATTGGATGTAATGACAGTGGAGGACAAAAGATCACGATGGCCTGTAATGATGGTGGAGGACGAAATATCATAGCAGGATATAATGCCACTGGAGGACAAAATATAATTTTAGGAAGGGATGCCGGACAGAATGTCAATGAACGACGGGAGGCCGGTGTGAAACGCGGTGCCGTAGGGGGGGGGGGGGCAAAGTGTACAAAAGAGATCGGATGACCGTGAGTGACCAGATGTCCGGGATGGGAGAAATGTTAATGAGGTATTGAATGTCAAAGAAGGACCAAATACCAATATAGATTAAGGTGTCAATAAAGAAAAAAATTATAATGTAAGGCATGATATTGAAACTCAAAACGTGTCAAAAAGAAATAATCATGAGTTTCTTAAAACCAGGTAATTTAATGCTCGTAGTATTAGGAACAAATTCCAAGAAATACGGTACAGCCGTATGTCAGAAGCAAAAATTTCGATATAATAGGAATAACCGAGACATGGTTAAATGGTAAAGAGTTTGAAGCTGAATTTAACATTGCGGGATTTAAACACTTTCATCAATATAGAAACCACAAGAAAGGTGGGGGTGTTCTGTTGTATGTTCCGTATTCCTCTATTACAACAACTACTAGCAACACCTCTGCTACTATTAGTCCTACTGCTGATGCTACTGATATAACTACTACTATTACTACTTCTACTTTAGAAATAAAACGACTTCCATCATTGCTACTACAACAACTACTACTACTACCAAGACTTTTACTACTACTACCACGATTACTACTACTACTGCTGCTACTACTACTGCTGCTGCTACTACTACTACTACTACTACTACTACTACTACTACTACTACTACTACTACTACTACTACTACCACTACTACTACTACTACTACTTTTTTATTTTTCAAAGCACTACTTTAACTACTACTGTTACTACTACTACTACTACTACTTTTTATTTTTCAAAGCACTATTTTAACTACAACTACTCTTAGTACTACTACAACAACTTTTTTTTTTTTTTTTTATATAAAATACGACCTCCATCCTAGTGGAACTGTGTGGTGGAAGCAGCAGGGTCTGTCTTCCGCAGACAGTTCATTGGCCCCTCTCCCGCCAATGACTGTGGTCGACGACCTTTTTATTTATCCAGTTATTTATTTATATATTTTTAATAATGCCTAGTACAAAAGTTCATTTATCCTACTGTCAACCACCGTCTGCTCAAAATCTAGGTTTTGTATATGTGTTGATTTGGGCGGTGGGGACCTGGTACCTCTCAGGCATAGGAGGGCTGATCTTAGGAGTGAGAATGACAGTCAACATCTCATCTATGAAACAATGCTGCTTTTTGGTTGTTGTTTCTTTTCAGCCATTACCTCAGCCAGCCGAGCGTAGAATGCCTTTGCTCTAGGACCCATCCCACCTGAAGTCGTACTACTACTACTACTACCACTAATACTAATACTACTAATACTACCACCACTACTACTACTACAACAACTACTACTACTACTACTACTACTACTACTACTACTACTACTACTACTACTACTGCTATTACTACTACTACTACTATTACTACTACTACTATTACTACTACTATTATTACTTTTTCTTTCTTTCTTTTTTATTAGTTAGAATACGACCTCCATCCTCGTGGAACTGTGTGGTGGAAGCAGCAGGGTCTGTCTTCCACAGACACAGTTCATTAGCCCCTCTCCCGCCAATGACTGTAGTCGACGACCCTTTTATTTATCTATTAATTTATTTATTTATTTTTAATTATCCCTAATACAAAAGTTCATTTATCCTACTGTCAACCACCGTCTGCTCAAAATCTAGGTTTTGTATATGTGTTGATTTGGGCGGTGGGGACCTGGTACCTCTCAGGCATATGAGGGCTGATCTTAGGAGTGAGAATGACAGTCTACATCTCATCCATGAAACAATGCTGCTTTTTGATTGTTGTTTCTTTTCAGCCATTACCTCAGCCAGCCGAGCGTAGAATGCCTTTGCTCTAGGACCCATCCCACCTGAAGTCGTAAAGGTTATAGGAGTGAATGAGCCCTGGTCTACATTCTGTATGCGCTCTTCGTACATCCTGATCTTCTCATACTCTTTCCGGGAGTGGGATGCCTCAATAGTTAGGTTGCTGTAACAGGGGGCCATCGGATCAAATATTCGCATGTCAAAGAAAGCCAATTGTCCCCGTGTCCAGAAACCTCTTGCGCTGACATCCACTCTTGCTTCATCTGATGTGTTGGACGTGCGGTATCTGAAGTTCTCCCCTCCCAGTGGGAGTAATGTTGGTTCGATAGTCACATCTTTGCACACCTCCTGAAGCATTTGGGCAGTGAGATCTCTTATCTCATCGTGTCGCATGCAAATGAATCCACCCTGCTTGCATATCATCGCATGGTCTATTATTACTACTACTACTACTTCTACTACTACTATTTGGTAATATAAAAACAGACCCACTCCAATACAACGCAGGAAATGGTCCAACGTTTCTTCCTAGAGAGAGATATCTATTAAGGTTTGAGGATCATCGCCAGTTGCTTTGGGGCCTTTGGTTTCCAGTCAATCAAGCTTAAAGCAACAGTTATCATTATACGTATAAAATTCTACATATACCAAGGACAATAAATGGGTGTCCAAACATGTTATTCTGTTTATCCGTTTATTAATTGTTGTTAATTTGTTATTTTTCTTTAGATATGACGTTGAGACTGATGCGACACTTTACATCCTGAGGTGAACTTGCGTCACGGGGAGGTCACAACATGGTAAGTGACCTTATTGTGCAGCACCTCTGATGACAATATTTGTCATGGTCGATATCGTCGTTGTGTTCCGCGTTGCTTTTTTGTCCTCAAGTGTGGAATAAAGAAAATTTGCACAAAATTAAATAGACTTGTAGGCAAACGTACATCTGTGTGTCAAATGTTTGTATACATGGCCTCTGTTTAGTCTATTAGCTCATTTGCATATTTGCACTAGAACAAGGGTTATGTACGATTGGGCTCTGAAGTATTTTATCCCTTACGACAGTTATTGGGATTTAGTTTACCTTAGAGCGTGGGATCATTTGCCGTGTTGTGACAAAATGTCCTGTGATTAGGACTTTCCCTATCACGTGACATTTCATCACTGCCTGAGTTACCAGGTAACCTCTTCCAGGTGACCAGTGACCTCCCCCCGTACAGAAATTTACGTATATGTAGTAAAATAATTAAACATAACACAGGAATAATTCTTATCCTGACCAGATAGAATATTCCTGAGAGCAAACATGACTACCTACAGTGAAGTCATAAAGCTCATTTCAAAGGAACATAAGTCCATAGTAAGTAACACACACACACACATATATATATATATATATATATGTGTACTTATATATATATATATATACACACACACACACACACACACATATATATATATATATATATATATATATATATATATATATATATAACTTTCATTAGACTCATCGGATTAATTCTTATCCTATAAGATAGTACATCCCAATAGCTACTGAAGAAGGGTCTAGAACCCGAAATCGCGATCTAGCTAATATGACTACATACAGCCAAGTCATAAATTTCCTTTCTAAGGAACAATTTATAATAAGGTATATGGAAAATACCCATAAGAAAATAATTAATGCAAAACTAGCCATCACTTTTAATAATATATGCATTAGAGAAAAACTCCTGCCCAAATACACTGATAATACCCCCTGTGATGGGGCAGCGACCCTAAGCAAAAGACGTAAGCATAAACCTAGTAAGGAAGAAAGAATAAAATATATGAAACAGAGGGTTAAAGAATTAAAAGACAAAATACAAAACCTTAACCAAGAATACCAAGAACTTGAAGAAAAATGGAAAAATATAGATATAAATACAACCTTGAAAGAGAATATTGACACCCTATTCTCAGGTATTATTAATCAACACAGAAATTCAATCACTAGAGCTAATCAAAAGAAATTAATAAATTTGAACGGCGGTTATATTAAATATTCACGCCCACCTAAGGGTTACATAAATTTAACCAACAAGATTCTCAATCCAGACCAAGAGGAAGTTCTCAATTTAGGGCTTAACTGCCATATTCTGTCTAAACCTAAAAAGTTTCAAAAAAGAACAGAATGCGATGTAGAGAAATTATGTAAAAAAGGTGAAGTAACTGTTGAACCCACTTTTAAACAAGAAGTTATTGCCGAAGCTAATAAATCCAGAGGAAAATATAACAGCAATTTAATTGACAAGAGACATATCGAAGCTGCAAAAGAGTTAAAATCAGACCATAGTATCACCATCAGGAAAGCAGACAAAGCAGCAACTTATGTACTCATCACCTCTGAGTATTTAGAAAAGATAGACACCATTCTTAATGACACAACAAAGTTTAAAAGGATCAACAAAGACCCTACAGAATCACTTAAGAAAAAGGTTAATCGACTAATAGAAGGGAATAATGCTGCCAGTAAAATAAAACTTGACAAACTTTCAGGCGAGTATGGTATGGGTTACTGCTATGGGACAGTAAAAACACACAAACCTGGCAATAAACTCCGTCCCATAATTTCTCAAATCCCTGCACCTACGTACAAGCTCGCTAAGAAACTGTGCTCCATCCTAACTCCCTACACTCCCACCACCTACAGTCTACAATCCACATCTGATTTCCTAGATATCATCAAGGTAAACTCCGCTAAAGGCAGAATCGCTTCTCTTTCCGTAGATCGCACAATTGATTACATAATCAACAAAGTGTACCACGATGACACCACACCTACACTGCTTGAATGCTATACTAAACAGGTCCCGTTCACTAGCCCCCGTGGGAACAAATATTGTCAAATTGATGGTGTTGCAATGGGATCCCCCCTCGGAGTATTAATGGAAAACTTTTTCATGGGCTGCGTAGAAGAAGAAGTATTCACAAAAATAGAAAAACCAGATATATATTGTAGATATATTGACGATATCTTCATTAAGACCAAGAACAGCAACGAAGCTGAAAAACTCCGCCACCTACTACAAAAGATATCTCAACTCACTTTCACTATGGAAGATAGCATTGACGGAGCTTTACCCTTCCTCGACCTCCTAGTGAAACAAAATGAACATGCTTTTAACACTACGGTGTACGCAAAACCCACAAACCTGGGACACTTCCTTAATGGTTCTAGCGAGTGCCCCCAAAGATATAAGGACTCCACCATCAGTGCCTATATCAGAAGAGCATTAACTCATTGTAGCACATGGGAACAAGTGCATAATGAAATAGAACGTTCTACCCAAGTACTGCTCAATAATGGGTTTAGTGAAAAAGAGATAAGCCACCAAATAAAGAGAATAATGGACGGCTGGCATAAAAACAACAATAATAACCAGAATAAAGAGAAAATAAACATCTATTATAAATCAATTTTTTCGTCAGCATATAAAGAAGATGAACGCATAATGAAACAAATTATCAAAAAAACATCAAACCAGTCAATCCAGAGAAAATACTCAACCTGGTAATTTATTATAAAACCAAGAAAACTAGCCACCTCCTTATTAGAAACAGCCCCCAACAAGAGAAAAGGGAACTTCAGAAATCACATGTCATTTATAGGTTCACATGTACACGAGGGAACTGTGAAGCCCTCCCATCCACCTATATTGGCATGACTACAATGAGGAAGTCCCGTCGCCTCTCATATCACCTGACATCTGGAGCCCCTAAAAACCACTTAAAAGAAGCACATGGCATAACACTATCAAGAGAGAACCTAGAGGAAAACACTGAAATTTTGGATTTATGTACTGATGATAGACGGCTCCCAATTTTAGAAGCATTATATATTAAGGAGTTAAGCCCAGATCTAAATAAACAAGCAGACGACCTTAGAGCCCTCCCAAGCATGAGACAAACTGGTGCAAATCCAAACACGAGACATAACACCACAAACGCCAATACGGGACAAAACACCACCAGTGTAAACACGAGACAAAATTCCGCCACAACACGCACCCGGAGGCTCTCCTAGTGCACGTGACATTTCGTCACTGCCTTAAATACCGGATGACCTCCCCTAGTATGATTAGCCAGTTTGAAGGCTTAGCATAAAACTTAAAACTTTCATTAGACTCATCGGATTAATTCTTATCCTATAAGATAGTACATCCCAATAGCTACTGAAGAAGGGTCTAGAACCCGAAATCGCGATCTAGCTAATATGAGTACATACAGCCAAGTCATAAATTTCCTTTCTAAGGAACATAAATCTATAATAAGGTATATGGAAAATACCTATAAGAAAATAATTAATGCAAAACTAGCCATCACTTTTAATAATATATATACCTGTATATATATATATGTATGTATGTGTGTATATATATACATATATATACCGTATATATATATATATGCTAATAAGAACACGGGTACGTGTGTTCACTTATGCAAAGTAGACCACTTGGAAAAAGAAACTAACGAAGCAGAGCGCTTTCGTATATTACATCTTCAGTGCAACAAGTACATAGTGATAGGAATACATAGACAATATATACATGATACAAAGGAACAAGGACAGTTTGAATAAGCGTAGCGACCAATTACCCCCTGGAGAGCGGAAGGTCATTGTCAATTATCTTACGATGGTCGGGCGACATCAGGTCACAGTCGCCAAGGAGAGCGGAAGGTCATTGTCAATTATCTTACGATGGTCGGGCGACATCAGGTCACAGTCGCCAAGGGTCACTGTTTCTACTACTTATATAGGGCGACATTAAGTCAATTCGTTGGATTACATTTTACCTGATATTATCTTACTAATTTCTTGACAAATGAAATTATCAAGTTTGTACAAGCCTTTATGTAGGTTGGTATTTTGATTACTAGTGGTATGAATCAAACTGCACTCTATTAAATTTCTTGCTATTATGTTGTTGGTATAATAGTAATAAGTCAATTCGTTGGATTATGTTGTTGGTATTATGTTGTTATTACTATTATACCAACAACATACCGTGGATGTATATATATATATATATATATTATGTTGTTATTACTATTATACCAACAACAACAATCCCGTATTAGGCGAGCCCTCCGACAAGTTGGGTATGTTTAAGACAGATTGAACATTTTTAGAAGCTCCGCCATGGGATACGAACCCTGTTCAATCTGTCTTAAACATACCCAAATTGTCGGAGGGCTCGCCTAATACGGGATTAGATGAAATTGAGACTAGATCTTCCATTGTTACGTGAAGCGTGGTCGGGGACTAGTACAATCCTTTTGAACCATCACCATGTAGCATGGTTGCTAGCGTCTTGGCCTCGTGATTTTCGACGCACGGGTCAGGGTTCGTATCCCATGGCGGAGCTTCTAAAAATGTTCAATCTGTCTTAAACATACCCAAATTGTCGGAGGGCTCGCCTAATACGGGATTAGATGAAATTGAGACTAGATCTTCCATTGTTACGTGAAGCGTGGTCGGAGACTAGTACAGTCCTTTTGAACCATCACCATGTAGCATGGTTGCTAGCGTCTTGGCCTCGTGATTTTCGACGCACGGGTCAGGGTTCGTATCCCATGGCGGAGCTTCTAAAAATGTTCAATCTGTCTTAAACATACCCAACTTGTCGGAGGGCTCGCCTAATACGGGATTAGATGAAATTGAGACTAGATCTTTCATTGTTACGTGAAGCGTGGTCGGGGACTAGTACAGTCCTTTTGAACCATCACCATGTAGCATGGTTGCTAGCGTCTTGGCCTCGTGATTTTCGACGCACGGGTCAGGGTTCGTACCTCATATATATATATATATGTATATATATACACACATATATATATATGTATATATATATGTATATATATATATATATATATATGTGTGTGTGTGTGTGTGTGTATACATATATATACCGTATAAATATATATATATATTGGTGAAGCGTGGCAGGAGATTCTCTCTGAGGCATGTTCTGTTAAAAACGACAGCAAAGGAATTATTAATTAGTTTTTTCCGTGAGCTCTCAAGCTTGCGAAAAGTAGATTTTTGGTAGGGGGAAAGGGAGTAAATCAAATTTCCAAATTCATAGGAAACACAAAAGTACAGTACACAATACAAGAAATACAGCAAAAAACAAAATACAAGCACAACAAAATAGATATCAAGACGTTTCGCATATCTTTCTGCATCCTCAGTAGAAGTGAAAAGAAAGGGAAAGGGAGCATATTTTAAATGAAATGGGAAGCACGGGGAGAAGTCACCGTGTTGCAACTGGGGGAAGTCACACGCAGGACCACGAACACTGGGAGAGATCACAGGTTGGCGGAAATGGTACTCGGGGAGGTCAGAAAGATCTGCGAAACGTCTTGATATCTATTTTGTTGTGCTTGTATTGTTTTTTGCTGTATTTCTTGTATTCTTTTCTTGTATTGTGTTTATTGTGTACTGTACTTTTGTGTTTGTTATAACTTTTGTGTTTCCTATGAATTTTGGAAATTTGATTTACTCCCTTTCCCCCTACCAAAAACTCACGGAAAAAACTAATTAATAATTCTTTTGCTGTCGTTTTTAACAGAATATATATATATATATGTGTGATTACATTTTTCACCTGTAATATATATATATATATATACACCGTATATATGTATATATATATATATATATATATATATATACACCGTATATATGTATATATATTTATATACACCGTATATATGTATATACCGTATATATATACATATATATATATATATACACATATATATACCGTGTATGTACATATATGTATATATATATGTTTATATATATAATATATATATGTATATATATATATATATATATATATATATATGTGTGTGTGTGTGTGTGTGTGTGTGTGTGTGTGTGTGTGTGTGTGTGTG